>NC_045779.1:44467295-44776811 GCF_008692025.1 Phocoena sinus
TACTGTTTTCAAGGTCCACCCTTGTTGTAGCATATATTGTCTCATCTAATTCTTATAACCTGGAAAGTAGGATTTATTATTATCCTAATGAAATGACCCTGCCCCAAGCATGCATACTCTGTCTCTGGAGTTAAGGTTGAATGGTCTATTCTGCTGGGATTGCCCTATTGACACCATAAAGTATGCCCACACCCTGGGGGTCAAGGGCCCAAGTCCTTAGAACCGTCCTGGAGGAGGGAGTGGTGGTGCAGTAGGAGGTGTCTCTAAGTTCCTTCAACCTCCAAGGAGGGAAGAAATGGGCTTGGGTGAGGAATAGAGCTGCCTGGTGATTTCCCGGGGACAGAGCCAATTTGCTGAAAGTAGCATTTAGAGGCCCTGAGCCCTAACATGATTCTAGTGCCTCATCTTCCCTCCCAATATGTAATTCACAATAGAACTAATACTAAACCATTTAGCAATGTGAGGAAGTCTTAACAACAGTCCCATTACTTTATGCTTTAAAAAATAAATGTTTATTTTGATATAATTTTATACTTACAGAAAAGTTGCACAAACAGTAGAGTTCCCCCCTATGCTTCACTTAGCTTTTCCTAATGTTAACATTTAGCAGAGGGCGGAGTCAAGATGGCCTACTAGGAGGACGCGGAATTCGAGTCTCCTCAAAAGTAGTGCACCTACCAGGCACCAGTGGGGGACCACGGACACCTAAGGGGACGGGACGAACTGCCAGCAAACTGGCTTGTGAGATCTTGGTGCCCAGGCCAGAGGTCGGGCCCAAGCTCCTGTGATGGGAGCTCCGAGTCCAAACTGCTGGACTAACAGAGAACCTCGGACCCCAGGGAATATTAATCGGAGTGAGGCCTCCCAGAGGTCCTCACCTTGGCACCAAGACCTGGCTCTATCCAACGGCCTGCAAACTCCAGTGCTGGACAACTCAGGGCAAACAACCAGTAAGGCAGGAATATAGCATCACCCATCAAAAAGAGAAAAAAAAAAAAAAATGAAACAACAAAAAAATATGTTACAGATGAAGGAGCAAGGCAATAACCTACAAGGCCAAAAAAATGAAGATGAAATAGGCAACTTACCTGTAAAATAATCCAGAGTTATGATAGTAAAGATGACCCAAAATCTCAGAAACAGAATGGAGAAAATACAAGAAACATTTAACAAGGATCTAGAGGAACTAAAGAGCAAACAAACAGTGAAGAACAACACAATTACTGATATTAAAAATACTTCAGAAGGAAACAATAGCAGAATAACTGAGGCAGAAGAATGGATAAGTGAGCTGGAAGACAAAATGGTGGAAATAACTGCCAAAGAGTAGAATAAAGAAAAAAAACAAAGAAAAGCATTGAGGACAGTAACAGAGACCTCTGGGACAACATTCAATGCACCAACATTCGAATTATAGGGGTCCCAGAATAAGAAGAGAAAAAGAAAGGGGCTGAGAAAATATTTGAAGAGAATATAGTCAGAAATATCCGTACACATGGGAAAGGAAATACTCAATCAAGTCCAGAAAGCACAGAGAGTACCATACAGGATAAACCAAAAGAGAAACACGCCAAGACACATATTAATCAAACTATCAAAAATTAAATACAAAGAAAAAATATTAAAAGCAGCAAGGGAAAAGCAACAAATAACATACAAGGGAATCCCCATAAGGGTAACAGCTGGTTTTTCAGCAGAAACTCCACAAGCCAGAAGGGAGTGGCAGGACATATTTAAAGTGATGAAAGGGAAAAATCTACAACCACGATAACTCTATCCAGCAAGGATCTCATTCAGATTTGATGGAAAAATTAAAACCTTTACAGATAAGCAAAAGTTAAGAGAATTCAGCACCACCAAACCAGCTTTACAACAAATGCTAAAGGAATTTGTCTAGGCAGGAAACACAAGAGAAGGAAAATACCCACAAAAACAAAAATAAAACAATTAAGAAAATGGTAATAGGAACATACATATCAATAATAACCTTAAATGTAAATGGATTAAATGTCCCAACCAAAAGACATAGACTGGCTGAATGGATACAAAAATAAAACCTGTACATATGCTGTCTACAAGAGACCCACTTTAGACCTAGGGGTACATACAGACTGAAAGTGAGGGGATGGAAAAAGATATTCCATACAAATGGAAATCAAAAGAAAGGTGGAGGAGCAATTCTCATATCACACAAAATAGACTTTAAAACAAAGACTATTACATGAGAAAAAGAAGGACACTACATAATGATAAAGGGATCAATCCAAGAAGAAGCTATAACAATTGTAAATATTTATGCACCCAGCATAGGAGCACATAAGGCAATGCTAACATAAGGCAAATGCTAACAGCCATAAAAGGGGAAATCGACAGTAACACAATCATAATAGGGGACTTTAACAGCCCACTTTCACCCATGGACAGATCATCCAAAATGAAAATAAATAAGGAAACACAAGCTTTAAATGATACATTAAACAAGATGGACTTAATTGATATTTATAGGACATTCCATCCAAAAACAACAGAATACACTTTCTTCTCAAGTGTTCATGGAACATTCTCCAGGATAGAACATATCTTGGGTCACAAATCAAGCCTTGGTAAATTTAAGAAAATTGAAATCACATCAAATATCTTTTCTGACCACAATGCTATGAGACTAGATATCAATTACAGGAAAAAAATCTGTAAAAAATATGAATACATGGAGGTTAAATAATACAATACTTAATAACCAAGAGATCACAGAGGAAATCAAAGAGGAAATCAAAAAATACCTAGAAACAAATGACAATGAACACACAACAACCCAAAACCTATGGGATGCAGCAAAAGCAGTTCTAAGAGGGAAGTTGATAGCAATACAATCCTACCTTAAGAAACAAGAAACATCTCAAAAAAACAACCTAACCTTACACCTAAAGCAATTAGAGAAAGAAGAACAAAAAGAAAAACAAACCCAAAGTTAGCAGAAGGAAAGAAATCATAAAGATCAGATCAGAAATAATTGAAAAAGAAATGAAGAAAACAGTAGCAAAGATCAATAAAACTAAAAGCTGGTTCTTTGAGAGGATAAAAAAAATTGATAAACCATTAGCCAGACTCATCCAGAAAAAAAGGGAGAAGATTCAAATCAACAGAATTAGAAATGAAAAAGGAGTAGTAACAACTGACATTGCAGAAATACAAAGGATCATGTGAGATTACTACAAGCAACTCTATGCCAATAAAATGGACAACCTGGAAGAAACGGACAAATTCTTACAAAAGCACAACCTTCCAAGACTGAACCAGTAAGGAAGAGAAAATATAAACAGACCAACCACAAGTACTGAAATTGAAACTGTGATTTAAAATCTTCCAACAAACAAAAGCCCAGGACCAGATGGCTTCACAGGCCAATTCTACAAAACATTTAGAGAAGAGCTAACACCAATCCTTCTCAAACTCTTCCAAAATATAACAGAGGGAGGAACACTCCCAAACTCATTCTACGAGGCCACCATCACCCTGATACCAAAACCAGACAAAGATTTCACAGAAAAGGAAAACTACAGACCAATATCCCTGATGAACATAGGTGCAAAAAATCCTCAACAAAATACTAGCAAACAGAATCCAACAACATATTAAAAGGATCATACACCATGATCAAGTGGGTTTTATCCCAAGAACGCAAGGATTCTTCAATATATGTAAATCAATCGGTGTGATAAACCATATTAAGAAATTGAAGGATAAAAACCATATGATAATCTCAATAGATGCAGAAAAAGCTTTTGACAAAATTCAACACCCATTTATGATAAAAACTCTCCAGAAAGTAGGCATAGAGGGAACATACCTCAATATAATAAAGGCCATATATGACAAACGCACAGCCCATATTGTTCTCAATGGTGAAAAACTGAAACCATTTCTTTTAAGATCAGGAACAAGACGAGGTTGCCCACTCTCACCACTATTATTCAACATAGTTTTGGAAGTTTTAGCCACAGCAATCAGAGAAGAAAAAGAAATCCAAATCAGAAAAGAAGAGGTAAAGCTGTCACTGTTTGCAGATGACATGATACTATATATAGAGAATCCTAGAGATGCTACCAGAAAACTACTAGAGCTAATCAATGAATTTGGTAGAATAGCAGGATACAAAATTAATGCACAGAAATCTCTTGCATTCCTATACACTAATGATGAAAAATCTGGAAGAGAAATTAAGGAAACACTCCCATGTACCACTGCAACAAAACGAATAAAATACCTAGGAATAAACCTACCTAAGGAGACAAAAGACCTGTATGCAGAAAACTACAAGATGATGATGAAACAAATTAAAGACAATACAAACAGATGGAGAGATATACCATGTTCTTCGTTTGGAAGAATCAACAGTGTGAAAATGACTCTACTACCCAAAGCAATCTACACATTCAATGCAATCCTTATCAAAGTGCCAATGGCATTTTTCAAAGAACTAGAACAAAAAACTTTTACAATTTGTATGGAAACACAAAAGACCCCGAATAGCCAAAGCAATCTTGAGAAAGAAAAACGGAACTGGAGGAATCTACAAAGCTATAGTAATCAAGACAGTATGGTACTGGCACAAAAACAGAAATACAGATAAATGGAATAGCATAGAAAGCCCAGAGGTAAACCCATGCACCTTTGGTCACCTTATCTTTGATAAAGGAGGCAAGAATATACAGTGGATTAAAGAGAGCCTCTTCAATACATGGTGCTGGGAAAATTGGACAACTACATGTAAAAGAATGAAATTAGAACACTTCCCAACACCATACACAAAAATAAACTCAAAATGGATTAAAGACCTAAATGTAAGGCCAGACACTATAAAAAAAAATTAGAGGAAAACATAGGCAGAACACTCTATGACTTAAATCACAGCAAGATCCTTTTTGACCCAACTCCTAGAGAAATGGAAATAAAAACAAAAATAAACAAATGGGACCTAATGAAACTTAAAAGCTTTTTCACAGCAAAGGAAACCATAAGCAAGACTAAAAGACAGCCCTCAGAATGAGAGAAAATATTTGCAAATGAAGCAACTGACAAAGGATTAATCTCCAAAATATACAAGCAGCTCATGCAGCTCAATATCAAAAAAACAAACAACCCAATCCAAAAATGGGCAGAAGACCTAAATAGACATTTTTCCAAAGAAGATATACAGATTGCCAACAAACACATGAAAGAATGCTCAACATTGCTAATCATTAGAGAAGTGAAAATCAAAACTACAATGAGGTATCACCTCCCATCAGTCAGAATGGCCATCATGAAAAAATCTACAAACAATAAATGCTGGAGAGGGTGTGGAGAAAAGGGAACCCTCTTGCACTGTTGGTGGGAATATAAATCAATACAGCCACTGTGGAGAACAGTATGGAGGTTCCTTAAACAACTAAAAATAGAACTACCATATGACCCAGCAATCCCTCTATTGAGCATATACCCTGAGAAAACCATAATTCAAAAAGAGTCATGTACCACAATGTTCATTGCAGCACTATTTACAATTGCCAGGACATGGAAGCAACCTAAGTGTCCATCGACAGATGAACGGATAAAGATGTGGCACATATATACAATGGAATATTACTCAGCCATAAGAAGGAATGAAATTGGGTCATTTGTACAGGCATGGATGGACCTAGAGACCCTCATACAGAGTGAAGTAAATCAGAAAGAGAAAAACTAATATCGTATATTAACGTATATATGTGGAACCTAGAAAAATGGTACAGATGAACTGGTTTGCAGGGCAGAAATAGAGACGCAGATGTAGAGAATAAACGTATGGACACCAAGGGAGGAAACTGGTGGTGGGGTAGTGATGGTGGGATGAATTGGAAGATTGGGATTGACTTGTATACACTGATGTGTATAAAATAGATAACTAATAAGAACCTGCTCTATAAAAAATAAATAAAATAAAATTCAAAAGAAGAAAAGAACATTTAGCAGAACCACAGTACAAGGATCAAAATTCAGAAGTCAGGACTTCTCTGGTGGCACAGTGGATAGGACTCTGAGTTCCCAATGCAGGGGGTCCGGGTTTGATCCCTGGTCGGGGAACTAGATCCCACATGCATGCCACAACTAAAAGTTTGCATGCCACAACTAAGGAGCCAGCAAGCCGCAACTAAGGAGCCTGCCTGCCTCAATTAAGACCCTGGTGTAACCAAATAAATAAATAAATATATTTTTTAAAATTTCAGAAGTCAACACAAGTGCAGTACTATTAACTAAACTACTGCCTTTGTTCAGATTCCACCAGTTTTTCTACTCATGTCCTTTTTCTGTTCCCATCTCCAATCCAGGATCCCACACTATATTTAGTTGTCACATCTAGTTGGCTCTTCCATGGCAGTTCTTCTGTCTTTCCTTGTCTATCGTGACTTTGACACTTTGGAAGAGTACTGGTCAATTATTTTGTAGAATTGTCTTTAACTTGTGATTGTTCAGTGTTTTCTCATGATTAAGTTGAAATCATGCATTTTTGGTAAGAATACAGTTCTCATTGCAAGATCTTCAGAGGGTACACATGTAGATATGTCTTAATACTGGCTATCTTAGCCTCAATTGCTTGGTTAGGGTGGTGTCTGCTGCTGCATTTCTCCACTGTAAGGTTACTATTTTTCTCTCTCTCTCTTTTTTTTTTTTTTTTGGCCACACCATGCGGCATGCGGGATCTTAGTTCCGCGACCAGGGATCAAACCTGCGTCCCTTGCATTGGAAGCGCGGAGCCTTAACCACTGGACCACCAGGGTCCACTATTTTCTCTTTGTAAATAATAGGTATGATGGGAGACACACTTTGAGACTATGCAAATATCCTGTTTCTCCTCAAACTTTTGCCTGCTAATTCTAGCATCCATCAGTGGACCTTGCACGTAGCAGTTATTACTGTGGTGTTCTAATTGTGATTTTCTATTTTCTTCACTCTTTCTACATTTATTAAGTGGAATTCTTTTGTAAGGAAGAGCTGTCCTTTCTCCTACATTTATTTATTTGTTTAGCTATTTATTTATACCAGGATGGACTCATGGATATTTATTTTATACGTTCATGGTTTAAGAAATTAATCAAATGTCAAATTATTTCTAAAAATTCCCTCTTCTCACTCCCATGTTCATTTTCCATCCCTTCCTCTTGTGCCCCAGACTTGTTGGTACCCTAACTCCTGGCTGTTGAGCTGTTGCTCTGAAAAGATGAGAGTGAGTTCGTGGACAGCGGCCGTTCAAAGGATGGTCCGGGAAGCCTCTTCATTCTGGGCTTGGGGGCAGGTACTGTGAAGGTGTGTTCTCAATGCTGCTGTGACTCACTGGAATGAGGGGCTGAACCCCTGAGATCCAGGGTGGGGAAGGTGGGGGTCCTCACCTCCAGCCATGATGGGCAGGAAAGAGGAAAGGAGTGCTTAGGAAAGCCAATATGTCGATAATGTCTTATACCTGGTATTTCTCAAGTCCTATGGCTCAGGTCTGAAGAAAATATGATTACGTAGGTCAAAGTCTCTAACCGTAGAAAACCAGGCATTGGCTGGGGATAATCTCAAGGCCACCTCCGTAATGAATATCTGTTTACTCTTTGTGTTAGTTCTGATTTGGGCATGCGAGGACAAGGTGATTATTTGGGTTAAAGGTCTCCTTCATGAAAGGATTCACTTTGAATGGCAGAAAACACCCCCCTCTTCTTCCAAGTACACTTGATAATTATTCCTTTTTTTAAGGGGTCATACTGGGACTTGGTAATACAGCCAAAATTGGATTCAGGAGGTGAATTGACCATCCATGTGTTCACAGATCACCTTGCAGTTTCCAACCTGACCTTGTGTATGTCTGTTCTACCGAGTCAGAGGTCCCCAAAGGAGCAGGGGAGATTGTCTTGTTAGGAAGAAGAACCCAGGCTCACCTCTCACCACTGCAGGATTAGAACTCTTCATAGACAGACTGCCCCCTCTGCGTGGTCTCTTAGCCTCACTTCTGCAGGAAATATAAGGATTTTCCCCCAGGGGAGTAATTTAGGGCAAGGCAGACCCGTACTCTGTAGTAACCTTGGTTTTCTTGTCACCCAGTATAATGGTTTGTGCGTATGTCTGTCTGTCTGTCCCTTGCTGAGCCTCTTCTATGTACCAGGCCCCATGCAGAATGCTTTTCTGTCATAACGAAACTTTCAGAAGTACTGTTAGGCCACTTTACACGTGAAGAAACTGAGACCCAGCAGTTCCCATCATTAGGGAGGATGGGGCTAGGACTGAGGTCTCTCTAGTTTCAAGGTCGAGCCTCCTTCCAACAGGCCACACCACCTTTAGGAGGGAGTATGTCCAGTTTCAGCCCTTCTTTCATACCCTGCCCTTGTGATCGTCAAACGTTGTGCGCTCGGAACCTTTTTCTTGGCTTTAGGCTTTGGGGCTCATCTCCACAGCGCCAGGAACATGTGCATAGCCTTCGGGGGAGGTTCTTTTTCCAAAAAGTGCAGGGCTTCCAGTGATAGGGCTGGTGGAAGGGGAGTCAGTGCCTCCGCGTTTGATGTTTCCCCTCGGTGAATTCCACAGTGACAGGGACAGGAGCAGATCACTCCTCATTCAAATATTTTGTAATAAAAAATTCTACTCTGGACTTCTTGAGTATTTACAAAGTGCCAGACATTGTTACAAGCACCTCATACACATTATTTCCCTTAGTACTTCCAATATCCCCAAGGAACAGGTCCCCAGTCCCTTATTCAGATTCCACACAGATCCCCTGGTATGCTTCAGAATTCAGAATCTTTCATATTTGTGAGAGACAAATCTCACAAATGTGCATATACTGGACTATTCCTAACACCTCCGTAACACCCATCCATCCTCATACACATTGATGTTTCTGCAGCAAACGTATGGATAACCATGCTGAATGGGATAAATAAAAACTATATAAAGTCTCACATTAGTTCAGTTCAGGTTTTGCCATCAAATGAATTTCCTGCAAACTTTAAAAAATCTGTTTTTCAGAGCCCTTTGGATTTTAGAATTGCTAAAAAGGGATATGGATCTGGAATATTATTCTTCCCATTATACAGGTGAGAAAACTGAGGTTTAGATCTATGAAGAGCCTATCCAAGGTCATACCATAAGTGACAGGGCCAGCATTTGAACTGTCTGTGCTCAGCCCATCGCACATTTTAACCTCTGCTTGATTCCAAACCTTCACGTGGCAGGAAATAAAGTACTCAGACCTGCCCTACTTGGCTTCCACTTGAGAAACTAGTTACGGCTGACGTTCAAATTCATTTTCACTGGGAATGATAAGTAGATTTTCTTATAAATTGATAGGCTAGAGAGCATCTGGGAACACCTTCTCAAAGAGATTAGTGAAACAAAACTCCAGGCATGTCTGGGGAGGGGAGGAGAAGGGTGTGTGACTTTCCCTTTCTCCCTAAGGAAATACCTTGTCCTTTCTGTTTTTTCCAATTTCGTGTGCTTTCTTCTTTAGTTCCCCTTCTGCTCTGATTAATGGACTACCGACCTCGGCTTTCCGTTCACATGGGCTCCAGGAGTTGTTGGCATTTCCCATTGCTGCCTCCCCACTGCTGCTGGGGAGCCTTTTCCTCTTTCCTTAAGTCGCGTCTCTCTTTACCACGTCATTGGCCCCATCGGTCAAGGTTCTCCCCAATCCCCTTGTCTGCTGACGCGAACCCGGTCGCATAACCAACCGTTAACTAAATAGCAGAGAAATAGGATGATTTCATATAAACATCCTCAGAGTCATTCTAGAACTTAAGGGTTTGACATTCTTACTGTTTCAGGGGATGGAGAGGACAGAAGTGAGATGTATGTGTGTGTCTGTGTGCCTGCGTACATGTGTGTGCGTGTGTGTGTTATTGCTGCTTTGCCAAAGCTCCTGCCTCCTCCAAGTCACCAAGAATGTGAGTACCCAGCCAGCTACTTAGCAAGACACCAGCTTCCAGGGAGCAGAGGAGAAAAGCAGAGAGACACTGACTTTTTGGCACTTAAATCTCTGCATTTCAGCTGGACTTGACCTCATTAAGTTATCGTCATGGGCCATCCCCTCTGGATAATGAGGAGAGATTGTGGTGAATTTACACACAGTTGGTTAACTTCATCTTTATATTTTTTCGAGTAAATATATTGTCCTTTGGAGATGTTTGAAGCATGTCCAAACTTTGGTGGGGCACAGTAATTGCTAGTATTTATTCAGGTTATTTGGTGGAGTCTGACATGGGCAAAGGAAAACTAAATAGAAAACGGATCTGCCCCTTTTAAAATTTTATTTTTCCACACTGATCCCTCTTCTTGTGAAATCCTGTTTACCCCTGATGATCTTATGAAAGATACTCTTTTGTTCTTCAACGTAGAAAACAAGCCACGGAAAGTAACGGGAACGATACTGATTTTTATTAAGGGCTGATGAATACTTGGGTCAAATCTCTTAATTACAGAGATCAGAGGAGAATTATACATTTTCACTCAAGTTCTTCTTTTCTTCAAAAGAATAGACCTCAGTGAAAACAAGTATTTCCTAACCCAGTAAAGAACTCTTTGACAATCTATTTTACGAGCTAATTTACTTCTGTGTTGAAATCATGCATGGTGCGGTGAGACTTGCCCTCTCTGTGTTTTTTTACAACTCAAGCCAGTGAACTAAATACCAGGAAAGATTTTCACGGGCACAGTTTCTTCTGACAATGAAGCAGCCCCTCATTGCTTTGTTTACATTCTGTGGTCACTACATATTCCCAGACTCACAGTTCCCATCAAAGCCTCTCTTCTCTCACCTTTGATTCCAGCTCATGTTTTCTGCCCTCGACGTTGCAGACTTTTGGTGACACGTGGTTTTATATTCAGCTTCTTTACTTTCTTATTCTATACACTGTCCCTCTGTGACTATTCAATGCTATGACTTGCTTGCTCACCTAGAAGCTGGAGACCCTGATGTGCATCCATCCCTGTTAAGCTCTAGAGCTCAGAACTCAATGTCATCCTCTTGGATTCTCTGTTGGGATATTCTACAAGCACCTCAAACTCAACATGCCCCAAAGTGTACTTGTCATTCACAGCTGCCCTTCTTCCCTCCATTATCACCTCCCCCACACACTCCTCAAACATGTTCTTTCTTTAGTCTTCAAGCTCAATGGATGGTCTCATCATTTATCCATCTCCTAAGCCAGAGTCATTCTCAGGTCATCCTCCATGACTCTGTCATCCTTCAAATCCGATCAACTCTTCTTCCCAACCACGTTCTTCAGTCACTCTACTTTCCAACCAGCTTTGGGGGCCATTCCCTTTCTCCATCCCACTGCCATTGTCTTGGTGTAGACCCTCCTCTTTCCTAACCTGCACTCCAAAACCACTAGACACTAATTCCTACAGCCCTGGGTTAGCTTCACTCCCATCCATCCTAACCGTCACCTCAAACCAGCCTTCACACTGTGCTCTCCACTGGAGCTAATTTTCTCAAACACAAATCTGATTTTGTTTTCACTTCCTTAAAGCTCGTCAAGTGTTCCTCTTCATTTTCAAAATAAAGTCCTACCTCCTTAGCACCATATTCCAAGCCTCCCATGTTCTGGCCTCATTGTCTGCCTCTTCTCTTGCCATACCTTGCCTTGTATGTTTAGATAATTGGATACTTTTCACGGATCCTTGAACACAGCAAGTGGCTTTAAAACTTTGGGTCTCTGTATGTGAAATTCCCTCTACCTAGACTTCCCTTTCCCCTCCTCCACCTAGAAGACACCTACAAGGTCATTCAACAAACATCAGCGGGGGTCTACTCTGTACCTGAAGACTGTTGCCAGGCAGTGAAGACAGAAAGAAGGCATGGTTCTTTTTCTAACCATCCAGTTGAAATATCACTTCTTGAAACTTCCTTTAAACATCCCCTCAGCAGCCACACCACCCCTGCATAGTAGACCAATTCTTCCTTTTGCTTTGTGTATCATTTTTCATTGCATGTACATGATACCATTTTTGTTTGTCTGCCTGGGCTCAGAACCAATGCCCATAACATCGGGGAGAGGAAGTGAATAGTTTAAAGAATACACGGGCACTGACATCTGTGTGGTAGGCAGTATTCTAAAATGGTCTCCCAAGATTCCTGACCCTTGGCAAATTCTGTGATGCTGATACAACTTAAGATAAGGTCCTGGAAACAAAATCTTAACGTTGCAAAAATATTAGTATTCTTAGAGAGTACTCCAAAGGAGGTGTTTGTTAATAAGATATTCTCTCCTGACCACTCTCCTGAGCCAGTAACTATCTCTTACCACAATCAAGTATTAATATCCAGAGGTTTGTGTTGAGGGTTCATAGTATTAGTGCAGTGTTTTGCCAGCTGTTAATGCAAAAAATTTTTTGATCGAATGATAAAGACAAATTGGGAATTCTTACTTTAGTTATTCAATCAAACATCTTCAAATTCCTAGTAATAGGAGGGATATTATGACCTAAGAGTAAAAATAAAGGGAGTACTTATATATAACAGGTGATGAGATTTTGTTTTATTTATGTATCGCTCTGAAATGATATGGAAGACTCAGTCACTGATGGAGGTAAAAGAGAATCCTGCTGTAACTGTTGCTGCCATAGTTTGTACTCACACAACATATTTAATTATAAGTATGATCGTAAATATTGACTTGTCATTGGTACATTTGGCAACTGTCTTTAGACTAAGATCCCAGAGGGATCCTTGCTTATTATCCAGGGATCTAATAGAATGTTAATTCTCCGAGCTATGTTTCAACATCAAGAGATGTCTCTGGCTAATCTTGCCTCTTAACAAGAGGAAATAGGAGAGGGACTTCCCTGGTGGCGCAGTGATTAAGAATCCGACCACCAATGCAGGTGACATGGGTTCAATCCTTGGTTCGGGAAGATCCCACATGCCTCAGAGCAACTAAACCTGTATGCCACAACTACTGAAGCCCACGCACTCTAGGGGCCGTGCTCTGCAACAAGAGGAGCCACTGCAATGAGAAGCCCGTGCACCACAACGAAGACTATCCCCAACTTGCTGCAACTAGAGAAAGCCCGCACTCAGCAACGAAGACCCAACGCAGCCAAAAAATAAATAAATAAAAATAAAATGGCAACAGATACATTTTAAAA
The DNA here is from genome assembly GCF_008692025.1 of Phocoena sinus. Taxonomy (NCBI): domain Eukaryota; kingdom Metazoa; phylum Chordata; class Mammalia; order Artiodactyla; family Phocoenidae; genus Phocoena; species Phocoena sinus. Next base: position 44,480,436 of record NC_045779.1, read on the forward strand.
AAAGGAAATTGAAGAAACGTTTCTAGCAGGAGCAAACCTTGGGTGGAGGGAGATGAGAAATCCCATATGATACGCAGCGCTAGCTCTATCCTGAGCCATAAGTCTTACATTAAACTTTTTTCTTCCAGTTTTATTGAGATATAATTGACAAACAGTACTGTATAACTTTAAGGTGTATAGCATAATGATTTGACTTCCATACATCATGAAATGATTACTACAATAAGTTTAGTGAACATTCATCATCTCATATAGATACAAAATTAAGGAAATAAAAAATTATAGTTTTGGGACTTCCCTGGTGGCACAGTGGTTAAGAATCCACCTGCCTATGACAAGCCCACAGCAAACATCATCCTCAATGGTGAAAAACTGAAAGCATTTCCACTAAAATCAGGAACAAGACAAGGTTGCCCACTCTCACCACTCTTATTCAACATAGTTTTGGAAGTTTTAGCCACAGCAATCAGAGAAGAAAAGGAAATAAAAGGAATCCAAATTGGAAAAGAAGAAGTAAAGCTGTCACTGTTTGCAGATGACATGATACTATACATAGAGAATCCTAAAGATGCTACCAGAAAACTACTAGAGCTAATCAATGAATTTGGTAAAGTAGCAGGATACAAAATTAATGCACAGAAATCTCTGGCATTCCTATATACTAATGATGAAAAATCTGAAAGTGAAATCAAGAAAACACTCCCATTTACCATTGCAACAAAAAGAATAAAATATCTAGGAATAAACCTACCTAAGGATACGAAAGACCTGTATGCAGAAAATTATAAGACACTGATGAAAGAAATTAAAGATGATACAAATAGATGGAGAGATATACCATGTTCTTGGATGGGAAGAATCAACATTGTGAAAATGACTCTACTACCCAAAGCAATCTACAGATTCAATGCAATCCCTATCAAACTACCACTGGCATTTTTCACAGAACTAGAACAAAAAATTTTGCAATTTGTATGGAAACACAAAAGACCCCGAATAGCCAAAGCAATCTTTAGAACGAAAAAAGGAGCTGGAGGAATAAGGCTCCCTGACTTCAGACTATATTACAAAGCAACAGTAATCAAGACAGTATGGTACTGGCACAAAAACAGAAAGATAGATCAGTGGAACAGGATAGAAAGCCCAGAGATAAACCCACGCACATATGGACACCTTATCTTTGATAAAGGAGGCAGGAATGTACAGTGGAGAAAGGACAGCCTCTTCAATAAATGGTGCTGGGAAAACTGGACAGGTACATGTAAAAGTATGAGATTAGATCACTCCCTAACACCATACACAAAAATAAGCTCAAAATGGATTAAAGACCTAAATGTAAGGCCAGAAACTATCAAACTCTTAGAAGAAAACATAGGAAGAACACTCTATGACATAAATCACAGCAAGATCCTTTCTGACCCACCTCCTAGAGTAATGGAAATAAAAACAAAAATAAACAAATGGGACCTAATGAAACTTCAAAGCTTTTGCACAGCAAAGGAAACCATAACCAAGACCAAAAGACAACCCTCAGAATGGGAGAAAACATTTGCAAATGAAGCAACTGACAAAGGATTAATCTCCAAAATTTACAAGCAGCTCATGCAGCTCAATAATAAAAATACAAACAACCCCATCCAAAAATGGGCAGAAGACCTAAATAGACATTTCTCCAAAGAAGATATACAGAATGCCAACAAACACATGAAAGAATGCTCAACATCATTAATCATTAGAGAAATGCAAATCAAAACTACAATGAGATATCATCTCACACCAGTCAGAATGGCCATCATCAAAAAATCAAGAAACAATAAATGCTGGAGAGGGTGTGGAGAAAAGGGGACACTCTTGCACTGCTGGTGGGAATGTGAATTGGTTCAGCCACTGTGGAGAACAGTATGGAGGTTCCTTAAAAAACTACAAATAGAATTACCATATGACCCAGCAATCCCACTACTTGGCATATACCCTGAGAAAACCAAAATTCAAAGAGAGTCATGTACCAAAATGTTCATTGCAGCTCTATTTACAATAGCCAGGACATGGAAACAACCTAAGCGCCCATCATCGGATGAATGGATAAAGAAGATGTGGCACATATACACAATGGAATATTACTCAGCCTTAAAAAGAAATGAAATTGAGCTATTTGTAATGAGATGGATAGACCTAGAATCTGTCATACAGAGTGAAGTAAGTCAGAAAGAAAAAGACAAATACCGTATGCTAACACATATATATGGAATTTAAGGGAAAAAAATGTCATGAAGAACCTAGGGGTAAGATAGGAATAAAGACGCAGACCTACTGGAGAACGGACTTAAGGATATGGGGAGGGGGAAGGGTGAGTTTTGACAGGGCGAGAGAGAGTCATGGACATATACACACTAACAAACGTAGTAAGGTAGATAGCTGGGGGGAAGCAGCCGCAAGGCACAGGGATATTAGCTCGGTGCTTTGTGACAGCCTGGAAGGGTGGGAAGGGGAGAGTGGGAGGGAGGGAGACGCAAGAGGGAAGACATATGGGAACATATGTATATGTATAGCTGATTCACTTTGTTGTGAATCAGAAACTAACACACCATTGTAAAGCAATTATACCCCAATAAAGATGTTTAAAAAAAAAAAAAAAAAGAATCCACCTGCCAATGCCGGGGACATGGGTTCGATCCCTGGTCTGGGAAGATCCCACATGCCGTGGAGCAACTAAGCCCGTGCACCACAACTACTGAGCCTGCACTCTAGAGTCCACGAGCCACAACTACTGAGCCCACGTACCACAACTACTGAAGCCTGTGCGCCTAGAGCCCATGCTCCGCAACAAGAGAAGCCACAGCAATGAGAAGACTCCGCACCACAATGAAGAGTAGCTCCCACTCGCCACAACTAGAGAAAGCCCATGTGCAGCAGCAGCTAAGAGCCAATGCAGCCAAAAAATAAAGAAATTTATAAAAAAGAAAAAGTTTTCCTTGTGATGAAGACTCAGGATTTACTCTTAACGATTCTTATATAAAATGTACAGTAGTGTTAATTATATTTATCATGTTATACAATATATCATTGGTATTTATTTATCTTATAATGGGAAGTTTGTACCTTTGGACTGTCTTCATCCAGTTCCCCCTATCCAAACCTCCTGCCTCTGATAACCACAAATATGATCCTTTTTCTATGAGTCTGTTTGTTTCTTTGTTTTTGAAGTATAATTGACTTACAACACTATGTTACTTCCTGGTACACAACATAGTGATTTGATATTTCTATGCATTTCAAAATTATCACCATGATAAATCTAGTTACGATACGTCACCAAAAAAAGATATTACATAATTATTGACTATATTCCCCACACTGTACATTTCATACCTGTGACTCATTTATTTTGCAACTGGAAGTTTGTAGCTCTTAATTCCCCTCACCTATTTCTTCCCTCCCCCTTCTCTCCTCCCTTTTGGCAACCACCTGTTTGTTCTCTGTATCTATAACTCTGTTTACGTTTTGTTTTGTTTGTTCATTTGTTTTGCTTTTTAGATTCCACATATAAGTGAAATCATATAGGATTTCTCTGTCTGATTTATTTTACTTAGAATAATTCCCTCTAGGTCTATCCATGTTGTTGCAAGTGACAAGACTTAATTCTCCTTTATGGCTGAGTAATATTCCATTTTATGTATATATCATATCTTCTTCATTCATTCATCTCTGGATGGGCACTTAGATTGCTTCCACATCTTGGCCATCATAAATAATGCTGCTATGAACCTAAGGGTGTATGTATCTTTTCTAAATAGAGATTTAATTTTCTTCAGATAAATACCCAGGAGTGGAACTTCTAGATTATACGGTACTTCTATTTTCAAGTTTTTGAGGAATCGCCATACTCTTTTCCATAATGGCTGCACCAATTTATATTCCCACCTATAGCATACAAGGGTTCTGTTTTCTCCACATCCTCGCCAACACATGTTATTTTTTGTCTTTTTGATAATATCCACTTTGACATATTTGAAGTGATATCTCATTGTGGTTATTTGTTTATTTGGTTGCGCTGGGTCTTAGTTGCAGCAGGTGGACTCCTTAGCTGTGGTTTGTGGGCTCCTTAGTAGTGGCTTGCTGGTTCCTTAGTTGTGGCACACGGGCTCCTTAGTCGTGGTATGCAAACTCTTCGTTGTGGCATGCATGTGAATCTAGTTCCCTAGCCAGGGATCGAACCCGGGCCCCCTTCATTGGGAGTGCGGAGTCTTAACCACTGCACCACCAGGGTAGTTCCTCATTGTGGTTTTGATTTGCGTTTCCCTGATGATTAGTAATGAGTAATGTTGAGCATCTTTTAATGTGCCTGTTGGCCATCCATACGTCTTCCTTGGAAAAATGTCTATCCAGATCTTCTGCTCATTTTTAATCAGGTTTTTTTTTTGATGTTGAGTTGTATGAGTTATTTGTATATTTTGAAAATTAACCCCTTGTCAGATATATAATTTGCAAGTATCTTACCCCATTTAGTAGGTGATGTTTTTGTTTTGTTGAGAGTTTCCTCCACCATGTGAAAGTTTTTAGTTTGTTGTAGTCCTATTTGTTGATTTTTGCTTTTATTTCTCTTGCCTGAGGAGAAATATCCAAAAAATATTACCACGATTGATGTCAAAGAGTATACTGCCTACATTTTCTTCTAGAAGTTTTATGGTTTCAAATCTTACATTTAAGTCTTTAATTCATTTTGAATTTATTTTTGTACAAGAGAACAGTCTAGTTTGATTCTTTTGCATGTAGCTGTCCAGTTTTCCCAATACCATTTATTGAAAAGGCTGTATTTTTCCCACTGTATATTCTTGCCTCCTTTGTGGTATATTAATTGCCCATATAAATGTGGGTTTATTTCTGGTCTCTCTATTCCATTCCATTGATCTATGTGTCTGCTTTTGTGCCAGTACCATACTGTTTTTATTACTGTAGTTTTTAGTATAGTTTGAAATCAAGGCATGTGTTACCACCAGTTTAGTTCTTTCTTAAGGTTGTTTTGGCTATTTGGAGTCTTTTGTGTTTCCATAAGTTATCAGAATTATTAGTTCTAGTTCTGTGAAAAATACCATTGGTATTTTGATGGGATTGCATTGAATCTTTAGATTACTTTGGGTAGCATGGTTATTTTAATAATATTAATTCTTCCAATCCATGAACATGATATATCTTTTCATCTGTTTGTGTCATCTTCAATTTCTTTTAACAGTGTCTTACAGTTTTTCGAAAACAGGTGTTTTACCTTCTTCATTAGATTTATTCCTAGATAGTTCATTCTTTTTGGTGCAATTGTAAACGGGACTGTTTTCTTAATTTCTTCTTCTGGTAGTTTGTTGTTAGTGTATAGAAATGCAACAGATTTCTGTATATGAATTTTGTCTCCTGCAACTCTCAAATTCATTGATGAGTTTTAGTAGTTTGTTGGTGACATCTTTAGGATTTTCTATGAATAGCATCATGTCATCTGCAAACAGTGACAGTTTTACTTCTTCCTTTCCAATTTGGATTCCTTTTTTTCGTTTTCTTCTCCGATTACTGTGCTAGGACTTCCAAATTTATGTTGACTAAAAGTGGCAACATCCTTGTCTTTTTCCTGATCTTAGAGGAAATGCTTTCAGCTTTTCACCATTGAGTACGATGTTAGCTTTGGCTCGTCATTTATGGCCTTTATAATGTGGAGCGTTTTCATCATAAATGGATGTTGAATTTTGTCAAAAGTTTTTTCTGCATCTATTGAGAGAATCATATGATTTTTATTTTCCAGTTTGTTAATGTAGTGTATCACATTGATTGATTTGTGGGTATTGAAACATCCTTGCATCCCTGGGATAAATCCCACTTTATCATTGTGTATGATCCTTTATGTATTGTTAAATTCTCTTTGTAATATTTTGTTGAGGATTTTTGCATCTCTGTTCATCAGTGATACTGGTCTGTAATTTTCTTTTTTTGTGTTATATTTGTCTGGTTTTGGTGTCAGGGTGATGCTGGCCTTGTAGAATGAGTTTGGAAGCATCCCTTCCTCTGCAATTTTTTGGAATAATTTGAGAAGGATAAGTGTCAATTCTTCTCTAAATGTTTGGTGGAATTTACCTGCAAAGCCATCTGATACTGGACTTCTGTTCGTTGGGAGTTGTTCTTTTTTATAACTGATTCAATTTCATTACTAGTAATTGTTCATATTTGCTATTTCTTCCTGGTTCAGTCTTGGGAGATTGTACATTTCTAGGAATTTGTCCATTTCTTCTAGGTTGTCCATTTTATTGGCAGACAATTGTTCACAGGGATCTCATTACATCCTTTGAATTTCTGTGGTGTTGGTTGTGACTTTTTCTTTTACATTTCTGATTTTATTTTATTGGGTCCTCTCTTTTTTTCTTGATGAATCTGGTAAAGATTTGTCCATTTTGTTTAACTATTCAAAGAACCAGCTCTTAGTTTCATTGGTCTTTTCTATTTTTTTTCTATCACATTTATTTATGCTCTGATCTTCACAATTTCTTTCCTTCTATTAATTTTGGATTTTATTTGTTTTTCTCTTACTGTTTCCTTTAGGTGTACGGTTAGGTTTTTTATTTGAGATTTTTCTTGTTTCCTGAGGTAGGCTTGTATCACTATAAACTTCATTCTTAGAAATGCTTTTGCTGTGTCCCCTAGGTTTTGGATCATTATGTTTTCATTTTCATTTGTCTCCAGGTATTTTTTGTTTCCTCTTTGATTTCTTCAGTGATCCATCGGTTATTTAGTAGCATATTGTTTAGCCTCCACGTGTTTGTGTTTTCTGCAGTGTTTTCCCCCTGTGGTTGAATCCTAGCCTCAAAGTGTTATGGTCAGAAAAGTTGCTTTATATGATTTCAGTTTCTTAAATTTACTGAGAATTATTCTGTGGCCTAGCATGTGATCTATCCTAAAGAATGTTCCATGTGCACTTGAGAACAGTGTGTACTCTGCTGCTTTTGGTTGGAATGTTTTATATTTATAAAGCTATTCTGGCTTTCATTTCCATTTGCATGGAATATCTTTGTCCATCCCCTCACTTTCAGTCCATGTGTCTTTAGATCTAAAGTGGGTCTCTTTTAGGTAGCTTATATATGGGTCTTGTTTTTGTATCTATTCAGTCATTCTAGGTCTTTTGATTGGAGTATTTAGGCCACTTAATTTTAAAGTAACTATTGATGGGAATGTACTTATTACTATTTTGTTAATTGTTTTGGGGTTATTTTTGTAGTTCTTCCTTGTTCCTTTCTTCTTTTGTTCTCTTCCCTTGTGATTTGATGACAGTCTTAACTGTTATGTTTGGATTCTTCAAACTTTTTTCTGTGTGTATCTATTACAGATTTTTGGTTTGTGGTTAGTATGAGGTTTATATATAGCAATTTATATGTGTGTGTGTGTATGTAATATATATATATATATATAAAATTGTAAATTGCTGATCTCAATTTTGAATGCATTTTAACAACCTTGAAGTTTTACTCTTCCTCTCCCCTTTTACTGTTTTTAACATCATATTTTACATCTTTTTATTTTGTTCCTGTCTTAACTACTTATTGTGGAGATAGATGATTTTACTACTTTAGTCTTTCAACCTTCCTACTAGCTTTATATATGGTTGATTTACTTCCTTTACTGTATATTTGCCTTTACCAATGAGATTTTTCCTTTCATAATTTTTATATTTCTAATTTCTTTTCTGCTTGGAGAAGTCCCTTTAACATTTCTTGTAAAGCTGGTTTGGTGGTGCTGAACTCTTTTAGATTTTGCTTGTCTGTAAAACTCTCTCTCTCCATCAAATGTGAATGAAAACCTTGCTGGGTAGAGTATTCTTTTGTTGTAGGCTTTTCCCTTTTATCACTTTAAACATATTGTGACACTCCCTTGTGGCCTGCAGAGTTTCTGCTGAAAAACATCTGATAGGCTTATGGGCATTCCCTTGTACATGACTTGTGGCTTTTTCTCTTGCTGCTTTTAAGATGCTCTATTTATCTTTAACTTTTGTCATTTTAATTACAATGTGTCTTGGTGTGGCCCTCTTTGGGTTGATTCTCTTTGGGACTCTCTATGTTTCCTGGACCTGGATGTCTGTTTCCTTTCCCAGGTTAAGAAAGTTTTCAGCTATTATATCTTCTAATATGTTCTCTGCCTCCTTGTCTCTCTCTTCTCCTTCTGAGACCTCTATAATGGGAATGTTGATGTACCCTTGATGTTGCCCCTGAGGTCTCTTAAACTGTCCTCCTTTCTTTTTATTTCTTTTTTCTATTCAGCTTCAGTGATTTCCATTCCTATTTTCCAGTTCACTGATCCATTCCTTTGTATCATCTATTGTTGTTTTTCTAGTGTATTTTTATTGTTTGTTTTTGTTTTTTTTTTGCGGTACGCGGGCCTCTCACTGCTGTGGCCTCTCCCGTTGCGGAGCACAGGCTCTGGACGCGCAGGCTCAGCGGCCACGGCTCACGGGCCCAGCCGCTCTGAGGCATGTGGGATCCTCCCGGACCGGGGCACGAACCCCTGTCCCCTGCATCGGCAGGTGGACTCCCAACCACTGTGCCATCAGGGAAGCCCTCTAGTGTATTTTTAGTTCAGTTATTGTATTCTTCATTTGTTTTTGTTTGTTCCTTATATTTTCTAACTCTTTTTGTTAAAAACTACTAACCTCTCAATCTGTTCATCTATTCTTCTCCCAAGTCCTTTGAGCATCTTTATGATCATTACCTTGAACTCTTTATCAGGTAGATTGCTTATCTCCACTTCACTTAAGTCTTCTTCTGGGGTCTTATCTTGTTCCTTTGTTTTGGAACATTTTCCTCTGTAACCTCATTTTGCCTGATTTGCTGTTTTTATTTCTATGTATTTGGAAGGTTAGTTACATTTCTCGACCTTGGAGAAGAGGCCTTTTGTAGGAGAAGTCCTATGCATCCCAGCAGTGCATTCCTGTCTGGTCATCAGAGTTATATGCTCTAGGGGTGCCCCCTATGTGGACTATATGGGTCCTTCTGTTGTAGGGGGTTGACTACTGTGGCTGGTCTGGTAGACATGGCTGGCCCCCAGTCTGGTTGGTTGCCAGACCCTGCTGTGTGTGGAGGCTGCCAGCCACAGGTGGGTGGGGCTGGGTCACGAAGTGGCTGGCTACAAAGTGCTGGGGGGTCCCGGGGCTAGTGCTGGCATATTGGCGGGTGGAGCTATGTTCTGGGGTGGATGGTTGTGGGGCCAGGGGTCCCAGATCTAGTGTCAGCCTGTTGTTAGGTGGGGCCAGTTCCTGACATGGCTGGCTGAAGTGTCCAGTGTGTCCCAAAGCTACTGTCATCCCACTCCTGAGTGGGCTGGATCATGCAGCAGCTGGCTGAGGGGTCCAAAGTGTCTTGGAGCTGGTGATGGCCTGCTGGTGGGTGGGATGGATCAGGGCCCAGGGGATCCCAGAGCTGGTTCCCAACCACTGATAGATGAGGCTGTGTCCTGGGATCTCTGGGGCCAGGGCCTGGGGTTTGAGAGCAGGTGTCGGTCTGCTGGTGGGTGAGGCCAGGTCCTGGGCTTTCTGGTGGCTGGCACGGTGTCCCAGGGCAGCTGGGGACTCAGCAGGTCTTAAGGCAGCTGGCCTGCTGGTGAGTGGGGCTCTGTCCGCACCTGGCTAGCTGCTTGGCCTGAAATGTTCCAGTACTGTGCTGACAAGCTGGTGGATGGGGCCATGTCCTAGAGTTAATAAGCTAGATGGAGGATTCCAAAATGGTGCTTGCTAGTACCAGAGTCCTCCTGGTAGAATAAGTTCCCCAAATGGCTACTGCCAGTCTCTATGTCCCTAGGGTGAGCTCCAATTGCCTCCTGTTTCTCTGGAAGGATCTCCAAGATCAGAAGGTGGGTCTGATCCAGGCTCCTTTCAAATTATGGCTTTTTCTCTGGGTCTCAGAGCGTGTGAGATTTTGCATGCACCCTTTAAGAGTGGAGTTTCTATTGTCCATAGTCCTCTGGCTCTCCTGAAAGTAAGCCCCACTGGTGTTCAAAGCTAAACATTCTGGGTGTTTGTCTTCCTGGTATAGGACCACCAGGCTGGGGAGCCTGCTGTGGGGCTTGGACCATTGGATCCTTAGGAGAACCTGTGCAATTATAACTATCCTCCCATTTGTGGGTTACCTACTTGTCTCCACCCCTACTATTCATCTTGTTGTGGTTCCTTCTTTGTACCTTTAGTTGTAGGAAATCTATTCTGCTAGTTTTCAGGTCTTTGTTGTCAATCATTTTTCTGTAAATAGTTGTAATGTTGGTGTGTCTGTGGGAGGAGGTGAGCTGAGGGTCTTCCTACTCTACCATCTTGGCCACTCCCTCCATGTTAAACTTTTCAGTTCAGAGCAGAAGACTGTGTTCCCCATGAAGCCTCAGATAACCATACTATTTGAGCAACAGTTTGTGAAGAATGAGGTCCAGGAAGAGTGACTAGTTAACTTGTGTGTGTATGTGTTTTGTTTCTGTGATTCTGGGTGGGTAGGAATGTAGGTTAAGGGGTTAAACAACTCCTGCTCACCCACACCTGCTCCCAGCAGACTGTTGGCTGTCCTAGGGTAGAGCAGGGGCAACAGAGGGTTTGGGGATGATTATTAGTGTCCTGAGGGAGGAAAAAGCCCCATGTCACTTAAAATGGCTTAACCTTACCTTCCAAGAGAGGAGAGGAACTGGTGGGCCTAGGCAGGGAATAGAGAGAGAGGTGTCAGTGATCATCAAGGGAGGGAAAGGAGGGGATAAATGTTCCAGGTTCCTAAAGATTTATGGACCTCAGATAGGCTGTGAACCCCACTCCTTCATGGGGGTGACCACAGCCAGTACAGCCCAGGAAGCTGTAGCTCCTTCATTGCCTACTGTTCCAAACACTGGGGTCAGAAACAAGACTCAGACAAAACACCAGGTCCTCGGAGATCCTTGCTTCATGAAAAGTGCTCCTTTCTCCCTCACGAAGAGGTGCAGTGTAGAGTAGAAAAGCCCCTGTCCTGGGCTCTGGGAACTGAGTCACTTGTAGAGCGCTTTGAGTTACAAAGAACCTTCCTCTGCCCGGTATCACTGAGTTAGCACCACAGCCCCTGAGACAGAATTGTTATTCTTACCGTGATTATTGTGCAGTAGAGGAGGAAACAGAGCCTCGTGAAGTTAAGGGGCTTTCCCAGGATGACACAGCCAGCAACTGGTAAAGATGACTCCTAGCGCAGGTCTCTGTAGCTTGACCTTCTTTTAATCCTGTGCTCCGTCCATCTGATGTTCTAGGGTAAGAGAAGCCAGAGTAGGAATCATGCCCATTCCCGGGCAGGGACTGCAAGACCCTCCTTGACACCACGCTTTCCTGGGCCACATTACAAGTCCGTTCAGGCAGCGGCACTTGGGCTTGTCCTCTGCCTGATTCTCTAGTTTAGAGGGTTCTGTGGGGTCATGGACTATAGTCTAGGGGAAGCTTTAAACACCCTCAGCTGTGCACGGTGAGGGACGGCATCTGGTGGAGATGGATGTAGTAGTATGTGTAGTGGATGGGAGGCACTTAGTGGGAGCGTCAGCAGGGGTGCCTTCCTGCCCAGGTGGGTGTGTGGAGGAAGCCCCTCCCCTGCTCCTCTCAGGAGGCAGGAAAGCCCAGGTCAAGAGCCTGAACTGTACAGCCTGACAGGCCTGGGCCAAGCCCCACCTCTACAATTATTAGTTATATGACCTTGAGCAAGTTATTTATTTTTTCTGTCTCTGGTTCCTCAACAGTAAAAATGGGGAAAATAACTGCACCTCCCTTGTGTTGTTAAGAGGATTACATGAGATAAAGAATGCAAAGCACTTAGCACAGTGCCAGACCCACTGAAAGAATGCTTTAATGACATACAACACACACGATGGAATGCTCACTCATTCATTCATTCGGCAAGAATTTATTAAATGCCCATTCTATGTATAGCAAGCAGTATGCCAAAAACTCAGTCCCTGGGGCTTTACCAAACTGGTCTCTTTAGAATCTAATCACACAAAAGATCCTGTATTCATAAGTATTACAGTATGAGCTGGTTTTATAAACATGGAAAATGGTTTTTGACGCTTAAGTTATTTCTGCCCTTTATTCCTCCTTTATTTCCAACATGAGAACATAGCTGGAAGCAGATGGGATTTGGAGTGAGGGAGACCATGTACCAGTCACGAATACCTGAGCAATCGTCTCCCTCCTCTAACTCTCACCTTCTCATCTGCAAAATGGAGAGAATCATACCTTCCCCATAGGATTGTTGAAAGGAGAAAATGAAACAATGGATCAGGTAAAGCACCTGATTTAGGGCAGGTGCTCATATACGTATTAGTTGTCTTTCTACTTTTCAAAACATAAAGATGGAACTTCTGGTTTCTGGTCTGGTACGTAAGAAGCTTGAAAGTCACCACTCCATCCTAGCAACAAGTAAAAAGCTGAACACACTGAAAAATTAGCAACTCCTCTTAGATCCATAATAGAAGTGAGGTCACAGGGCAAATCACTGGCCCCCAAATTGGAGAGAGCATGACAGGCAAATCCAGAGAATCACCACTTACCAAGGCAAAAGCCTCCATGGGAACCAAGGAATCAGGGAAACCTGAACTGTAATTGATGAATTGCTGGAGGCTCAGTGCGGACAGATTAAAAATTCCAGGCCGAGGCTTCCCTGGTGGCGCAGTGGTTGAGAGTCCGCCTGCCGATGCAGGGGACGTGGGTTCGTGCCCCGGCCCGGGAGGATCCCACGTGCCGCGGAGCGGCTGGGCCCGTGAGCCATGGCCGCTAAGCCTGCGCGTCCGGAGCCTGTGCTCCGCAACGGGAGAGGCTACGACAGGGAGAGGCCCGTGTACCGCAAAAAACAAAACAAAACAAAAAAACCCTCCACGGTGGTCCAGTCATCAGAGCACCCCAACACTTTTGTGAGTTTTGCTTCCTGGAGCTCCACCAGATCCTCACAGTGAATACTGGAGAAAAATTCTCTCATGCTTCTGGCCGGGGAAGTGGAAAAGAAGCCATTTTGAAATATTTAAGAGCGTTCTGTTCTTAACAAGGTCTACTCTCAAGAGAAACTATTTAGCCAGATCCTCACCTGCTGGGGTTTTATCAGACCCTAACTGATTTCAGCTGTCTGTAGCCTTCCACATAGGTGAAGGGAAATACCAAGCTCCAACCCCCTCCAGCCACCCTGTCCCACCTAAAATGAGGGGACTGCTGAGAAGCGCTTGTGAAGTTCACAGTTCAGAGGCACAGGCTCACTAAAAGATCCAGCCCTAATCCTAGGACTATAGAATGCTTCCCCTAACCCCGCAACTCACCACTTCACCAAAGGCCTATTTACAGCAGTGCCTTTTAGCCAGTACATCATGTCTGGCTCTCAAGAAAAAATTAAAAGGCGTAGTAAAAGACAAAAACACAGTTTGAAGAATCAGAGCAAGCATCAGACCAGACTCAGTTATGGCAGAGATGTTGGAATTATCAGACTGGGAATTTAAAACAACTATGATTAATTTGTTATGGGCTCTAATGGACAAAGTGGTCAGCATGCAAGAATAGATGGGCAATGTAAGCAGGAGATGGAATTCTAAGGAAGAATAAGAAAGGAACGCTAGAAATCTAAAACACTGTAACAGGAAACAAAACAAAACAAAAGCACAAGAGAAATGAAGAATGCCTTTGATGGGCTTATTAATAGACATGGCTGAGGAAAGAATATTTCAGCTTGAGGATACGGCAATAGAAATCTCCAGGGCTTCCCTGGTGGCGCAGTGGTTGAGAGTCCGCCTGTCGATGCAGGGGACACGGGTTCGTGCCCCGGTCCGGGAAGATCCCACATGCCGCGGAGCGGCTGGGCCCGTGAGCCACGGCCACTGAGCCTGCGCGTCCGGAGCCTGTGCTCTGCAACGGGAGAGGCCACAGCAGTGAGAGGCCCGCCTACCACAAAAAAAAAAAAAAAAAAGAAATCTCCAAAACTGAAAAGCAAACAGAAACACACACACACACACACACAAAACAGAACAGAATATCTGAGAACTATGAAACAACTACAAAAATATAACATATGTGCAATGGGAATACCAGAAGGGGAAGAAAGAGAGGAAGGGACTGAAGAAATATTTGAAACAATAGTGACTGAGAATTTCTCCCAAATTAATGTTAGACACCAACCACAGATCCAAGAAGCTCAGAGAATACCAAGCAGAATAAATAGCAAAAAAAAAAGAGCTACACCCAAGCGTATAATTTTCTAACTAGAGAAAATCAAAGATTAAAAAATCCTGAAAAAAGTGGGAGGGAAAAATTCTTAACCTATAGTAGAGCAAATATAAGAATTATTCTGACTTCTCAGAGACCATGCAAACAAGAAGAGAATGGAGTGAAATATTTAAAGTGTTGAGAGAAAAAAAAAAGACTCCACCAACCTACAATTCTGTACCCTGTGAAATTAACCCTCAATAATGAAGGAGAAATAGTTTCTCAGATAAACAAAAATTGATTGAGGGAATTGTTGCCAGTGGATCTGCCTTGCAAGAAATGTTAAGTTCTTTAGAGAGAAGGAAAATGATGTAGGTTAGAAACTTAGATCTACATAAAGGAAGAGCATAGGAGAAGGAATAAGTGAAGGTCAAACAAAAACTTTTTTTTATTCTTAACTGATACAACAGATAATAGTTTGTTCATAATCATATAGCCACAATGTATCTGAATGTGGGTGAATGGATCGATAAACTCTGGTACATTCAGACAGGGGAATATTATTCAGTGCTAAAAAGAAATGAGCTATCAAGACAAGAAAAGACATGGAGGACTCATAGATGTGTATCACTAAGTGAAAGAAACCAATGTGAAAAGTTACATACTGTATGATTCCAATTATATGACACTCTGGAAAAAGCAAAATTATGGCGACAGTAAAAGCTCAGTGGTTGCCAAGGGCTTGGGGTAGAGGGATGGATGAATGGGAAAAGCACATAGGACTTTTAGGACAGTGAAACTACTCTGTATGATATTATCATGGTGGATACATGTCATTATATATTCGTCCAAACCATAGATTGTACAACACCAAGAATGAACCCCAATGGAAGCTATGGACTTTGGGTGATTATGATGTGTCAATGTAGGTTCATCAATTGTAACAAATGTACTGTTACCCAAAAAAGTGGGTTTGCCTATTGGTGGGTGTTGATCCAAAAGATGCAGTCAAGCCAAAGATTGGGAGAAGGATTTATTACTTGCAGCAAGTAGGGAGAACACCGGGGATCTTTCCCAAAGCAGTGTCTCCGTGAACAGCAAAATTGGGAAAGTTTTAAGCTGAGGGTACATGTATATTCATGAAAGGGCTTGAGCAAATGAGAATTCAGCATAGAATTGGGGCAAAGGTCAACAGAGTCCAAGCTTTAGTTGAAGTCAAAGGGCCAGAAAAAATCAACATCATCAGGCCTTAGGTTCCAGTCTAGCTGGAGGCTGAGGCTTCAGGCAAATCTTTACCATTGAAAGAGAACTGGGGAGCTTCCCTGATGGCGCAGTGGTTGAGAGTCTGCCTGCCGATGCAGGGGACACGGGTTTATGCCCCGGTCCGCGAGGATCCCATGATAATGGTCATTTGTCCCTGCATTCTTTTGTTCCCTTAAGACCATTAATTACTGAGACCTGTTCAGGGACATGCACTGAGACCGGGCTTAGATCACAAAATGTCTTAGGCCAAAATGGCTTCTGTCCAGAAAGCCATGCCTGGTTCTCTTTCTCTGGGAACCCCCTACCCTATCTGCTCACAGTACCACTCTGGTGGAGGATGCTGGTAATGGAGGAGGTTATGAGTCTACGGGACCACGATGTGTATGGGAAATTTCTATACCTTCTGCTCCGTTTTGCTGTACCCTAAAACTGCTGTAAAAAATAAGGTATATTTTAAAAAATGGGAAAAAAATAAAACATTTTGATGAGATTAAGATGTGTTAGCCCATGGCTGTTCTTCAGTCCACTAAAGAGGACTCCGGCCAGGTCTGCCCAGTTCCCCATCTTCCCTGAGGCCTTGCCAAAGGCAGTGGGGCTTTTATGATGGAGATTTCAGAGAGGAAGTGGAAAGGGTGATAAGAGGTTGAGAGTCCAGAAGGCTGTTAGAGCTGCTGGAGTGTTTTGGGAGGAGAACTACGGGCCACTCAGGAGCAGCGGTGCTGGTGGGGACAGTGGCCACCTGTCCCCTTTCATGGCATCTGAGAAATCTGGGTACAAATGAACTTATTTATAAAACAGAAACAGACTCACAGACATAGAAAACAAACTTATTGTTACCAAATTGGAAAGGGGGTGGGGGAGGGATAAATTAGGGGGTTGGTGTTAGCAGATATACACTACTATATACCAAATAGATAAACAAGGACCTACTGTATAGCACAGGGAACTATATTCAATATCTTGTAATACCCTATAATGGAAAAGAATCTGAAAAAGAATATATATAACTGAATCACCGCGCTGTACACCTGAAACTAACACAACATTGTAAATCTACAACACTTCAACTAAAAAAGAAAGAAAGAAAAGGATCTGAGGAATTTTGAAATTACCTACTTTTTCATGGTCTATTTTTTCACTTTTGTTTCTGGCTATTATCTGATCCCAGAATCAGTTCAGAGCAGAGCATCCTGGGTCATGGCTGCATATACACTTATATCTACCTCCCCCTGGCTCTGGTGGGAAATACTAAGACAGGTTTCTACCTTTTCTTGGTACCATCCCTGTTACTAGATATGAGTAAAGAACATATTGAAAAACCATTTGGAAATGCAGGCTTCAAGTTCTCTGGGTTCTCCTTACACAGGTAGCTTCCAGACCTGTTGATTAACCTGTGACCCATCCTTTACTTTTTTCTCTCCCTCTTCATCTCCTACTACCAGATCCTGACAGCGGCCTCCCAATGCATCTTGTAGCCTCCACTCTGTTGCCAGCCCATCCTACACACAGCTCCTGGACTAGTCTTCCTAGAGCACAGTTGGTAAACTTTCCCTAAAAAGCCAGATGATTATAAATACTTTAGGCTTTGAGGGTTACTGGGCCTCTGTTACGACGGCTCAGTTCTGCCGTGGCAGAGCAAATGCAGCCATATTCTGGGATAACTTGTGAAGCAGCAATAGTGACCAGAAGATTTTTTATTCAGGTTCTCGAGAAAGAAGACTTCGGCTGGTTGATTTTGTTCTTCAGGTTACCAGCCAGCCTGTCGCCTGCATTTGGGTTAGGTGCCCTCACCTGGGGCTGGGGACCCTGGTCATGAGAAACAGACATGGGGGCTTAAAAGAGGCTCTGGATAAACACGTGTGGCCTGTGCCCCTTAACTGGCTCCAACTCACCTTCCAAGCTTTTCCCATTGATGCTCTCAGCCAAGCACAGCTTCTCCTGCTTCCTTCACTCTGTGGATTCTCCTCCTTTGCCTTCTGCCCTAAATTTCTTGCTCCGACCCCTACCTCCACCCACTTCCAGAAGCTGCCCAGCTCTCAAGGCCCAGCTGAAATGACTCTTTTCCCCAGCTGGAAGCCATTGTGTTCTCTCTTCTGAGCACCCATATCACGCTTTATTTCTATCTCTTTTTTTTTATGGTACGCGGGCCTCTCACTGCCGCGGTCCCTCCCGCCGCGGAGCACAGGCTCCGGACGCGCAGGCCCAGCGGCCACTGCTCACGGGCCCAGCCGCTCCGCGGCACGTGGGACCCTCCCAGACCGGGGCACGAACCCAAGCCCCCCGCATCGGCGGGCGGACTCCCAACCACTGCGCCACCAGGGAAGCCCTATTTCTATCTTTTAAGACACTTTCTGTTTCTTACACTTTCGTCACTCCTAGTGTAAGTTGTCTGAAAGCAGGACCCAGGTCTGATTCATATGTGTATCCTACAGTTTGCGCCGAAAATCTGACTTAAAAAATCATAGATTCTCAGGAACGGGTGCTCAGAGAATGAGTGGATGAACCAATGTAACTGTGATGGAGGGCCCATTTTATCACCTGAGAAGCATGGGTAGGAGACCATTTAGCAGGAATCATGGAATATAATAATACAACAGTTGTTGAATACTGTGTTCCAAGCATTGCACTAAGACGGTTTACATGGATTTTTCTCCTTTAGTTCTCACGAAAACTTGGTAAGGTCTGGTTGAAGCCCTGTACGTGCCCAGCCTCAAGACGGAAGAAAGAGCCCGGAGTCAGCGACAGAGACATCAGTGGTTTAATGGATAGGGGATCTTACATGTCTGAAGCAAGGTCCTGGAGCGACATCTCACCGCCTGCAGCAGAAGGCAGGCAGACCACGGAAGTAGTCTTTGCTCCCCGGGGAGAGGCAGAGGCTACCAGTTATACGGGGAATTGACGTCAGTTGGCTCCTGGGTTACCAGGGAAACCAGCACAGGGGCAAGCCCCTCACAGCCCGTTTGAGAAGCTACCATAGTAGAGAAGTTCTGGTGGTCCAGTGGTTAAGAATCGCCTTCCAATACAGGGGACGCAGGTTCAATTCCTGGTTGGGGAACTAAGACCCCACATGCCGCGGGGCAACTAAGCCCGCACGCTCTGGAGCCTGCGCGCCACAACTAGAGAGGAGCCCGCGCACGGCAGTGAAGATCCCGCCGTGCCGCAACTAACACCCGCCGCAGCCAAATAAATAGATAAATATTTAAAAATAAATAAATAAAGATTAGAACAATCACTATAGCTGGGGCTGGAGGCTCTATGATTAAGAGGGCAGGTCAGTCCAGTCAGTTATGTGAGTAGCTGTAGGTGAAGCAGGCACTGGTTGAGCAGGAGATGTACAGAGAGCAAGAGAGCAGCCATCTTGGGTGGCCTGATCAGACAGGTCGATACAATGATTAAACTCACTTACAGATGGGTTTAATAAGGCCCTGAATGGTTAAGACCTTGCTCAAGGACATCCAGCTAGTGGCAGAGCTGGGACGCAAACCCAGGCAGCCTGACTCTAAGACCCAAGCTCCAAACTACCTCACAATGCTGTCTGGGAAGTTCACTCGGGATTTACCAGGGATGTGGGGATACACCATCATGCTGTCATTCCTACAGGACGTTGACTCTTCAGTGCAGTGTCCCCTGTTATTCCGGGCAGGCATGGAATGACTTGGGAAATCTAGCTTTGGGCCTTCAAGGGCATCGGAGTCCAGGATAATTCCCGGTCATGTAGCACCGACATTCATTTCCCAAGGCATTAGAGGCTCTTGGCAGGCAAAGTAGGTGCAGTGAGGCCCAAATGAAAGGAGAGAGGCAGAAGGCCAGGCAGGAAATGAATCTATGCTCTGCGGAATCTCTCCCCATGGCCTTCCTTTCGCCGACTTGTCACGGACTTACCATCCTTTACCAGGCTACTTCACAGTATGTTTCTGAAAAGTTTAAATGCTTTTTTTTCATTCCATCATTGCATAACAGTCGAACCACTACTGTGTACCAGGCAGTTAAACCAATGAATTTAATCACCTAGGTCAACAAAAATAATGAGGAAATAAGAGGTTTGAGGGAGTGAGAGGGAGAAAGCGAGTTCTGATACGTTTCTTACGCTCATGCCAATAATTAAATCTTTTCCTAAGAAGTGCCTTCCTTAGTTCGGCATTGCAGGTGAAAGCAGAAGAGAAACCTCACCATTTTACTTGGCTAAAGCTGAACATCTGGCTACCCCATACACCAATGTGTCCCATATATGTCTACCAAAGTGTCCTGTGATAACTGACGGAGGTCACACACCCCATTCCAGTGTTTATTCCTGAACCAGCCCCTCTGCCACGCCCCAGCCATCTCTTATTTGCTAGTAGGATATTCACATTACTGAAAGCCTGGCCCCGCCAACGCTTTTGCCCCTGCCCCTTCCCAAATTAGTGTGATTCCCTGACCCATCCTTTCAGAAGATGCCACAGTCCCCGTGCCCAATGCCTCCCATCTTAGTCTAGTAGAACTAAAGGCTCAGGAACCCCCTTGTTTGCCCTTCTGCTGGCCACCACTATGTTTATAACAGAGACACGCGTCATCCTAGAGCTCACTTAGTGGGGGTCACCTAGGCTAAATGTTTACACTTATTTATGTATTTTTATAGTTATATTCCGATTTGGCAAGAAGATGCCTGCACACCATTTCAGTATAAATTAGATTTTGGACAAGTCTCCTAGAGCAGCCAGAAACACCCTAACCTAACAACTGGGCAGTCACGTTGAGAAGCAGGGCTCCAGGATGAAAAACAACCTTTGTTGAAAGCCCATGAACGGCGGCTATTTGGTCCTTGGGAGGACCGAATCTCAGCTTTCCTAAATGCATGTCCTACCAAAGAATCCTGCCAAGCTTTCCCTGGATCATTATATGGCCCATTTATTGTTGTAAACGGGTATATGACACTGTGATCCTATTCCAGACTCTATTTATAGCCACCTCATACTGAATAGCTAAGGGATAATTATACTGTCTTGCCCTTTCGAAGAACCTTTCAGCAAAAGATTTCAGAGAATTTTATCAAACAATACCACTTCCTCTTCCTCCCATTTGACAGGTAGATTAGCTGAGGCTTGGTGAAGCCAGAAGCACGTAGTCAAAATGTGAGTCAGAGGGCTTCCCTGGTGGCGCAGTGGTTGAGAGTCCGCCTGCCGATGCAGGGGACACAGGTTCGTGCCCCGGTCCAGGAAGATCCCGCATGCTGCGGAGCGGCTGGGCCCGTGAGCCATGGCCGCTGAGCCTGCGCGTCTGGAGCCTGTGCTCCGCAACGAGAGAGGCCACAGCAGCAAGAGGCCCGCGTACCGCAAAAAAAAAAAAAAAAAAAAAAAAAAAATGTGAGTCAGAGATGGAGCAGGCTGCACCTGGTTACACTCTCTTGTTCACATATGCTTACTCCCTACCGTCACAGACTTCCTGGGAAGGGGTAGATTCTTTATGACTTATCTGGTGAGTAAGCATCGCTATGAGCTTTCAAAAGTTTTCCCAGGTCAGAGGAGGTTGTGTCTCTGAGAAGTAAGTAAGAAGAAAAGGGCCCCCTTGGTCAACACCGGTTTCCCTGTGCAGGTTTATTTGCAGTCCTCAGAATCCAGCCTCCTCCTATTGTGATCTGTTGCAATACCTTTCAGCAGTTTCTTGGCAAATTACTGCTTAGACGTCCCGCAGTGTCACATCGCTTTCCCCATCCAAATCCTACCCCAGTTTGTAACAGCAAAACTATCTGGGATGGCGGGGTCGTCTGTTTCACCCGCTGTTATATTATCCCGTGTCCATGAAGATAAGCTTTGCTAAATTTTTTTTCCCTCCACTTTACACACTGCCACCAGCTCCTTGTCTGGTCTCTTTCCCAGGGACGCTGTTCACTCTGTCCTAGTCTGAAGGGAGAATCTGGAGCAATGACATTTCTCCCTCTATCACGAATGAGACTTATGCTTGTCAAGATCTCACAGAACTTAGGATTTATAGAGTTAGGGGAAAAGAAGAAATGCTCCCGAGGATAAGAAAATAGAGGGACCTCTGATTCCACAGAAACAACCATTACACTAAATTCCAAAACAACCTCATCTGTTGCCAACTGGCAATCATTCCTTTCCATTTTCATAGTAAGAAACTGCATGGATATATTTTTAAAAGGCAGGTGTGAGTGAAAGCAGGTTTGGTTTCCATTTTTTTCCTTTGGTTGGTAATAAGCTATGAATGCTTTCTTTAAGAATATTTGTAAACGTGCCCAGAGGTTAGTGAAAACCAAGAACATTTGATACAGCAAATAATACCAGCTTTGTGTTCTCCTGGAAGTTCCCCAAGTTTGGATCCTAAGCTAGAATCATTTGCTCCAATATCTTAAAAGACTACCTAAAATAAAAGGTAGAGAAACTTGGTATAACCTGGGAAAGTAATGTTTACAAACAAATCAAAGAACTTCTCAATGTTCTGTAGATAAGCGGAACTTGAGGGGGAAAAAAATCACATTCAGAAAAAAAATCTCTGAGCTGCTAAAATAGTTGTGACAAACCCCAAGCACTTAACATCCCTAACTAAGAGGGAGGCCCCCCCCCATCATTCTTCAGGGCTTATTGGCTCTTAGTTTGCACACATTCCTACAAGACATGGTGTCTGATGTTCATGGACAATTTGAAAAAGGGTGATCGATGCAAGCAGGGCTCACATAACAGAAGTGACAGCTAGGAGCAACAGCTAGAGAAGAGAAAAAAAACTATCACGCGAAAGCATAATTTAAGAATTACTAGCCATATTACTCATCCATAAAAAGAAAGGAAATTGAGTTATTTGTAGTGAGGTGGATGGACCTAAAGTCTGCCATACAGAGTGAAGTAAGTCAGAAAGAGAAAAACAAATACCGAATGCTAACACATATATATGGAATCTAAAAAAAAAAATGACTCTGAAGAACCTAGGGGCAGGACAGGAATAGAGATGCAGACATAGAGAATGGACTTGAGGACACGGGGAGGGGGAAGGGTAAGCTGGGACGAAGTGAGAGAGTGGCATGGACATATATACACTACCAAATGTAAAATGGATGGCTAGTGGGAAGCAGCCGCATAGCACAGGGAGATCAGCTCGGTGCTTTGTGACCACCTAGAGGGGTGGGATAGGGAGGGTGGGAGGGAGACGCAAGAGGGAGGGGAGGGGATATGGGGATATATGTATATGTATAGCTGATTCACTGTGTTATAGAGCAGCAACTAACATAACAATGTAAAGCAATTATACCCCAATAAAGATGTTAAAAAAAGAATTACTAGCCATAAGCATCAGCATGATTCATTAAGAAAAAGTTAGATCATGTTCAGCATCCTCCGTACGTAATCCCTTTCAGGTTTTCTGTCAAAAGATGGTTACAAGGGTGAGCTGCAAGCCTGTGAAACATTCTCTTAGGTGGACCGTGACCTCATTCAACACGGAAGGCTTCCCCGGGCTTACTTAACATCTTTCCGGACTCCTGCTGATGCAGGGCGAGACGATGGCTTCCTGCCTGACTCACTGGCTCTTCACAGGCAGTCGCTGGCTTCTCAGGCCGCTTCCCCTCCAGTAAAAAGGGGCAAGAAGCTCACGAGTACTTGGTAGGGAGCCCGGGAGACCTTTGATGGCAGGCTCTAAAGCAAGGCCCGCTTCACAAGAGGGCAATTACGCTTTAGGCTAATTGGTGCAGAGACGCTGTAAAAGCATCTTTTTGGAACACAAACAAAATAGCACGAGGGTGTTGGTGTTTGGCAGCAACGCTACAACGCTTAGAGACACAGGGGAAGCCCACGTGAAGTCTGGAGGTGGGCCAGCCCTCCGCACCAGTCCCGGGCCAGGTAGGACCACAGAGGGGGCGGCCTCCGGTTGACCCCTCGCTAGCTTCTTTGTCCGTCGACAACCTTCCCACCCCCCGCTAGCCCCCCCAGCACAGCCCAAGCAGCCTGCCAGACACTCTGAGGGGCAAGTGTCTTAGAGGCAGTGAAGCGATCCGAGAAAGAGCCGGGTGACGGCCAATTTCCTCTGCGCCCCGTCCCTGCCGCCCATCCCCCGCCCACCCTTCCTTCTCCTTCCGAGGCCGCGGCATCTTCTGGGGCCTCGTGTGCGACACTGGAGATGCCCGCGCGAGGGTGGGAGGGGCCATTTTAAAATACAAGGGAGGTTTTTCTCCCCAGTTTCCTGGCTGCAGTCTGTGAAGCCACCTGCCACATGTGGCCACCGTGCACTTGAAGTGTGGCTAGTGCAAACGGGTGTGCCGTGAGTGTAAAATATACACGGAAATTCAAAGAGTGCAAAAAAAGGGCAATTATCTCATTAATAACTCTTTTTAATGCTGATGGCATATTGACATGATAATGATTTGTATATATTGCGTTAAGTAAAATATAGTAAAATTAATTTCACCTGTTCTTTTTATATTTTTTAATGAGGCTACTAGAAAATTGAAAATTATCCATGTATGTGGCTTGCCTCTGTGGCTCAGATGAACTTTGTCCTGGCTGGGGCTGCTCAGCCTGGCCATCCTTGGGAAGGCAGGGGCTCAGAGGGAAAGAGGTCTTTTATAGCCTTCCAGCTTCAATAACCTGGGCCGATTGGGGAAAGGCAGCACTCCCGCAAAGACAGATCCTGGAGAATCTTTGGCAATGACATAGGGCAAGGCTCCCCAACCCCCCTCCCAGCCTTCTCAGATCTGGTGAGGACTCCTCAGCTTGGAAGGAAGGAGGTGAGAAGGTTGGCGGGGAAGTGAGGAGAGCTTAGGTTCTGGTGTGTCCCAGAGAAAGGGGAAAGAGACCAGCCCACGGCAAATATATGTTTGTTGAACATCTGGTCTGGGTGCCTAAGATACTGTTCTAAGGTGCTGGGTTCCTACAGTGAAAAGCAGCCGGAGTCCCCGTCTCCACAGTGTGTGAGACAGAGACTCAATGGGAACAAATAAATAAGAAAACAACAGGTATTGCTAAGTGCTACAAAGACTCTCTGATGGGTTTGCGGGCCTGGAGAGCACGGTACTAATTGGGTCCTAGTCTCCTGCCCTTTCTGCTAAGTGAACTTTATAAGAATGCCTGGTCTTAGTCATTTTAGCTCTTTACAATCCTTTTTAAAAATAGTGTTTTTGGTTTTCTTTGTTTTTTTTAAAGCAGTTTTAGGTTCACAGCAAAAATGAAAGGAAGGTACAGACATTTCCCATATACTCCCTCCCCGCCCCCATGCACAGCCTCCCCCATTACCGACATCCCCCACTAGAGTGGCACATTTGTTACAACTGATGAACCTACAGTGACACATCATAATCACCCAAAGTCCATAGTTTACCTTAGGGTTCATTCTTTTTCTTTTTCTTTTTTTTTAATTTTTATTGGAGTATAGTTGATTTGCAATGCTGTGTTAGTTTCAGATGTACAGCAAAGTGAATCAGTTATACATATACATATATCCACTTTTAGATTGCTTTCCCATATAGACCATTACAGAGTATTGAGTAGAGTTCCCTGTGCTATACAGGTCCTTATTACTTATCTATTTTGTATATAGTAGTGTGTATACGTCAATCCCAATCTCCTAATTTATCCCTCCCTCCCCTTTCCCCCCTGGTAACCATAAGTTTGTTTTCTACATCTGTGACTCCATTTCTGTTTAGTAAATAAGTTCATTTGTACCCTTTTTTTAGATTCCACATGTAAGCGATATCATATATTTGTCTTTCTCTGTCTGACTTACTTCACTCAGTATGACAATCTCTAGGTCCATCCATGTTGCTGCAAATGGAGGTTCACTCTTGGTGTTGAGCGTTCTATGAGCTTGGACAAATGTATCAAGACACGTATCCACCACTACATAGAATAATCTTACTGTCTGAAAAAATCCTCTGCTTTTAATTTTAATGAAATCCAGCTTATCAATTATTTATTTCATGAATTGTGCCTTTGGTGCTGTATCTGAAAAAGACATCACCATACCCCAAATCATCTAGGTTTTCTCTTATGTTACCTTCTAGGAGTTTTACAGTTTTACCCTTTACAATGAGGTCTATGATCCAATTTTTGTGAAGGGTGTAAGGTCTGTGTCTAGATTCACTTTTTTGCACGTGGATGTCCAATTGTTCCGCAACATTTGTTGAAAAAAACATTTATTTAAGTTCATTTGTTTCATTGATTTGTAAATTTATTTCGTTTATTTATATTTTTCAGCTTGTGCCTCTGAATGTAATTTCTCCTTGGAGGTTTTTGCCGCTGTGCCCAACGCAGGGATTCTACTCTCCGAGCTTTAACCAACATTTAGGTTTTCTTGCTATAATTAAAGTGAAAAATGTGTTGTTTAATCTGCCTTGCAGAGAAGCAGGAGGCCTGCTGGAATTCTTAAAATGTTTTGTAATAATCTATTTAGCTTGATATTAGAATTTTCCCTTGTGTTTATAATTTAAATTTTCCCCCTGAACTTTATTTCAGTATGTCTGATTGTATCTGCTATACGATGCTACTTAATTTCTCAGTCTTTCTTTGTGTTTTGAACTAATACACGTTTAACTACTGTACAGTTATTATCCATCCCTCCAACTGATATTAAACTGCCCTGTGTCCCCAGACCTCCTACATCAGAGCTGGCAGGGACATCTGTGGGCTAAGCTTTGGTCTCTCTCATGTGCGAGTAACAGGCCTTTAGGGCTTCCTCAGTGGGAAGTGGGGCCTGTCCCCCACCAGGATGCACACAACTGGCATATCCCTAAAAATAGGAAGAGGTTAAAATGCTTGGCCCCAGTCCCTCAGCTGCCAAAGCTTGACTGTCCCCTATAGTTAAGCAAATCCTAAAGAGATATATAACTTAGTACCTTTATGACAGGAGAGTGAGGGACAGATGTGTGATCTGTGGCCTTCTCCATCTCTAGCTTCTACCTCTGCAGAAGTAGAAAATGTACCATCTGGAGTGTGTAACTAATTGGGTTTTTGTTTGTTTGCTTGTTTTTATTTTTAAATTAATTTTTATTGGAGTAGAGTTGACTTACCACGTTGTGTTAGTTTCTGCTGTACAGCAAAGTGAATCAGTTATAAATATACATACATCCACTCTTTTTTAGATTGTTTTTCCATATAGGTCATTACAGAGTATTGAGTAGAGTTTCCTGTGTTATACAGCAGGTCCTTATTAGTTATCTATTTTATATATAGTAGTGTGTATATGTCAATCCCAATCTCCCAGTTTATCCCTCCCCTCCCCTTCCCCCTTGGTCACCTTAAGTTTGTTTGTTCTGTATCTGTGACTCTATTTCTGTTTTGTAAATAGGTTCATTTGTACCATTTCTTTAGATTCCACATATAAGTGATATCATATGATATTTGCCTTTCTCTGTCTGACTTACTTCGCTTAGTATGATAATCTCTAGGTCCATCCATGTCACTGCAAATGGCATTATTTCGTTCTTTTTTATGGCTGAGTAATATTCCATTGTATATATGTACCACCTCTTCTTTATCCATTCCTCAGTCAATGGACATGTAGGTTGCTTCCATGTCCTGGATATTGTGCTGCGATGAACATTGGGGCACATGTATCTTTTCAAATTATGGGTTCTTTTTCCAGATATGTGTCCAGGAGTGGCATTGCTGGATCATATGGCAGCTCTATTTTTACTTTCTTAAGGCACCTCTATACTGTTGTCCATAGTGGCTGTACCAATTTGCATTCCCACCAACAGTATAGGAGGGTTCCCTTTTCTCCACACCCTCTCCAGCATTTATTGTTTGTAGATTTTTTAAAATTTATCTATTTATTTATTTTTGGCTGCGTTGCATCTTCGTTGCTGTGCATGGGCTTTCTCTAGTTGCAGCAAGTGGGGCTACTCTTCATTGTGGTGCGTGGGCTTATTGTGGTGGCTTCTCTTGTTATGGAGCATGAGCTCTAGGCATGTGGGCTTCAGTAGTTGTGGCACACAGGTTCAGTAGTTGTGGCTCGCAGGCCCTAGAGCACAGGCTCAGTAGCTGTGCCACACAGGCTTAATAGCTCCGCGGCATGTGGGATGTTCCCAGACCAGGGATTGAACCCATGTCCCCTGCATTGGCAGGCAGGTTCTTAACCACTGCGCCACCAGGGAAGTCCTGTTTGTAGATTTTTTGATGATGGCCGTTCTGACCTGTGTGAGATGATACCTCATGGTAGTTTTGATTTGCATTTCTCTAATAATCAGTGATGTTGAGCATCTTTTCATGTACCTCTTGGCCATCTGTATGTCTTCTTTGGAGAAATGTCTATTTAGATCCTGCACCCATTTTTTGTAACTAACTTTTATAGGAAAGATCTGTAAGTGGCACACATAACT
Organism: Phocoena sinus; assembly: GCF_008692025.1. Classification (NCBI taxonomy): domain Eukaryota; kingdom Metazoa; phylum Chordata; class Mammalia; order Artiodactyla; family Phocoenidae; genus Phocoena; species Phocoena sinus. The sequence continues at coordinate 44,508,182 of NC_045779.1, forward strand.
TCTGCTCACAGGCTCCTGGGAGGAACTTAGCTGCAAGGCAGACTAAGAACTGTAGTCTTTGCCTGGGCAGCCATGTACTCAGCTAAACCCTGTTATTGTGGAAAGAAGGGGAGACTGGATAGAAGGACAACCAGCAGTCAGACACAGGTATCAAGGCCCATTCCCAAGTAGAACTAAAATCTCAAATTTCAGGAACCAGGAACCCAAGATTATAGCTGGGAGTCAGATGACAAATTCTCTGAACATCTGCTGCTGTCTCCACCATCTTGTCTAGTGTCATCTTTTTTTTTTTTTCTCTTTTTTTTTCTAGTGTCATCTTAAAGGCATTGTGTGGCCTCTGACACCATGACTACTGGAGGATTATTTTCAGGAGTCCACAGGGCCAACAAACATGTTACCCACCAAGGTTTTCTTTGGCATTATCTTAGGCTTTCTGGCACACTTGATGAATTTTAGCTGGTCTTCCTATGCCTACAGTGACCTTAGTTTTAGAAAAACAAAGGACATGACACATAGTCTGACAATGGAACAGGATACCTAAAATTTGGACAGTCCTGGAGAAACTAGCACATATGGTCACCCTGCCCACGCTCATGTATTGCGCTACTCCTGTAACAATCCACTGAAGAGGCCCTGGGGAGTCATCTCCTTTCCCAATAGAGTTGTCACCCACATAGCTCCAAGCTCCTGCTTGGCAAAAAACACTTTTGTGCGAAAACATGTGGCATGAAAGCATGGAAGAAACAATAGATGCCTAAAATAGATTGCTTTCCAGTTAAAATGCTTACAAGTCAGTATAGAATCCATCCCTTGTAATACAAGAGAAAAGGAAAGATTTTGCAGCCATGTCTCAACTATAGTCACTAAACAATGCTGTCTGGAAAAAGACAAAGTCACAAGCGTTCAGCAATAGAGAGCAGAGACCCAGACGATTAACCGAAGATAAATTCTTATCACTGGGCTGGTCACAGTAAGATGTTCAAAGGTGGTAAAAATATTAATCAAATCTTCATTGTTCCCAGCAAAGAAGACTCCTTAGTCTGGCATTCAAGGATCTTCAAAAATTAAGGTCCGATTCTCATTTAAGGAACATAGATGCAAAAATACTAAAAAAAAGAAAAAAAAATTTTAAAGTAATTTTTTACTTAAGCACTGTGACAAACTTATGGGACTTCCCTAGTGGCACAGTGGTTAAGAATCCGCCTGCCAATACAGGGGACAGGGTTTGATCCCTGGTCCAGGAAGATTCCACATGCCGCAGAGCAACTAAGCCCGCGCGCCACAACTGCTGAAGCCCGCGTGCCTAGAACCCGTGCTCCGCAGCAAGAGAAGCCACCGCAATGAGAAGCCCGTGCACCGCAACAAAGAGTAGCCCCCACTGGCCGCAACTAGAGAAAGCCCACGCGCAGCAACGAAGACCCAACCCATCCAAAAATAAAAATAAATAAAAAGTAAATAAATAAATAACAAACTTATGGTTACCAAAGGGAAAGGGGGGGCAGGGGAGGGATAAATTAGGAGTTGGTATTAACATATACACACTACTATATATAAAATAGATAACCAACAAGGACCTCCTGTATAGTACAGGGAAGTATACTCAATATTTTGTAATAACCTTTAAGGGAAATCTGAAAAAGAATATAAGTATATATATATTTTTCACATATGTGTGTATAAATGAATCGCTGTGCTATACACGTGAAACTAACGTGATATTAGAAGTCAACTATACTTCAATTTAAAAAAAACCTGAAAAGGAGGATTCAACTGTCACTATTTGTAAACAATATCACTGTCTATATAGAAAATGCAAAATAGTCAAATGAGATATTATGAGACTAATAAGAAAGATACAAAAGCAACACACGAGGATTCTATTTATTATTGCCACACACACAAAAATACTAAAATACTTAGGCAAAAATATTATCAGAAATATGTAAAATATGAATACAATCGTAAAAGTTTACTGAAGGACATACAAAAAGACCAAAAGAATGGAAAGGCATTCTAGCTGCTGAATGAGATTTGTTATTGTATAGATGTCAAGTTTCCCTCAGATTAATCGATAAACTCAATTCAATTCTAATGGAAATGTTAATTGAATTTTTTTGGCAGAACTTGATAAACTTATTTTAAAGTTCATGTGTATGGGCTATTTCTAGAAGGACAATAAGAAACGGGTAATAGCAGTTCCTTCTTGACAGAGAATTGAATGATGGGATGTAGTGGAGAGACACTTACCCGCTGTTTACCCTCCTGTGTCTTTTGTAATATACACCCTCCTGTGTATATTCCCTAAACAACAAATGATATAAAACGAAAATATAGGCCTTGTGTGAGGAAAATCTTTTGGTTTTTTGGTATTTTTTGGCTGCACCATGAGGCTTGCAGGTCTTATTTCCCCAACCAGGGATTAAACTCAGGCCACAGTAGTGAAAGCGCCAGGTCCTAACCACTGGAGTGCCAGGGAATTCCCAAAAATCTACTTTTTTAAAAGAAGATTTTTTTTGGAAAAAACAAAGTGTAATGATATCAAATAGGAAAATATACAGTAAATGAAGCCATAATGAAAGGCTTTGGTATTGAGGCAGAAATAGTTGAACACATCAGTGGAGCAGAATAGAGAGTTAAAACAGAGTCATGTGTATACCACAATTCACTTTATGTCAAAGGTGCCATTGTAAATCAGTGGATAAAAGAATGGGCTAGTAAATAAATATTGAGCCTCTCAGTTCCTTCTCTGTAACTGGGGACAGTGACTTCCTGGGATTCTTGGGAGGATTCATTGAAATGAGGTGTGTAAGTGTTACGCAAAGTGCCTGTTTAATAAATGCGACTAGTAGTGGTAATAATAGTAATAGTGTGATTACAAGTTAATAAATGATAGAATAGTTTAAAAACTTAACCATGGGATATATATTAATTATATTTATAATTCTAGGCTGTTCGAAGCCAGTAAGGAGCCCAGAATATTTAAAGTGGACTTGCAGTTCTACAGTGATTTTTGGTTTTTTTAAGGCACTTTTCAGTATGTCATCTCATTTAATCCTCTCAGCGCCTGAGCAACAGGTTTTGGGTTTTGCTGTTGTTGTTTCTGTCGTTACTGTTGTTATCCCTCAAAGTATTATAAACAGGGCATGGGCGACAGACACCCAGGTGTAGCAGTACATAGATTTAAAAGAGGGCTTTGTAAATCCCTTTACCAGTTTTGCTTAAAGACTTTCCCATGAAGTCTCTGAAGCTGCTTTCTTAAAGGTGGAGATGGGGCGGAGAAGGGGCTCAGGTTGTTGTCATTTTGAGCAGTGTTTGGGCTTCCTCCATAAGAAAGCAAGGTGACCAGGGCTGGGTGGAGACAGGGGTGGGTGTAGGTGTTGATGGCAGAAACAGTGGGGCAGCGGCGCCAAGCCAGTCCTCTCTCAGCAAGGCTCTGATGACGTATTAGCACGTGGGACCAGGGAAGGACACTTTTGAATCATCACCTTCCCCTATTCTTTGCTTTTCCCTCTGGACACAGTTTCTTTGTCAGTGTCTCTAGGAATGGATGAAGAGGAGAAAACAGGTATCTTCACGCCTGTCTTGACCTTTCTCCTGGTGTAGGATGGAGTCCACTGCATACCTCTGCCTTGTTTCTACATGCCAAGTGTCAGCTTCCCCAGAGCCTACCTCCCACTTCCTTAGCCTTTTCACCCACGGTCAACCCACATATAAGGGCCCTTTCAGACCCTGGCATCCCTCCTGCCTCTCCTCAGAATAGGGTGCAAGCTCGAAAAGGCTTTCTGGCCCCATGGATCCGAGGGCCCAAGGAATTCTGTGCCCTGGAGGATTTCCACCGTGCTCTGTGGATCTGGAAGCCGTCGGCTACGCTCAGTTTACAGTGGAGTAGGGGGTAACAAAATGAGTTAAAAAATAATTACCCTGGCATCTTTTCTTCCACTAAATGACATTCTCAACTCTCAGCAGAGAGTTGAACTAAACCCAAAGTAGGAAACTGGTATTTTAATTTGAATTGAAACTGAACTCAAATAACAATATTATTCTCTCTTTGAAGTTTGAACTGGATCTGACCTGGACAAAATCCAAAAAATTTCTTACCCTATTTCTTCTCTCCAAAAACAACCCACAAGACTAACCTAGATCTTTCTCAGCTCTGAACCTGCTTCATGTTTTGCTATATTTTTCCAACTGAGTAGAGTAATATGTTAACTTTTTTAAAAAAACCATTTTATTATCATGATAGAGGCATGACCTTTTTTTTTTTTTTTTTTTTTTTTTTTTGCGGTATATGGGCCTCTCACTGTTGTGGCCTCTCCCGTTGTGGAGCACAGGCTCCGGACGCGCAGGCTCAGTGGCCATGGCTCACGGGCCCAGCCGCTCCGCGGCACGTGGGATCCTCCCGGATCGGGATACGAACCCGTGTCCCCTGCATCGGCAGGCGGACTCCCAACCACTGCGCCACCAGGGAAGCCCGAGGCATGACCTTTTAAATACAGATTCTATCTTTGCTTTTGAGAGAATATTAAAATGAGTTGGTAAGCTTCAAAAGTTTTTTTTTAATTAGAAAAATTTTGAAAATCAATATGAAATTTGATTTGAAGTTCCATACTGTATTTCCAGTTTTTGTGTTTCTTTTTGCAAATGATGGATTCAAGTAGCTAAACAGAAACAAACTTGGTGACCATTATATTGCCCTATTTTTGTCACTAGGTCTTTCAGGAAGAATTTCAGTAGGAGAGGGTAAGGTGGTAGTAAATGTAGATTCCCTGAGTCAGTGGTGATATCTCCTCAAGACATGGCTTAGCATCCTGAACACAGCTGGAGCTCAGTACCTATTTGTTGAGTGAATGGATCGAGAGAGAGGCTGCTCAGCCTTCTTCTATTCCAGGACATTTGTCTCTGTTGCTCTGTAGACCTTTGGTCTTGATTTCAGGTGTCCTCTCAGTTCAGCCCTTCTAGTCTTCTAGGCTTGTCTCTCTCTGTCTCTCTGTCTCTCTCTCTCAGCACTGCAACCATCTGTCTCATTTCCTGTGAATATCTATGTAATTCATTTTCTTCCTGACTTATTTTATTTTTTTAATTATTTATTTATTTGGTTGCATCGGGTCTTAGTTGTGGCAGGCGGGCTCCTTAGTTGTGGCATGCAAACTCTTAGTTGTGACATGCATATGGGATCTAGTTCCCTGACCAGGGATCAAATCCAGGCCCCGTGCATTGGGAGCGCAGAATCTTTTTTTTAATTTATATTTTTGGCTGCGCTGGGTCTTTGTTGCTGCGCACGGGCTTTTCTCTATTTGTGGCAAGCACGGGCTACACTTCGTTGCGGTGCGCGGGCTTCTCATTGGGTAGCTTCTCTTGTTGCAGAGCACGGGCTCTAGGCACGCGGGCTTCAGTAGTTGTGGCATGCAGGCTCAATAGTTGTGGTTCATAGACTCTAGAGTGCAGGCTCAGTAACTGTGGCACATGGGCTTAGTTGCTCTGCAGTATGTGAGATCTTCCCGGACCAGGGCTCGAACCCATGTCCCCTGCATTGGCAGGCAGATTCTTAACCACTGCGCCACCAGGGAAGCCCGGGAGCGTGGAGTCTTAAACATTGCTCCACCAGGGAAGTCCCCTTCCTGACTTTTAATTCATTATAGGTATGTGTGTGTGTGTTTATGGGATTTTTCTGAACATTTGATCTCTAATATGATCTATCTCTCTGAAGAACTATTTATTCGAAGCTTTAATTTTATTTTCTTCATAGATGGAAATGTGTACTTTTAAAAATATGCACAAGAATAAAGAGGGACTATGCTGATTGAAGACATTTATTTCTTTTTTCTTTAGACACACAAACATAGGCTAGCCCTTATGCTTTGGCTCAAAATTTGCAAATTTTTTCCTTTTCTTTCTTCCATATTTGTCTTTAAAAGTACTAGTACCTTCCCTTGGGCACGGCTAATTGGGGCGTTTTCCCCAAATTGTACGTGGTAGCTCTGAAGAGCAGTGAACAGGAAGAGAAGTGATTGTCCCTCCTCTCCTCACACACATCTCTGAAGGATGCTCTTTCTGACATTGCCTCCCGTTTCTCCTGTACTCCCTCCTGCAGTACTTTCTCTATTGCTGTTTCTACTATTTCCAGTCTCAATTCTAATGACCAGTGCTGCATTAAAACTCACTCCAGTGAGAGCCCACCTGCACATCCCTAGGGAAAGCCCAGGTGAGTAAATACACATGGGGGCATCACTTGCGCAGCCTCCGTGTCTCCATCTATTTCCTATGCAGACACTGCGCCCATCCACGGCACGCAGGCTTGGTGGGGCTGTCCCTCAAGGTGCCCCACTCCCAACCAAACTAAACAAATGGGGTCTCTTGTCCTGTGGAAATTAGATCTTGGGCCTCATGACACAAGGACCCAAAATGGCAAAACAGTTTCATCCCCAAGGACAGGGTTGCTCATTACTTCCTGCTTCCTGGATTCTGGAGCTGCCCTAGTTCTGCCCCTGCTGAGGCCTTTTCCTCATTCTCTGGGCTACTCATAGTCTTTCAACACTCTTCTTTGTGTCTTCAGTTACCCAGAGTTCCTTTCTGTTGTTTGCAACCCAAGAGTCCTGAGTGATACAAGTGCTTGCAATTATTTGAGAACTTCCTCTGTTTCTTCCTTGTGATTTATCTAAGACTCTTTTCTGCTGCCACACAGATCAGTGTGGATCCTTAAGCCTTGGCTACCAGGTTATTGGTCTCTTAGGCTACTTTCCCCAGCCCTCTCCAGGTACCTGAGTATCCACCTTTGCTTCCCTGGATCACCATTGCCTTTGGAAAATGTGGAACTATCCTGTTTATGTTAAAATCAGCTGTCACTTTGGGATGACAGGGTACATTTCACTGCCATTTGGAAACCAGATGGAGCTCTACCCCTACTCATTTACTTAAAGAGAAACCAGCTACCTAGAGAGTATCATACCAAGTGAAGTTAAGTTAGACAGAGAAAGACATATGATATCACTTATATGTGTAATCTAAAGAAATGGTACAAATGAACTTATGTATAAGACAGAAAATGACTCAGACATAGAAAACAAACTTATGGTTACCAAAGGAGAAAGAGGGGGGAAGGATAAATTAGGAATTTGGGATTAACATACACACACTACTATATATAAAATAAACAACAAGGACCTACTGTGTAGCACAGGGAACTCTACTCAATATCTTGTAATAACCTATAACGGAAAAGAATATGAAAAAGTATATATGTGTGTGTGTGTATATATGTGTGTACATATGCGTACGTGTGTATAAGTGTATATGTGTACATGTGTGTACATATGTGTGTGTATATGGGTATATGTATACATGTGTATATATGTATACACGTGTGTGTATGTGTGTATATGTGTGTGTGTACACACACACACACACACACACACATATATATATATATATATATATATATGTAATGGAGCAGGGCCCTATGGGGCCTTCCTGGGACAGACCTTCCCCCATCCCCTCTGCTTTAGCTCCTCTCTGAAGTACCTAGATAATAGTATTTCATGCAAACTTCCTGAGTTGTTTTGCAGATGTGAGTCACCCCCCCCCCCCCACTCCTACCAAATGGAAGAACTACTTGAAGACCATGAGCAAACAGCTCCAGGCCTCCTGGAGCCTAAGGACTGATAACGTTAACCCCTGTCACACCACCCAGCTGCCTCACCATCAGCCAGTCAGAGAATTGGGCGCAAGCTGATCGCATACCCTGCCACCCCCACTCACCTGGCCTTTAAAAATGCTTTGCCGAAACCCTTCCGAGAGCTTGAGGCTTTTCAGGGCATGAGCCACCTCGTCTCCTTGCATGGCCTTGCAATAAACCTTTAAAACCAATAAACCTTTCTCTGCTCCAAACTCCGCCGTTTCAGTTTGTTTGGCCTCACCGTCATCTGGCACACGAAATTGCATTAACATATGTATATGTATATGTATGTATGTATAACTGAATCACTTATGCTGTACACCTAAAACACTGTAAATCAACTATACTTCAATTAAAAAAATTAAAAATAAAAACAGAAACCAGAAAAGCCAGAATGAAATCAGCCTACTGGACTCCCTCTCACTTCACTTTCCACCTGGGCTCCATCTGACAATAGGTGACCTTTGGGTGAAGTTGGCACAGAATGGCAACAGACAGGACTCCCATTGGATGACATTTTCAGCACAGAGCAAGTCTTTGTGAAGCAGCATCTTGGAGAGCTTTCCTCAGGAACGTCAGGCATCTTGTCTGTGACGGGCACTCTGCTCCCTCTCCCCCCACCTCTTGCTACCTTCCCTCTTCCAATCTCTGTTTCTGCCTCTCTGTACCTTTGGCCAACTGAGGTTCCCTCTGCAGAACAATGCCTCTGGAGAAGTCTCAGGGACTCCTCAAAGACCTCATGTCAGAGTCAACACAGCACTTTTCCTTTTTCTTAGTGGGCCTGAGAGGTGTGGTGGCCTTAAGCAACAATGGTGGTGGGTTTTTTTTTCAACAGTAGGACAGCATCCACCCTGGCAGTCCTGAAATGAAACTGAGAAGGACCCTATGGAACCCTCCAGGGTATAAAAGCCTTTCTGTGTTTCTTTATAGGGAAAAGGCTTCAGCCTCCTAGACCTTCCCTGAGTTCCGAAGGGCAGATTCAAACAGTTACTAATTAGGGAAGGGGGGGAATGCAGAAACAAGAAACAATCGTGCAGCCTTGGGGCAGGGTCCTGCTTCCTCCTCAAAGACTATAAATAAGAGTATCTTTGAGTTCTTCTGCAGGAACTAAGGCCCCCACCCAGGTGGAGCATGAAAACTTTAAGCTGAGCACAAGATTCCTGGGGCACCACCCTGTTACCTCACCACCAACCAGTCAGAAGAAAGTCACACACCCTGCAGCCCTCGCCCCAAATTTTGCCTATAAAAACCTTTCCTTAAAAGCCACTGGGGAGTTGAGGTCTTTTGAGTACAAGCTACTAGTTCTCCTTGCTTGGCCCTGCAATGAACCTTTCTCTGCGCCACATGTTTTGGTATGTTTGGCCTCACTCTGCATTTGTAACAGGGAAGACCTAATTCTGACTCCATGTTTCTTCTGCATCTTTTATTTTAACCTTTGCTTTTCGTTGCTTTTGTTATTATTATAATCACTGTCTATAGCTGTAAGCGTACATAATGGCCTGCCACAGGGAACTCTGCCCCTCTGCCTGACTTAAACTAAAAGGCCTTTGTTCAGCTCAGAGAGAGACATTCTGACCCTGCCCACCTGTGAATGGCTGCAGAAAAGAAGAAATTAATACATCCCCCTCCCCATGCAGCTGAGCAAGGAGATTTTGCAAGACAAATGGCCTTTCTACTTTACTTCCTCACCTCCTCTCCCTCTTTGTTGTATAAAAGAAATTGGCATCCAGACTCCATTAAGATGGTTATTTGGGTGTGCTAGTCTGCCATCTTCTCAGTCTGCCCGCTTTCTGAATAAAATCGCTATTCCTTGCCTCAACACCTCATCTCCCAATTTATTGGCCTGTCGTGCGGCAAACAGCGAGCTTGGACTTGGTAATACATTGGACACATGGACTCGTCTTAGGCAAAAGAAGCATTTACAGCAAACCACTCGGCACAGCTTGGTGTGAGCTTCTGGAGGGCAGGGTCTCAGTCTGGTTCCCCTCTCTACCCTGGCTTATAGAATAAACAGTTGACTGCCGTATAACAGAGCACACACAACTACTTAATTTTAATCCTCATCTAGCACCAGGACTCAAGAGTCATTGAAGCAAAGTGGAGAGTAGGAAGGTTTCCGGAGCCTTCCACAGGAGGAAGTGTTCTACCGTGAGCGGCTAAGAGCATGAACACCGTACTCAAACAGATCTGTGGGTAAGATCCAACAGCTCTGCTACTTAGCCATTAATTTAGGCAAATTATTTTTTTCCTCAGAGCCTATCTATAAAGGGGAGATAATATTAATACTTATAGGATTCTTGTGACAATTTTTTTAACATCTTTATTGGAGTATAGCTGCTTTACAATGGTGTGTTACTTTCTCCTTTATAACAAAGTGAATCAGCTATACATATACATATATCCCCATATCTCCTCCCTCTTGCATCTCCCTCCCACCCTCCCCAACCCACCCCTCTAGGTGGTCACAAAGCACGGAACTGATCTCCCTGTGCCATGCGGCTACTTCCCACTAGCTATCTATTTTACATTTGGTAGTGTATATATGTCCATGCCACTCTCTCACTTCGTCCCAGCTTACCCTTCCCCCTCCCCATGTCCTCAAGTCCATTCTCTACATCTGCGTCTTTACTGGTTCGTCAGAACCATTTTTTTTTTAGATTCCATATATATATGTTAGCATACGGTATTTGTTTTTCTCTTTCTGACTTACTTCACTCTGTATGACAGACTCTAGGTCCATCTACCTCACTACAAATAACTCAATTTCATTTCTTTTTATGGCTGAATAATACTCCACTGTATATATGTGCCACATCTTCTTTATCCATTTATCTGTCGATGGACACTTAGGTTGCTTCCATGTCCTGGGTATTGTAAATAGAGCTGCAATGAATATTGTGGTACATGACTTTTTGAATTATGGTTTTCTCAGGGTATATGCCCAGTACTGGGATTGCTGGGTCGTATGGTAGTTCTATTTTTAGTTTTTTAAGGAACCTCCACACTGTTCTCCATAGTGACTGTATCAATTTACATTCCCACCAACCGTGCAAGAGGGTTCCCTTTTCTCCGCATCCTCTCCAGTATTTACTGTTTACAGATTTTTTGATGGTGGCCATTCTAACCGGTGTGAGGTGATACCTCATTGTAGTTTTGATTTGCATTTCTCTAATGATTAGTGATGTTGAGCATTCTTTCATGTGTTGTTGGCAATCTGTATATCTTCTTTGGAGAAATGTCTATTTAGGTCTTCTGCCCATTTTTGGATTGGGTTGTTTGTTCTTTTGATATTGAGCTGCATGAGCTGCTTGTAAATTTTGGAGATTAATCCTTTGCCAGTTGCTTCATTTGCAAATATTTTCTCCCATTCTGAAGGTTGTCTTTTGGTCTTGTTTATGCTTTCCTTTGCTGTGCAAAACCTTTTAAGTTTCATTAGGTCCCATTTCTTTATTTTTGTTTTTATTTCCATTTCTCTAGGAGGTGGGTCAAAAGGACTTTGCTGTGATTTATGTCATAGAGTGTTCTGCCTGTTTTTCTCTAAGAGTTTGATAGTGTCTGGCCTTACATTTAGGTCTTTAATCCATTTTGAGTTTATTTTTGTGTATGGTGTTAGGGAGTGTTCTAATTTCATTCTTTTACATGTAGCTGTTCAGTTTTCCCAGCACCATTTATTGGAGAGGCTTTGTTTGCTCCATTGTATATTCTTGCCTCCTTTATCAAAGTTAAGGTGACCAAAGGTGTGTGGGTTTATCTCTGGGCTTTCTATCTTATTCCATTGGTCTATATTTCCTTTTTTGTTCCAGTACCATACTATCTTGATTACTGTAGCTTTGTAGTATAGTCTGAAGTCAGGAAGCCTGATTCCTCCAGCTCCATTTTTCCTTCTCAAGATTGCTTTGGCTATTAGGGGTATTTTGTTTTTCCATAAAAATTGTGAAATTTTTTTGTTCTAGTTCTTTGCAAGATGCCATTGGTAGTTTGATAGGGATTGCATTGAATGTGTAGATTGCTTTGGGTAGTAGAGTCATTTTCACAATGTTGATTCTTCCAATCCAAGAATATGGTATATCTCTCCATCTGTTTGTATCATCTTTAATTTCTTTCATCAGTGTCTTATAGTTTTCTGCACACAGGTCTTTTGTCTCCTTAGGTAGGTTTATTCCCAGGTATTTTATTCTTCTTGTTGCAGTGGTAAATGAGAGTGTTTCCTTAATTTCTCTTACAGATTTTTCATCATTAGTGTATAGGAATGCAAGAGATTTCTGTGCATTAATTTTGTATCCTGCTACTTTACCAAATTCATTGATTAGCTCTAGAAGTTTTCTGGTAGCATCTTTAGGATTCTCTATGTATAGTATCATGTCATCTACAAACAGTGACAGCTTTACTTCTTTTCTGGTTTGGATTTCTTTAATTTCTTTTTCATCTGTGATTGCTGTGGCTAAAACTTCCAAAACTATGTTGAATAATAGTGGTGAGAGTGGACAACCTTATCTTGTTCCTGATCTTAGAGGAAATGGTTTCAGTTTTTCACCACTGAGAATGATGTTGCCTGTGGGTTTGTCATATATGGTCTGTATTATGTTGTGGTAAGATTCCTCTATGCCTACTTTCTGGAGTGTTTTTATCATAAATGGGTGTTGAATTTTGTCGAAAGCTTTTTCTGCAACTATTGAGATGATCATATGGTTTTTCTCTTTCAATTTGTTAACATGGTTTATCACATTGATTTGCATATATTGAAGAATCTTTGCATTCCTGGGATAAACCCCACTTGATCATGGTGTATGATCCTTTTCATGTGCTGTTGCATTCTGTTTGCTAGTATTTTGTTGAGGATTTTTGCATGTATATTCATCAGTGATATTGGCCTGTAGTTTTCTTTCTTTGTGACATCTTTGTCTGGTTTTGGTGTCAGGGTGACCGTGGCCTTGTAGAATGAGTTTGGGAGTGTTCCTGTGCTATATTTTCGAAAAGTTTGAGAAGGATAGGTGTTAACTCTTCTCTAAATGTTTGATAGAATTGGCCTGTGAAGCCATCTGGTCCTGGGCTTTTGTTTGTTGGAAGATTTTTAATCACAGTCTCAATTTCAGTGCTTGTGATTGGTAGGTTTATATTTTCTATTTCTTCCTGGTTCAGTCTCGGAAGGTTGTGCTTTTCTAAGAATTTGTCCATTTCTTCCAGGATGTCCATTTTATTGGCATATAGTTGCTTGTAGTAATCTCTCATGATCCGTTGTACTTCTGCAGTGTCAGTTGTTACTTCTCCTTTTTCATTTCTAAGTCTATGGATTTGAGTCTTTTCCCTTTTTTTCTTGATGAGTCTGGCTAATGGTTTATCAATTTTGTTTTTCCTGTCAAAGATCCAGCTTTTAGTTTTTTGTTTTGTTTTGTTTTTTGCAATACGCTGGCCTCTCACTGTTGTGGCATCTCCCATTGCGGAGCACAGGCTCCGGACGCGCAGGCTCAGCGGCCATGACTCACGGGCCCAGCCACTCCGCGGCATGTGGGATCTTCCTGGACCGGGGCACGAACCCGTGTCCCCTGCATTGGCAGGCAGACTCCCAACCACTGCGCCACCAGGGAAGCCCCCAGCTTTTAGTTTTATTTATCTTTGCTATTGTTCCTTCATTTCTTTTTCATTTATTTCTGATCTGATCTTTATGATTTCTTTCCTTCTGCTAACTTTGGGGTTTTTTTGTTCTTCTTTCTCTAATTGCTTTAGGTGTAAGGTTAGGTTTCTTGTTTCTTGATATAGGATTGTACTCCTATCAACTTCCGTCTTAGAACTGCTTTGGCTGCATCCCATAGGTTTTGGGTCATCGTATTTTCATTGTCATTTGTTTCTAGGTATTTTTTTTATTTCCTCTTTGATTTCTTCAGTGATCTCTTGGTTATTTAGTAGTGTATTGTTTAGCCTCCATGTATTTGTATTTTTTTTACAGATTTTTCCTGTAATTGATATCTATTCTCATAGTTTTGTGGTTGGAAAAGATACTTGATACAATTTCAATATTCTTAAATTTTCCAAGGCTTGATTTGTGACCTAAGATATGATCTGTCCTGGAGAATGTTCCATGAGCACTTGAGAAGAAAGTGTATTCTGTTGTTTTTGGATGGGATGTCCTATAAATATTAATTAAGTCCATCTTGTTTAATGTATCATTTAAAGCTTGTGTTTCCTTATTTGGATGATCTGTCCATTGGTGAAAGGGGAGTTTAAAGTCCCCTGCTCTGATTGTCTTACTGTCGATTTCTCCTTTTATGGCTGTTAGCATTTGCCTTATGTATTGAGATGCTCCTATGTTGGGTGCATAAATATTTACAATGGTTATATCTTCTTCTTGGATTGATCCCTTTATCATTATGTTCTTTTACTCTTGTAATAGTCTTTATTTTAAAGTCAATTTTGTCTGATATGAGAATTGCTACTCCAGCTTTCTTTTGATTTCCATTTGCATGGAATATCTTTTTCCATCCCCTCACTTTCAGTCTGTATGTGTCCCTAGGTCTGAAGTGTGTCTCTTGTAGACAGCATATATACAGATCTTTCTTTTGTATCCATTCAGCCAGTCTACGTCTTTTGGTTGGAACATTTAATCCATTTACATTTAAGGTAGTTATCGATAGGTATGTTCTTATTACCATGTTCTTAATTGTTTTGCGTTTGTTATTGTAGGTCTTTTCCTTCTTTTGTGTTTCCTACCTAGAGAAGTTCCTTCAGCATTTGTTTTAAAGCTGGTTTGGTGGTGCTGACTTCTCTTAGCTTTTGCTTGTCTGTAAGGGTTTTAATTTCTCCATCAAATCTGAATGAGATTCTTGCTGGCTAGAGTAATCTAGGTTGTAGGTTTTTCTCTTTCATCACTTTAAATATGTCCTGCCACTCTCTTCTGGCTTGCAGAGTTTCTGCTGAAGGATCAGCTGTTAACCTTATGGGGAGTCCCTTGTATGTTGTTGTTTTTCCTTTGCTGCTTTTAATATTTTTTCTTTATATTTAATTTTTGGTAGTTTGATTAATATGTGTCTTGGCATGTTTCTCCTTGGATTTATTCTTTATGGGACTCTCTGTGCTTCCTGGACTTGATTAACTATTTCCTTTCTCATATTAGGGAAGTTTTCAACTATAATCTGTTCAAATATTTTCTGAGTCCCTTTCTTTTCCTCTTCTCCTTCTGGGACCCCTATAATTTGAATGTTGGTGCATTTAATGTTGTCCCAGAGGTCTCTGAGACTGTCCTCAATTCTTTTCTTTCTTTTTTCTGTAGTCTGCTCTGCAGTATTTATTTCCACTATTTTATCTTCCAGGTCACTTACCCGTTCTTCTGCCTCAGTTATTCTGCTCTTGATTCCTTCTATAGAATTTTAAATTTCATTTATTGTGTTGTTCATCATTGTTTGTTTGCTCTTTAGTTTTTCTAGGTCCTTGTTAAACTTTTCTTGTATTTTCTCCATTCTGTTTCCAAGATTTTGGATCATCTTTACTATCGTTACTCTGAATTCTTTTTCAGGTAGACTGCCTATTTTCTCTTCATTTGTTTGGTCTCGTGGGTTTTTACCTTGCTCCTTCATCTGCTGTGTGTTTCTCTGTCTTCTCATTTTGCTTTACTTACTGTGTTTGGGGTCTCCTTTTCGCAGGCTGCAGGTTTGTAGTTCCCATTGTTTTTGGTGTCTGCCCCCAGTGTCTATGGTTGGTTCAGTGTGTTGTGTAGGCTTCCCAGTGGAGGGCACTGGTGCCTGTGTTCTGGAGGATGAGGCTGGATCTTGTCTTTCTGGTGGGCAGGACCACATCCAGTTGTGTGTTTGGGGGTGTCTGTGACCTTATGATTTTAGGCAGCCTGTCTGCTAATGGGTGGGGTTGTGTTCCTGTCTTGCTAGTTGTTTGACATAGGGTGTCCAGCACTGGAGCCTGCTGGTCGTTGAGTGGAGTTGGGTCTTAGCGTTGAGATGGAGATCTCTGGGAGAGCTTTTGCCGTTTGATATTATGTGGAGCCAGGAGGTCTCTGGTGGACCAATTTCCTGAACTCGGCTCTCCCACCTCAGAGTCACAGGCTTTACACCCAGCCAAAGCACCAGGACCCTGGCCAGCCACACAGTTTGCCTCCAGGAGGGCTGAAGAATCTCCAAACTCCTCTCTTGTGGCAATTAAATGAGATAAAATCTAAAAGCCTCCAGTATGGAGACTGTCCCATAATAAGAGTGCAATAAACTTTCGTTATTATCAATTATCAGTAACTTGCTACTGGGAGAGGAGCAATCTATGTGCGTTTGGCTACCACTGGGACCTTTCTGGAAGCAAAGGCTGTGGAAGGGCCTCTCCAGTGAGTCAGGACTAGAAACTATAGTAGGGACTCCCCATGTCCCCTCCCCGAAGCCTATTGCCTCACATCACAACGGAGGTCAGCATAGGCCAGACCAAAACCAAGAAGAGTTAGCCCTTCCCCACCAATATCAGGCTATTGCATAAGCCCTGAGATTTAGAACTAATCCTAGGGAGGAGGAAGAGGGGAGGGTGAATCATGTGCTTATATAAGTTTGTGAGTGGAAAACAGTCATACTTGTTACACCTGTAAAGGTCTGTCCTGGAAGAACTACAGCAGGGATGCAGACGATTTGGCATATGGAGTGAAGCAACCTACCTCCCACCTGTACCCTACATCCTTGCCACCAATCCTACTCTCCTCAGGGAAGAATGAAAGTCTGGTTAAAGGAACAGTGGGACACTGCTAGAAACCTTCATTCGCATTCAAATATGGAGGACTAAAACCCTGCACTTGATCCTGAAGGTAATGGGCTCTATTGCTGGTGTTTGGGCAGGGAGGTGGCGTGGCCGTATGGGGTGATGACTGGCTTGCTAGCAGAGCACACAGTAGTTTGGTGACTGCAGAGACAGGATGATGGAGACGGGAGATGAGAGGTGGATAGAGTGGGGATGGAAAGGAAGACATGGATTCTGCAGAGGTTCTTGAGTTTTTTTCCCCTGAGTAAAAATTGTAGGGGATGCACAGAGGGGAAATGTTAGAAGTGGCTGAGGGAAAGACGATGCCAGAAATTGAGATGTCAGGAGAAGGAATGGCTTAAGGGTGAGCAGGGCTGGTGAATATACTGTTAGTCAAGTTATGTTAAGGTGCTGATGGGATGTCCAAGTACAAACATCAGGAACACTACTGAAAAAGTGATTACAGGCCTAGCGTGCTGGTTCTCAAACTTTTGGTCTCAGGACTGTTTTATACTCTTAAAAGTTATTGCGGAACCAAAGAACTTTTGATTAAGTGGGTTTTATCTACCAGTGTTTATTGTACTAGAAATTAGAACAAAGACATATAAAATTTTTAGTAATTTGTTTAAAAGTAACAGCAAACCAGTTACAAATTAACATAAATAATATTACTGTATTTTCCAAAACAAAAACATCTCAGTGATTGTTTTACACTTTTGCTAATCTCTTTAATGTCTGGTTAAGAGAAGACAGCTGTATTCTCAGATCTGCTTTTACATTCAATTTGTTAGGACAAACTGTTTTAGTTGAAGTATACGAAGAAAATCTAGATTCACGCAGATATGCAGTTGCCAAAGATATTATCTTTAGGCTTTACCCCCCTCCCCCGCCAGGGACCTTGGAACCATACTTTGAGGACTGCTGATCTACAGAAAGGCTTTTTTTTTTTTTTTTTTTTCCACACTGTGCAGCTTGTGGGATCTTAGTTCCCCAACCAGAGATTGAACCTGGGACCATGGCAGTGAAAGTGCTGAGTCCTAACCACTGGACCACCAGGAAATTCCCCAGAAAGGCATTATAATGAATGTTTTGAAGTACTCTGTCTGGAGATGATAGTTAACAATGTAAGAATAAAGGAGCTCTTATTGGAAGAGGAAAGAAAAAAGTGCAGAGAGCCGAGATCCTATCTTTGGTGCATTTGTACGGTTAATCCACGTTATTCGTAAATTCTGTCTCTGCAAATTTGCCTACTTGCTAAAATTACTTTGTAACTCCCTAATCAATAATATGGTGCAGATCAGTAAAAAATCTGAGTTGCCTGATGCATCTGTTCCCAGCTGAGAAAAGTATCCAAATGGAGGTACTGATCAACTTGTCAGATAACAGCAGTGGAAGCAGAAGAAACACCCTCTCCTGCCTAGACAGGTTCTCCAAGCCTTCAACCTGCCTCTACAACTCAATAAAGCCTCCAGGCTTGCCCCCAGGCAGAGCGTGTGGTCCTTCCTAGGAATATACGGAGAGGGGACGGGCTCCTCTACTGTACGAAGAGGGGAAAGGAAAATAGAACATATTAGATGACAAAGGTGAGCTGATTGGAAAAGGAGGGTTCTGAACTCTTGACTTTCTCTGAGGTGAACAGAAGGGTGAAATTTTTCAGGAAGAGCACTCCGGGTTAAAACCTAGACCTTTATAGCCAGGAATTGCCAGAAAGGCAAACATCTTTTGATGAACTCCAGGTTGAATATGGCTGAAAGGAAAGGAAGTCCTAGCTCACTGTGGTTTTAAGATGATTTGAGGCAAGGTGAGCTCAGCTTCTCCAGCTACCAGTAAGATTCCACGGACATGGCCCACTTCCACCACCTGGTGACCACACACTTAAATTGCAAGGCCTGCTTTTAGAAGCCGGGGGACATCCTTTGGCTGAATGGAGAAAGCCAATGAAATTAACTTATAGCAAAAAACTGCTAATTTTTTTAAACTAGAAATAATAACTGATCGTTCCACATCAACCTATACTGATCACTCTCTTCTGTGCATTAGTGTACCTTTTTTGATGTGTTTTTTGAACAATACCTGGTAGATACTGAACTGCTCTTGACTTGACAACAGATGTTAAATAAAAGTCAACTGACTGTTCAACAGCAGGGAAGACCTAATAGCATCTTCTCCTGGATCCCTGAAGACTTTTAAACCAGGCCCCAGAAGAAGCTGGAGCTCAGCTAGCTTGCTACAAAGACAGAGTTTGGTTTTGCTCCCCTGGTGTGATCTGAAAAGCCAAGGAAGACCCACCTCTGAAGTGCAAAGGACCCTAAAATCCCTGCATTAGTAACCAGATCTATTTCCTTTCGAGTGTTCTCTTTGAAAAGCTAGACACCCATTGTGAAGGGGGAGCTGTTAATTCATTAGCACTTTAGTGTGAAAAACTGTCTTAGCCATGCCCTTAGAGGGCCCAACATGGGGAGGAGAGGGCTTCACATAAGGTCTTTCTGATTATCCTGGGCCAACAGGGTCAGGGACGACCCCTGGTGAGAGCCTTGCACAGGATAACCTGCTTCACCCCAGGCTGCAGGAACATTGACAGAACTGTTGGCCAGCTCACCAGAGAAAGCAAAGTGTGGAGTGACTGGAGAACACTGGGGGAAAGGCTAAGAAAGAGTGATTCCCTCAGGATCCCACAGACATTCTCTAGCTGGGGGACACTTTTGTTTCTTTAAAGCAGAGTGTGCAAGACTTGTGGGCCCGATCCTCTCCAAAGATATGAACTGCTTAATTCTCAATATGTAAAATCAGGAGATTTCACATAAAAGTCTGGATTTCCAGCTTTTCCTGAAAAAAGAATAAGAATGAGGAGAATGATGAGGAGTCCGGCATTTTTCTCTGACAGGGACTGGCTGGAACTGACTGGGGGCTGCTCCCCTGGGAGAAATGCGCTCGCTCCACGTACCACAGTCCCCACCTGGCCCACGTGCCTCCTTTATGTTCCTGGCCTGGGTCTGAAACCATTTGAGGTTGCAACTCAGCTTTTAAACAATAATTAAAACAATGAGAAAAATCCTGCAACTATCAGTAATAACCAGTTATTTAATGTTACTACAAGCCAGACATTGTGCTAGTGATATAATCCAAAGATTATCATTAATTCTCACAAAAACAACGGTGTTGGGACTTCCCTGGTGGCGCAGTGGTTAAGAATCCACCTGCCAATTCAGGGGACAAGGGTTCGATCCCTGGTCCAGGAAGATCCAGCCTGCCGTGGAGCAACTAAGCCCGTGCTCCACAACTACTGAGCCTGTGCTCTAGAGCATGTGAGCCACAACTACTGAGCCTGTGTGCCACAACTACTGAGCCTGCGCTCTAAAGCCTGTGAGCCACAGCTACTGAAGCCCGCACACCTAGAGCCCATGCTCTGCAACAAGAGAAGCCACCGCAATGAGAAGCCCACGCACCACAACGAAGACCCAACGCAGCCATAAATAATTAATTAATTAAAATTAAAATTTAAAAAAAAAAACACAGCAGTGTTTATATTCCCATATTAGAGAGAAGGAAACCATGGGACAAAGGAGAGTTTTAATTCACATGTTCCTTTTCATACTTGTTTAGAATACTGCCACTGTAGATGTTCTTGGGTATTTGTTACATAATTTGTATTTATTTGTCTTTATTCTCATTTCATTATAGATGCAGGTAAAAAAGACTAGTACTACATTCCCTTTCAATGTAAGCAACAATCTAACTCTGTCTGTAGCACCAAAATCACCACCAAACTGCACATCCTACTTGGTCTTACCTCTGCTACAATTCAACAATTTTTTTTGCGGTACGCGGGCCCCTCACTGCTGTGGCCTCTCCCGCTGCAGAGCACAGGCTCCGGACGCGCAGGCTCAGCGGCCATGGCTCACGGGCCCAGCCGCTCCGCGGCATGTGGGATCTTCCCGGACCGGGGCACGAACCCGTGTCCCCTGCATCGGCAGGCGGACGCTCAACCACTGCGCCACCAGAGAAGCCCATCTGCTACAATTCAAGATTCAGAGCAACACCCCTCTAACTTTTCCCATCTTGCCCAGGAGATAATGGATTTTCTAAGACTTCTTTCTAAAGCACAGATATTCATGGCTCATTGTTTTGCTAATTCATTAACAGCTATGCTGTATTTCAAATGACCAAGTACATGTGTGCCAACAGGGAAAAAAGAGGCATTTCCATTTGTGCCCATTTATTAACAATGAAAATCGATTTAAGCTGTTGTTTCTCTGGCTGTGAGGGGTAATCCTTAGGGAGCCAGTAGAGGAAGGCTCAGAGGGCAGCAAATGGAATGCTCCTTTTTTTAAATCCAGTTTTATTGAGATATAATTGGCATACAGCACTGTATAACTTTAAGTTGTACAGCATAATGATTTGACTTCCATACATCATGAAATGGTTACCAAAATAACTTTAGTGAACATCCATCATCTCATATAGATACAAAATTAAAGAAATAGAAAACATTTATTTTCCTCGTGATGAGAACTCGTAGGATTTACTCTTTTTTGGGGGGGGGATTTACTCTTTTAATGACTTTTTTTTTCTTTTTTTAATTTATTTTAGCTGTGTAGGGTCTTCGTTGCTGCACGCGGGCTTTCTCTAGTTGCGACAAGCAGGGGCTACTCTTCATTGTGGTGCACGAGCTTCTCATTGTGTTGGCTTCTCTTGTTGTGGAGCATGGGCTCTAGGCACGCAGGCTTCAGTAGTTGTGGCACACGGGCTTAGTTGCTCCATGACATGTGGAATCTTCCCGGACCAGGGCTTGAACCCATGCCCCCTCCGTTGGCAGGCGGATTCTTAACCACTGTGCCACCAAGGAAGTCCCTTTAATGACTTTAATATACAACATACATCAGTGTTAACTATGTTTATCATGTTGTACATTACATCCCTAGTACTGACTGCTGTGGCTAGGACTTTCAAAACTATGTTGAATAGAAGTGACAAGAGTGGGCATCCTTGTCTTCTTCCTGATCTTAGAGGAAAGCTTTCAGCTTTTCACCATTGAGTATGATGTTAGCTGTGGGCTTGTTGTATGTGACCTTTATAAGGCTGAGGTATGGTCCCTCTATACCCACTTTGTTGAGAGTTTTTATCATGAATGGATGTTGAATTTTGTCCAAAGCTTTTTCTGCATATATTGAGATGATCATATGATTTTTGTTCTTCAGTTTGTTAATGTGTTGTATCACATTGAGTGATTTGTGAATATTGAACCATCCTTGCATCCCTGGGATAAATCCCACTTGATCATGGTGTATGATCCTTTTAACGTATTGTTGGATTTGGTTTGCCAATATTTTGTTGAGGACTTTTGAATCTATGTTCATCAGTGATATTGGCCTGTATTTTTTGGTCATATTTTGCCTAGTTTTGGTAACAAGGTGATGCTGACCTTATAGAATGTGTTCAAAAGCATTTCTTCCTCTGCAATTTTTTGGAATAGTTTGAGAAGGATAGGTGTTAACTTTTCTTTAAATGTTTGGTAGAATTCACCTGTGAAGCCATCTGGTCCTGGACTTTTGTTTGTTGGGAGTTTATTTGTTTCTGATTCAATTTAATTACTGGTAACTTGTCTGTTTATATTTTCTATTTCTTCGGAGATTGTAAGTTTCTAAGAAATTGTCCATTTCTTCTAGGTTATCCGTGTTATTGCCATATAATTGTTCACAGAGGTCTCTTATGAGCCTTTGTATTTCTCTAGTGTTAGTCATAACTTCTTTTTCATTTCTGATTTTATTTATTTGCCCCCCTCTCTGTTTTTCTTGATGAGTCTGGCTAAAGGTTTATCAATTTTTTTAATCTTTTCAAAGAACAAGCTCTTAGTTTCATTGATGTTTTCTATAGATTTTAAGCCTCTATTCATTTATTTTTGCTATGATCTTTATGATTTCTTTCCTTCTACTAACTTTGGGTTTTGATCTTTCTTCTCTATTTGCTTTAGGTGTAAGGTTAGGTTTTTTGTTTGAGATTTCTCTTGTTTCCTGAGGTAGGCTTATATCACTGTAAATTTCCCTCTTCAAACTGCTTTTGCCACATCCCATAGATCTTGGATCATTATGTTTTCATTATCATTTGTTTACAGGTGTTTTTTGGTTTCCTCTTTGATTTCTTCAGTGACCCATTAGTTGTTTAGTAGCATATTGTTTAGCCCTCATGTGTTTTGTTTTCTGCAGTTCTTTTCTTATAGTTGATTTCTAGTCCCATAGTGTTGTGGTCAGAAAAGATGGTTGATATGATTTCAATCTTAAATTTACTGAGACTTGTTCTGTTGCCTAGCATGTGATCCATCCTGGAGAATGTTCCACATGCACTTGAGAAGAATGTGTATTCTGCTGCTTTTGGATGGAGTGTTCTATATGTATCTATTAAGTCATTTGTTCTAATGTGTCATTTAAGGCCAGTGTTTCCTAACTGATTTTCTGTCTGGATGATCTGTCCATTGACGTAAGTGGGGTGTTAACATCCCCTACTAGTATTGTGTTACTGTCAATTTCTCCCTTTATGTCTATTAATATTTGCTTTATGTATTTAGGTGTTCCTATGTTGGGTGCAAATATATTTACAATTGTTATATCTTTTTCTTGAATTGATCCCTTGATCATTGTGTAATAGCCTTCTTTGTCTCTTGTCTTTATTTTAAAGTCTATTTTGTCTGATATAAATATTGATACCCTGGATTTCTTTTGATTTCCATTTGCAATGGAATACCTTTTCCCATCCCCTCACTCAGTCTGTGTGTGTCTTTAGATCTGAATTGAGTCTCGTATAGGCAGTATATATCTTGTTTTTGTATCCACTCATCCACTATATATCTTTTTTCTTTAATTAAAAAAAATTTTTTAGGCTGTGCCACGCAGCATGAGGGATCTTAGTTCCTCAACTGGGGATCAGACCCGTGCCCCCTGCAGTGGAAGCACGGAGTCCTAACCACTGGACTGCCAGAGAATTCTCCACTATATATCTTTTGATTGGAGCATTTAGTCCATTTACATTTAAAGTAATTATCGATAGATATGTACTTATTACCATTTCGTGAATTGTTCTTGGGTTGTTTTATAGTTCTTTTTTGTTTCTTTCTTTTTCTTTTGCTCTCTTCCTTTGTGAGTTGATAACTATCTCTAGTTTTATGTTTGGGTCTCATAGATTTTTGTTTTGTGGTTACCATGAAGTTTATATGTATGTAATTATTTTAAGTTGCTGCTCTCTTAAGTTTGAATGCCTTTTAACAGCCCTGCATTTTTACTCCCACACCCCACATTTAATGTTTTGGGCATCATATTTTACATCTTTTTGTTATGTGTCTCCTTTAACTAATTATTGTGGATATTGATGATTTTACTAGCTTTATCTTTTAACCTTTCTCCAAGTTTATAAGTGATTGATCTACTACCTTTGCTGTTAGTTTGATCATGTATTATGTGATTAATGAAAAACAAACTATCCCAATGACACATCTTTTGATATTCCACAAACTTTGTAACTTTCTCTTCTTCCTTCTCTTTTTGTTTATTTGTTTCAACCTCAGTGATTTTCTTTTTATCATTTTTTCTTATCAAAGTTATCTATGACCATAAAGAGTCAAATACGAGGTTTGTTACAAAAATGGCAGATACCTCACACTTCATTTCCTAATACAACCCCTTTCAAATCTCCAGATAACAATCTTATACTGTAGTCTATGTATTTTTCAATTTTATATTTTATTTATCAACTTCCTACTATGGAAGATAAGGATTTAGCTACCTTCTCTCTCTCCCTCTCTTTTCCTCTCTCTCTCTCATACACACACACACACACACACACACACACACACACACACACCCTTTCTAACTCCCCATCTTCCCAAAATAGGTAAATAATTTTTGTTAAGTATTTAGTGTTGAATTAATCAAGGTCCAATCAGGAGTCAGAAACTGCACAGTGATTTGTAGAGGGAAAGTTTAACATAAGAATTATTAACTGCAATATAGGATCATCTATGGAAGAAAGAGAACTCTGGAATATACCCTAGAGATGAACAAAGCTACTCAAGGAAGAAACATCCCTTCCTGAGGCTGAGATGGCAGAGAAGTATACTGAGTTGCTCCAGGCCAGAGCCAGTCAACAGTTACTGGACAAGCAGGAGACACTGCTCCAGGGTGCAGGTGGGTAGAAAAGCATGGCCAGGAGTAGCAAGCAGAAGAAGCCTCTCTGAAGGGCTGTCAGGCCAGGGCTGAGAGGCCAACCACTGGAGTGCTGGCATGATTCAGTGGGAATCTACTCATTGGGGGGCTGCAAAAATTTGTTAGGAAGCTCTCTATGAGGTACCACTGAGACTTAATATAGGTGAATGCCACTGAATGTCTTCCCCAACCCATCCATAGCTGGCAACCAAACAGGAGGAGCAAGGAGGAAAACAGAAAACACTGGTACTGGGAAGAGAAGCCTCTTCCTCCTGCAGTTTCCCTCCAGTGCCCTCTACTGACGAAGCTTTTAACACCATGTCAGCGCAAAGGAGGAGCTGAGGATCCAGATCAATTTTCACAGGTCAAGAAATGGAGTTTGAATCTGGGGCCAAAGGCAACAAATTGCTAAATGGTATAAGTGTTTACCTTTTATGATTGTAAAACTCTTACTGACAGCTGAGCCGTGTATAGTGTACTATAATCACTTCTCCTTCCCTACTTGGTTTTTTGTTTTCTCTTGAATTAATAATTGACTTTGTTGTTTTTGTTTCTTTAATTATCACCAAGCCCCCAATTCTCCCCCAGGTTATGTAAATCTCCCCTCCATTGAGGGAGCAATAGTCTCAGTCCTAATTGTGGCAACTTTCAGTACCAGAACCATTAGTTAGGTGAGGAAAGCTGGGCAGCAGAGACCATCGTTATTATTTGAGGAAGTTTATGCGTCTTCAGCAGGATTCCCCACAATGGCCTTGGGGCCAATTCACAGAGGCCACTGACTCTTTTCTCTACCATCTCCTTTCTTCCCCCGAGGGGTGATCTCACAAATGCTGTGCCCTCTCCTTCATTAACTCACTGCTCTCCTGGCTTCTCAGCATCCCATTTATTAATTAAAACAGAGCAGTAAATATGGCTGATAAGCATGAACAGTGGAACAACACATTGTATTAAAAACAAGGAGAAGAACAATTGTGACATAATTCAGACCCATGCCATCAACCTCTAACCCCTTGAAAAGGTCTCTGAAGCTTTCTGGAATTTCCACAAAAGTCATTCTCTTTGTACTAAACTTTCAACTTCCTTAAGGACTATCCTTCTAGATAAACAGACCGTGTCTCATTAAGTTCTATTGCTTTCCTCTTTTAATCACTAGTATCATATCTGAAAAGTATCCCTTGTAACAAATGTATATAATTTCAACTACCTCTCATAGAAAATGTGTATAATTTCAATCAAACAAAAAATCCATAGTTAGGCTGGTTCTCACCACTACTTAGAATCTTATTTTTATAGTGACATAATTTCTGAGTTTTGAACCACTGATTTAGAAACAGACCTTTGAAATTCAACACATTTGTGGATTGGAAACTACTCATTTTCAAGGTCTGACTGTGAAATAGAAAAATTACTTTCACGGTATTAGTTATACTGTATCATGTAATATCACGCCATGTATACAGCACATAAATTTATGTATTAACTCAACAAATTTGTATTCCATCTCAAAATTATTTGCATCACAAATGTTTGTTTTGTTGTCATGCACTTTTTACTGCCTGGAAACACAGGGCCAAGACACATAGCAGGAGCTTAAGAAAGGCATTGGATTCAATGGGAATTTTAATCCAATTGAATATTTAATCATTAGAATCACTTTATACCTGTTATTGTACTATGATATACTGTGTTATGTTATTTTAGAATTAGGATTATTAATGTGTAATATACCAGCATTGTGTGTAGTTACACATCACTGAGTCTGTTTCATAAGATTTAGAACTCGCCTTTCTGCGGTTTGAAGCTTTACCCCTAGCCTTCATTCCCAGGCACAAACATTTCATGCTGGCTTGTGCAGAACACTAAGTGGCCCCAACAGATAAAGCCCAAAGTTTTTATAGTTCAAATATCTAAATAGTTTTCTTCCATGGATAGTGTTTTTCCATTGGTTTTGAAAACCAAATAACTTTAGGATTCAAAGGAATGTGAAAGCTCTAAGTACACATTCATATGGGTTGATGGTAAATTGCTATACACAGAATGCTGTTCAAGCCTGAAATATTAAGGACACTCATTGTTTCCTTTAAAAAAAAAAGTTGGCTTTAGTTGTTGGTCTTTTACTGAATGAATGGATTTTCCAGAAAGACAAAAAGTAATTTTCTATAACTAGCAGAGAAAGGGAAGGAGGAAAACTGGTTTCAAAAGGCCAGTATTCAGATAATGGCAAATCCAGGACTCCTGTCTGGTAAAAGCTTATGTCCTTAGAGACTATTTTGAAGCTGTTATTTGAAGAATAAAATGGTAAACAAAGTACTTTAACTGGCAAGAAAACAGAGTCAGAATTTACCCCAAATTATATTCCAGAATGATTAAAATTTGAATGTAAAATAAGGCAAATATATAAAAGTTTAAGTGTATGTACATGTTTATGTATCTCTGGTGAAAGAGGCCTTGCTAAGCTAACATATCACTGAAGACAAAAGGCATCAAGAACATGATTGACAGATTAGACCACATGAAATTCCAAATTTTTCCTGTTACGGATTGAATGTTTGTGTCTCCATAAAAGCCATAAGTCCTAACTCTCAATGTGATGGTATTTGGAGATGGGACCTTTGGAAGGTAGTTAGGGTTAGATGAGGTCAAGAGGGTGAGGCCCTCATGACCTTATAAGAAGAGACACCAGAGAGCTTGTTCTCTCCGTGCCGTGTGAGTACACAGCAAGAAGGTAGCCATCGGTGAACTTGGAAGAAAGCTCTCTCCAGAAACTGACCATGCTGACACCTTGATCTTGGAGCTCTAACCTCCAGAACTGTGAGAAAATAAATTTCTGTTGTTTAAGGTACCCAGACTATTCTATTTTGTTATGGCAACTCAAGCGGACTAACACACGGCCTAAAGAAAGTTTAAAAACCAGAAATGTGAAGAAAAAGATTTGCAACATACGTAATAAGCAACACGTCTATATTTCCAAAATATATAATTTTTGTGTTACAAATCCACTAGAAAAATACAAATATCTTAATAGCAAAATGAGCAAAGGTCACAGAAGGATAATTTATCAAAGAACTACAGATTGTCAATAAATAAAACATGCTCTATATCATTACTGTGACAGGTAGAAAAATGACCCACCAGAGATGTCATGTCCTAATCCCCAGAACCTGTGACAGCAAAAGAGGTTTTGCAGAAGTGATTAGGGATTTTGAGATGTGATATTATTCTGGGTTATCTGGGTGGTCCCAAAGTAATCACAAGGGTCCTTATAAGTGAAAGAGGGAGGCAGGAGGGTCAGAATCAGAGAAGGAGATGTGAGGAGAGAAGCAGAAGTTAGACTAATGATGGAGGAAGGCGCCACAAGCCAAGGAATGCAGGAGGCTCTAGAAGAAAGAAATAGATTCTTCTGTTTCAACATAATAAATTTGTGTTCTTTTAAGCTACCAAGTTGTGGTAATTTATTACAGCAGCAATAAGAAAGCAATATAAAGACTAATCAAAGAAATAGAAATTAAAAAAATGATTTTGCCTTTAGAGCTCTATAAAGGCAAAGTGTTGGTGTGGGAAACACAGGCACACATATGCTTTTGGTAGGAATGAAAATTAGTATACCCTTTCAGGAGTCATTTGGCAGTATGTATCAGATCTTTAAACATGCATACTCTCTGACATAACAATTTTAATTTTCCTTGACTCTGTCCTAAAGCACTGGATTTCCAGCTGCATTTAGTGATGGAACACTTTCTTCTCCCCAAATGGAGCAGAGAGACGTGAACCTATGATTGTTGAAGGAAGATTAAGGGCTGAAGCCCTGCAGCCTTCACCTCACCCCTGCAGGAGCACCTCACACATTTCCACAGGCTCCATGGAACACACTTTGAGAACCACTGTCCTGGGGGAAGAACTGGACAAGCAAACCAAAGACCCCCCCCAACACACAAGGATGTTTATCACAACATTGTTCATAATTGCAAAAAATTAGAAACCACCTACATGGCCCTCAAAAAAGTGACTTATGGTTTATTTATAAGCAGTATACAATACTACGTACCTATTAAAAATGATGACATGCAACTATATTGCCATGAAAAGAGTTATGCATTTATAGAGTGGGAATAGGCTATAAAATATCCTTGCATGGCAAGGTTCATTTCTTAAATATATACATACAGATATGCATAGAAAAGACGTCTAAGGGGATATAGATCAAAGCATTAACAGTGGTCATCTCTGTGTGGTGGAATTAAGATGAGTTTTACTTTCTTTTTTACACCTTTATGTATTTTAAAATATGAATACGTATTACTTTTATAATCAGAAAAAAAATCTGGCTGGGGACCTCCCTGTTGGTACAGTGGTTAAGAATCCACCTTCCAATGCAAGGGACGTGGGTTTGATCGCTGGTCGAGGAACTAAGATCCCCATGCCACAGGGCAACTAAGCCCACGTGATCTGGAGCCCACGCGCCACAACTAGAGAGAAGCCCATGCACCACAACGAAGAGCCTGTGCGCCGCAACGAAAGATCCTGCACGCCGCAGTGAAGATCCCGCATGCCACAACTAAGACCCAACTCAGCCACATAAATAAATAATTAATCAATAAGTAAAGAAAAGAAAAAAATCTGGCTGTACCTTGAATAACAAGGAGCAGGCAAATGAAGGAATGGCTAGAATATGCGTGGGTTGGGGGGAGCTGAGAGAGGGAGAGAGAGGGAAGTGGTAGAGTGAGATAAAAGCAGATACTTAAGGTGAGCACGTTTGAACAAAGCCGTCAGTGTTGTATATCTTCCACTTCCCCTGCTAACTCCTCTTTTTCCCTTTTCCTTTCTGCTCTGTGCGTGGGGAGCAGAAAGGAAAAGGGGGAAAGAGGCTCCATTCCACTGGGGTGGTAACACTTAAGGTCACTCAATATGGGACTTACTCCACCACCTACTTTTCCCCAGTTTCGTGCCTAAGAAATGGGGAGCTTTCCTGGTGTCAAGGCACTGGCCGGTGGGATGTCACCGGATGTCACTCCTGGGACACCCCATTGCTCCTCTGTTCTCAGAGAGCAATTCAAGAGTTTCAGTGTTTCCTTCTCCTCCTTCTATGCTGTCCACAGGCACGCAGGTATTGTTCTGCTCTTCCTGTCATATTCTGGGGTGTAGGAAACTGGGAGGCTGCCTGAGCCCCATCATCACATCATATGTACAGCCACTGCTTCTCTAGGTTTGGCCACTCCCTTAGGGCTTTGCCAGGGAAACACGACACACATCCCACTGCTGCTCCCACACTGACCTTCCATGATGTATCTTACAGTCTTGCTGGGTCCCAGCTTGTGGCAGGCTATAGGGCCTCACTCTTTGGGACCCACCAACACCCACCTTCAATTGTTCCCCCAGCAGCTCTACTGCCCCCGAGTCTAGGACAGGTACTTTCTAGTCTGATTGTGGGGAAGCTTTCTCCTTATACATTCTCCTAAATATTTGGTTTAGTAGTTATTTAATCTATGCATGCTCACCTATAAGACCAATTTGATAGTGATAATTGTGAATTTGGTACAAAACCTAATTATATCAAAAAAGTTCAGCATCATGACAGGTGAATATGTAGAGGCTGTTAACAGAGTCATTTTTTTATTGTCTAATTTTCTCTTTCACACACTTTATACAGTTGGGTGCATCTAAAACTTTGGGGAGAACAGGCTTAAAGTAGACTTACGGTACTTTTTATTAAATACAATACCATACTAAAGATGCTCAACACTGCTAGTAATGAGAGAAATGCAAATCAAAACTACACGGAGGTATCATCTCACACCAGTCAGAATGGCCGTCATGAAAAAGTCTAAAAGTAATAAATGCTGGAGAGGGTGTGGAGAAAAGGGAACCCTCCTACACTGTTGGTGGGAATGTAAATTGGTGCAGCCACTATGGAGAACAGTATGGAGGTTCCTTAAAAATCTAAAAATCGAGTTATCAAATGACCCAGCAATCCCACTTCCAGGCATATATACAGAAAAGATGAAAACTCTAATTCGAAAAGATACGTGAACCCCAATGTTCATGGCAGCACTATTTACAATAGCCAAGACATGGAAGCAACCTAAATGTCCATCAACAGATGAATGGATAAAGAAGATGTGGTACACGTATATATATAATGGAATATTACTCAGCCATAAAAAGAATGAAATAATGCCATTTGCAGCAACATAGATGGACGTAGAGTTTATCATACTGAGTGAAGTAAGTCAGACAGAGAAAGACAAATATCATATGATACAACTTACATGTGGAATCTAAAAAATGATACAAATGGACTTATTTACAAAACAGAAACAGACTCACAGACATAGAAAACAAACTTACGGTTATCAAAGGGGAAAGGGGTGGGAGGGACAAATTAGGAATTTGGGATTAACAGATACACACTACTATATATAAAGTAGACAAACAATAAGGACCTACTGTATAGCACAAGGAACTCTACTCCATATCTTGTAATAACCCATAATGGAAAAGAATCTGAAATATATATATATATATTCATATATTTGAATCACTTTGATGTACACCTGAAATATTGTAAATCAACTATACTTCAGGTTTAAAAACATACTGTACTTCTACAAATGGAAAACCTGTACATTCCTTCTCTTTCAAAGTAATTTAACCTAAAGTCTCCCAATTTGAGTATGTACAAAAGTCTCACAAATTAGAACTTTTTCAAGTCACTTATTTGGAGAGGATCTGCTAGGGCTGCAGATACAATTTTCTGCCACTAGATGTCTCTGAGTCTTAAAGAAGCACAATAATGAGGTCTTCGTCTATTTATACACACAGATCACCTACCTCCCTGTTACAGAGTTTCATAATCCTCTTATGTAATGCAGGGTTGTCAGTTACAGTTAATCATCATTTGGGAAATGGACAGGCGGGCGCCTCAAGAGCTCCATGCCCCCAACACAAGGCCGCAAGTGTTGAGAGATGGGTCTGTTCCTGTGTGACCCTGCAGAAACCCACAACCCTGAAATGTGTCCCTGCGTTGGGCAGGGAAGGCATGGACAAGGAAATTGGGCAGAAGAAACAAGGTGCTGCCTGGGGCATGTGACCAGACGGATGTGGAGACCAAATCCTCCTTTTTCTTACCGCTTGGAACCAGCAGAGGAGCTAGTGGGCTGAGTAGTATCTCAGCCCTGCATGTCTCCCCTGCCTGCAGGCACTTCTTAAAACCCTGATGCCTGGGACACCTGCCCACCCCTCCTGAACAGGGAACTCAACAGTCAGCAAAAGCCACAGAATACTCCCCAGCCTCCTTAGCACCTGTCAGGCCCTCTCATCAGTCTGCTTTCTGTGACGTTTACATGGATGGGTCTGTTAGTCTAGATGGGAGCTCCCAGCGGGCGAGGACCCTTCTTCAACTTTGCAGCCCTTGCGCCCTGCGCCCAGTGCTTTTACACAGTAGGTGTACAGTGAACATCTGTTGAAACCAAAGTGTGATCGTTGAAGTGTGAGAATGATGAAATTATTCTCTGCTGAGTTTTTGAATCTTAAGAAAATAGCTCAGATCCTCCTCTAAGAGAAATCGCCTTTAATGAATGCACCCCACCACCCCCACAGTTATTTGGAGGCTGATTTAAGCAGCTTTTTAAAGCCTAGCATTTCAGCACAAGGGTTAAGGGTATGAACTCTGGAGTGAGACTGGGGTAGATCTCAGCTCCAGTATTTATTAGTTTCTGCAATCTTGGGGTCAGGGCTAGGTAATCTTTAGCTCAGTTTGGGCTTTTGTAAAATGGGAATAATAATACCACTCATTTCACAGATCTGTTGTACAGATTCAGTAGGTTAATACTCATAGCACCGTTAGCCCAGCTCCTGGTACGTAGCAGCTGCTCAACAGTGGTTAAGACCTGGGGGCCAAAGCGAGAATGCCTCAGTTCAAACCCTTCTCCTGTAACTAGGACAAGTTACCTGAACTCTCTTAGGCCTCGGTTTCTTCATCTGTAAAGTGGGGGTAACACTGCTTGCCTCATAGGGTTGGTGTGGGAAATCAGTGGGACAGGAAGCTACCAGCACACCTTAGCTGTGATTATCAGTACCCTTCAGCACTTACAACATTAAGTAAACAGCCCGTGGATAGGTCGGTCAGGAGATGGGGAATCAGTCATTACACTAACACTTACAATACTGGCCACCCCCTACCTTTTCAACTCCTTCCTTTTGTATGATTTTGTAAAGTATTTTTATATTTATTATTTCACTTGGTTCAAAAAACCCCTCCAGCTCACTTTAATCATCCACAGGTGGGTGGCGACTCGTGAAACACGTGGTTCCATTCTAGTCTCTCATCAGATCCACATGGAAAGCCAGGAATGGAGACAGCTGGGCAGAGGGAAGGAGGGGAGGGAGGAGAGGTCGGGAGTGGCTTGAGAGCTTTATCTAAGCCATTGGTTCCTGTCCTTTTCCAGTTGGTGGTGCTTTTAGTAACGCAATGAAAGCTATGAATACTCACCCAGAAAACTGGACAGACACACGTTTTCATAGAGCTGATGTTGCCAGAGCTGCTCTAGGTCTTTGCTCACAAACCTCCAACCGGCACCTTTAGCAGAGTTAACATAAATCTTTAAGTTAAAGCATCCAGAGATTAGAAAGGAAGCTACAGGGCTTCCCTGGTGGCGCAGTGGTTGAGAGTCCGCCTACCAATGCAGGGGACACGGGTTCGTGCCCCGATCCGGGAAGATCCCACATGCCGCGGAGCGGCTGGGCCCGTGAGCCATGGCCGCTGAGCCTGCGCGTCCGGAACCTGTGCTCCGCAACGGGAGAAGCCACAACAGTGAGAGGCCCGCATACCGCAAAAAAAAAAAAAAAAAGAAAGAAAGGAAGCTACAAACAAACAAAAGCCAGATGGAACCAGCTGGGACCAAGATGGCGACGAATCTGACTTCCAACAGATGCTTTAGTCTCATTATACTCTGATTTTACTACATCAGCATATAAAATGACACACCTATCCGCGACCGGGACCCGACAGTAAGGACCAAAAAGGATGAAAAGAGGGTGGCACCCACTCCCTCAGAAGAAGCCCTGCCCCTTCCCCGGTAGACTAATGCATATGCCTCTCCGTCATTAGCCTCACTCGTCCTCCCTTTGTCTTTACTCTAAAATTAAATCCCTCTCGCCAGGTGGGTTAGAAGTTAACCTGTGAACTTAGTTCCCGCTTCTCCATTCTTTGGTCACTGAATAAAGTTTGCGCTGTCTCCATCTCGGTTATTTGTCTACTTGAACCTGAACAGAAAAAGGAGCTTCCCCCTCCGACGCAGAGCCTCAGCCAGCCTAGGGCCTGAGCTAGGTCCCTATGACTTAATTCGGTAACATTTACACAGGGTCCGATTGAGATCTGTGGCAGGCAAGCTATCATTTTGCATCCCCTTCAAATCAGTTTTTAACAAATATTTATTTAATATTTATTAGCAGTAGCAGAGAGAAACAAATTTTATATAAATAAAACTCCTGGGACTTCCCTGGTGGCGCAATGGATAAGACTCCACGCTCCCAATGCAGGGGGCCTGGGTTCAATCCCCGGTCAGGGAACTAGATCCCACATGCATGCCGCAACTAAGAGTTCACATGACACAACAAAGGAGCCCGGGAGCCGCAACTAAGACCCAGCATAACCAAAGAAAGAAAGAAAGAAAGAATACTCCTGCCCCCTTTTGTGCTTGAGTTTAGAATTTACTCATATCCATGCAGTTTTCTGAACTTCTTGAATTCATGTGAAAGCTAGTGAAATAAATTACTAGCTTCTGGTAACCAGCACAACTCCATGATTTATTCCATTGACTGTGAATGTCAAGTAGCTGTCTGCAGGCTGGGCACCGTGCAAAAACACTCAACAGAAAGAACCCCAGTGAGGAATGTTCTCTTTCTTTGCTAGAGGCTGAGAACAGGGGCAGTTGAGGTGTTTCCACTTGGGCAAGTGTTGCCTGTGGAAACTTTAATTAGGAGGCGCCATCTTTCTGAATCTTCCAGTGCCATCTGGGGGCACGTTACAGATGACACCTGTGACCTACCCACCCTGTAGTCCACATTTGGGCTCAGGGCCCAGGTTAAGACACGTGGACCAGACAGTCCGGGTTTAAACACCAAGGAGGTCGGCAGTAGCTCTGTGTATGCACAAATCCCTCTCTCTTCACCTGAAGTTCACAGTGATGGGTAAAGGGAGAGAGAACAGGAAACTTGTGACTCTACCTGAAAGCCAAGGAGGGAGAAACCATTGGGCGTCCATGGAAGCTCTGAGAAGGAGAGTCAAGTCAAGTGGGGCTGCCCTGTAGCTCCACGATTGTCTGTAAAGCTGACAGACCTGACCTGGCCTGAGCCGCTCCCCACCGCCAGCCCCGGCCCGTGTCTCCGGTTCTGAGCGCTAGATCGGGGCACAGGCTCTTTAAGGCCAAAGGGGAAGAGGCTGAGGCAGCTGTGGAGTATACTGTTCGTGATTTAGCTGCACGGGGTCTTGGTATCAGCTGACACAGGAAGCAGCTCTCAGACCTCCTGCCGGCCTGGCTCCATTTCTGGGCCTCCCGTTCCGCCTGCTTGCAGAGGATGGCCAGGGTGGGTTGGCTGGGAAAGCAGGGGGAGTTTTCGCCTCAGTCTTCAGAGCCAGGAATCCACGGGTCTAATGTTATGAAGATTTGGTTCATCCCCAAAACACAGGGTGGTGCTCGTCAGCGAGTCTGCACCACAGAGGACGCTTTGTGCAGACCATCAGCTAAGCTGAGGGCTGGGGCCTCCCTGACGGCTTTTGCTGATGCTGCCCAACTCCGTGCTGGGGGCGGGGGGGCGGGGCCGGACAGGACGGCCTCCGGACTGCTCCCAGGCCGGGCGGGCAGCAACAGTTTAGCAGTCAGTCTTGGAACGGTGTCATGCCTCAGAGGAGAAGGCGGCATTCTGCACAGCAGTGGTTCTCAAAGTGGGGTCCTCCTCGCAGAGGTAGCTGCAAGCAGCTGGGAACTTGTAAGAAATGCACATTCTCTGGCCTCGGGTGCTCTGGGTGCGGGGCCTGCTGGACTAAGCCCTCCAGGGGATTCCGACGTGCACTTGAGTTTGCGAAGCCTGCCTTCTCACACCGTGGGGACTCCCAGGGGCCAGCTGCCGAGCAGACAAGGGTCTAGCTGGCCAGTCCCAACATCCATTCCAGCACCTTCCCCTGAATTCAGGCATGGGGATCAGTGCAGGGAAGCCAGGCCGGAGGCTGCTCTGTTAAATCCTGCACTGTCCGCAGCAGCCCCAGGTGGGACCCAGGAGCGCAGCTGGGAAGGCTGTTCCCCGAGGAGAGCGTTGGTCCCTAGCTCCTGGGCGGGGCTAGGGGGCTGGGCGACCCCACCCTCCCCTTCCTCCTTGGGCGCACCAGGCTTCTGCAGACACAGGTGACGGGGCTTCAGAGCAGGAGGCCGGGGTTATCAAATGCCAGAAGAGAAGGTCGCTACCCTCGCTCCTTCCGATGGCCTACTTACTCCAAGGCCAAACGGCTGGGCAGGCGGCTTGCCGTTTCTGTGCCGCCCTGGTGGCTGCGACAGGATGAACGTTCGCTATGGAAGACCCGGCTATGCGTAAACATGGAGACACCAGTGCTTTGTCCTCTGCACCAGGAGAACAGCACTGGGGCCAAAGAAGACTCTTAGCTCACGTTTATAAGGTGAAGAGAGAGGCAGGGGGTGCAGAGGCCTGCCGGGGTTACACCCAGCTCAGGGGACTCAGTCCCCAGCCGTCCAGAGCCTGCAGAGAGACAGGAGGAGCCTAGAGGTGGCGCCCGCCCCTCCTCCTGAGAAACCACCTCACCTCTCTGGTGGCAGGGCCTGCACTCATAAGATTAAAGCAGAGGGACCAAGAGAGGACAAAATGCAGATTCTCTGAGCAGTTTGCTTTCACCTTGACCCTCTATTTATTGAAACACCCATTCCTTAGCCCCCAAAAACTCAACAAACCACTTCCATTGGGAGAGTCCAAAATAAAAACACAACCAATCACATAAACAACTCCCCAGATAAAGCTCTACAACTCACCAGGTTCCACTTTTAAGTATCCATTTGGCCAGGGAGCAACACTGCCTTTGCACAGTGGAGTAGTGGAGCAAACAAACCCTGGAGTCAGACTTTCTGGGTTTAAAACCCAGCTCTGCCACTTACCTGCTGTGTGACCTTAGGCAGCTTACTTAACCTCTCTGTTCTCAGTTTCTCCCTCTGTAAAATGGGGATATTAACAATAATAGCTATTTCTTAGGAGCATTATAAAAAATGAGTTAATATACATACAATGCTTAGAATAGTAGCTGGCATATATTTATATGTGTGCTAGATGAGTGTTAAGTATGATTTCCAAGTGCGCTGTGCTGGCTTTGCGATAGGCCCACGTGTCTAGGCTGAACTACATTTCCCAGAATTCCCTTCCCTGTATATTTTGGTTGGGTTTGGCCACAAGAGAGACTCTTGAGCAATTCTGAGGGTGGTAGTGTATCAGCAACCAATTTGCAGCTCAAATTATCTGTGGGCTCATCTCCTGACGAGCAGCACCTGCTCTGTCTTCCCCTGGATCCTCCTTCAGCTGCTCTGACTCCTGGGCTGGGTGTATGTTTGGCCCCATGACCGAAGACGGACACCCACTCCGCACCACCAAGGGCAGAGGCAGCAAGAACAGGCACTGGTGTCACCCCGTCCCCCCTGTGGGGCACAGCTCATACCTGGGGTTCCACTTCGTCCGTGCTCTTCCCGCTTCACCCCTATCTTCCCCTTCCAACGGCCTGCCCTCAGGACTTCAAGCTGATTAATGAGTTCCAGAAATAGTGACCATGGAAAATAAGGGTGAAAAATCATCAAATAAATAACAGAAAATAATTTTCTCAAGCTGAAGGACATCAATCTTCAGAGTAAAATATTTATAATATACAAATATGCATCTATTGTGTATATAATATACAATATTTAGATATGTATAATGTAATATATGCATATATACAAATTTATAATATACAAATATAGAATATTTATAATATACAAATATATTTATAATAAGAAATATTTATATTTATAATATACGAGCATATTTGTAATATATAAATAATATAATATATAATTGACAAGAAAGTACCAAAAAATAAGAAAAAAGAAAGAAAGGAAAGAAAAGAAAGGAAAAAAAACCCAACTCAGAGAAAGGCAGAGCTCAATAGCAACAAACATCTGAAGAGATGTCCAAACTCACCAGGGAAATGCAAATTAAAGTAACCTTATATCTACCGGACTGGAAAAAATGAAAATAGCTAGAACACCTTTGTTGGCAGTGATACAGAGAAAAGGGAACTCTCTTGCATTGTTCATGGAGCGGCAAATGGTTCCAGGCATTTTGGAAAGCAATCTGACAACATCCATTACAATAAAAAAGTTCAAGTTTTGACTCGGCAATTCCACTCCTGTGAATGGGGGTTAATGATGAAGCAAGATCGTATTGGATGCACACGGACTAGGCAAAATCACCCTGAAAGAGAATGGCTTGGTTTCAGCTGGGAAGCTGGAGGAGAGCTGCCTGAAGGCATTTACACATCCAAGAAAAAATGCAAATCCAAGGAGACCCAGTGATATAAGTGTCTGCAGGGTGGGTGCCTTGGCCCACCCAGCGAGTTCCCCCATCTGTCTGCAGACGCTGCAGAGCTTGGGAACATCTGCAGGATCACCACCTCTCTACCCTCTCAGATCCCATGCCTAGCAGGCAGCTTCCTGGTTGTAATCTAGTTTTCCATGTACTTGCATCTTCAAGCCTCAAGGAAGATCAGGTGTCAGCAAAATCTCACCTGCATTGGATCTGCTTGATAGCTCTTCTTTTCACCCACTTACGGGTTTTTGTGAGGCAGGTAACTGGAACCCATTCAGCCCTGGGGTAACTCACAACTGAATTTCTCAACCTGTACAGCAGGGGCCAGGAGTGGTATGTGGGACCAGGTCAAGGAGCTGCCACAAGCCAGGGACCCATATGAGGGACAAGGGCCTTCCCAGGGTGAATTCTTCCCTCCCCCAACAACCTCCCCACAAGCTCTTCTTCGTGTGCAGTCAGAATTAAGATAAAGACAAGGCTGAGAATGAAACAATTTGTGTTCTAGTCCAGCCCAGAGCTGGGTGCAGGTTCTAGCTTCACTACTTGCTGGTTTCATGAGCTTGAGTAAGTTTTTTAAATCTCCCAAGCCTCAGTTTCCTTATCTGAAAAGTGGGCATAACAATAGTACCTCTCTCTAAGGTTACTGAGAAGAGCAGAGGAGATGATGGGCACAAATAGTTTAGCACAGCACTTGACACATACACTTAGCACTCAGTGTCAACGTGCTTATTACTTAACCCTTTGAGCCTGAGTCTGTATTGTTTAGGATCTGTTTGATTAGTTGCAAATAACAGAACCCCTTAAGCCTTCTATAAAAGGTATTTAATTGTCTCAAGTAATAACACATCTAGAGGGAGGACAGCTCCAGGTTTGATGTGGTGTGGCTTACAGCACCATTAAGGACTCAGGCTCTGTTTGTCTTCTCATTGTCTTGTTGCCTCATGGTTATAAGATGGCTGCCATGGTGCCAACAACAGTGGTAAAGCAGGAAGAAAGGATATGAGCAAAAGGCATGAGGCTTTGCTTTTCTATTCAAGGAGAAATTTTCCTTAGAAACTTCCCTTGGCTAATCAGAACAGATCAAATGCTGGTTATAGCCCCAGAGCAAAGTCTTGGAAGCCCCTTCTATGCCAGAAGTAACCTTGTAGATGCTGGGGCAAGGGGAGACGAGACCCTTGTTGTTTATTTTACGTATAGTAATATGTATCTGTTAACCCCAAACTCCCAATTTATTCCTCCTCTCCCTCGTTTTGTTTTTCTAATCAACCAAAATCCATAGTGCACATTGGAGTTTACTCTTTTGTGTTGTACATTCTATGGGTTTTGACAAATGCATAATGACACGTATTCACCATTACAGTGTTACACAGAGTATTTTCATTGTCCAGAAAAATCCTCTGTGCTCTATGCATCCTCCCCTCCACCACAGCCCCTGACTTGTTACCGTCTCCAGAGTTTGGCCTTTTCCAGAATGTCATATATACAGCATGTAGTCTTTTCAGACTGGCTTCTTTCACTTATGATATGCATCTAAGGTTCCTCCATGTCTTTTTGCGGCTTGATGGCTCATTTCTTTTCGGTGCTGAACAATATTCCGTCACCTGGCTGTTCCACAGCTGATCCGTGCACCTTTTGAAGGACGTTGCCACAGTTTTTTTAACCTGTAAAATGGGGACAATCATATTAAAATCTACCTCATGGAGTTACTGCTAGGATAAAACACGAGGATATTGGTGCTGAGTAAATGGTTTCTCAAACAAGATTCGCAGCTAAAGACACCATCATCTGCCCCATAGGCTTGCCCTTTTATTGTTCAGTTACTTGCCTTTAGGCAGAACTACACTTCAATCATCTCAGGCCAATGAGAATTCCGGCTGTTTTTTTTTTTTGGCTGTGCCATGAGACTTGCAGGATCTTAGTTCCCCAACCAGGGATTGAACCCGGGCCCTCGGCAGTGAGAGGGTGGATCCCAACCACTGGACCACCAGGGACGGCCTAACACTCATGGCTGCCAGGGCAGGAGACCCCACGGCCTTCCTGTCCAGCCCACTCTATGTCTCACAGTCTCCACTTGGAACTCTCAGGTTTTTATGTAGAAGGCGTCACTGGAAATGTGAGCTGCTTGCCTTTCTTTTCTTCCCTGGGGAAAGTTTATTTTTAAATAAATCGTTGCTTTCAGAACAAGGCTTGGATCTTACTGTTTAGTCATTTTATTCCAAAGTGGATACAATAGTTTACCTTAACTCACCCCAGGACTTGTGGGTGCTCACAACAGTGCCTGCAGCCGGCCTCACCCATCAGCTGGCGTTATTCGTCCCTCCTCCTGCAGGGCTGTCAGTGGCATCAATGCCCGGTGAGTGCACTGACTCTCCACCTTGTAGGAAGAATAGGATTAAATAAGAACCCTTCTGTGAGCCATCCTTCAGTCATCCAATCTCACCCAGACTTGCCACTCTGTCACTGAGTCAAAATAGAGCATTTCTTTTTTTTTTTTTTTAGATGTTGGGGGTAGGAGTTTATTAATTAATTTATTTATTTTTGGCTGTGTTGGG
This sequence comes from Phocoena sinus, assembly GCF_008692025.1. Lineage (NCBI taxonomy): Eukaryota > Metazoa > Chordata > Mammalia > Artiodactyla > Phocoenidae > Phocoena > Phocoena sinus. The sequence continues at coordinate 44,548,927 of NC_045779.1, forward strand.
TCTTCGTTTCTGTGCGAGGGCTTTCTCTAGTTGTGGTGAGCGGGGGCCACTCTTCATCGCGGTGCGCGGGCCTCTCACTATCGCGGCCTCTCTTGCTGCGGAGCACAGGCTCCAGACGCGCAGGCTCAGTATTTGTGGCTCACGGGCCTAGTTGCTCCGCGGCATGTGGGATCCTCCCAGACCAGGGCTCGAACCCGCGTCCCCTGCATTAGCAGGCAGATTCGCAACCACTGTGCCACCAGGGAAGCCCGAAATAGAGCATTTCTGATTCAACTCACTTCTCAGGGAGGGAGATCCTATTTGATCCCCCAACGAAACCCATGATTCTGCTAAAAGCCGACCCTGCTTTGTGAAGTGTGAATGTTTCCAGAAGGCCTGGAGCTTGGTTGTACTCGAGGTTGTCAGCCTGGTTGTCTCCCCTCCTCGGGAAGAGAGCCTGGGGTCCAGGCCCAAGTGTTAAAGACGTCCTTGTGGGTGGTTTTCGTGCAGAGTGACGAGATGCAGAGCCCCCTTCTCTTCCTAGGCTTCCCCGGCCCAGAGGAAGGGGAAGAGCTAGCCTGGAGCTGCTCTGGCTCCTCAGGCCAGGAAACACATTCTCTGTGCCCTGCCTGTCCCCCCCAGGCCAGACCACTGGCCCAAGCTGCCTAGCTGTTCCTCAGGGTCAAGGCTACTGTCCTGCAATTACCCTAGACCAAGAGGGGCCCATGGGGCAGGGCCTCATAATGGGACACAGACCAAACTGCAGGACAGCAGAGCCTGGGCCCAGGCACAGTTCTCTGTGGCTGAAGGGAGAATCCAGGGAGATTCCTCTTCTCTGGTTCTCCACTGGCCTCTGCAAGTTGCCCCTTTCTCCCATAAAGCACGCTCCTCAACCCATGCCGCGTGAATGGTGGGATTCATCCTAACCCCTGGTGCAGCACAGGTGGGAACTACGAGGGGCCCACCTTGCTTGGTCCTGTCCAGGCGTGGCTGAACAATTCCTGCTTTGTGCTCCAGGAGAGGGACCCACCCGCTCTGCGGTACGCGGGCCTCTCACTGCTGCGGCCCCTCCCGTTGCGGAGCACAGGCTCCGGACGCGCAGGCTCAGCGGGTATGGCTCACGGGCCCAGCCGCTCAGCGGCATGTGGGATCCTCCCGGACCGGGGCACGAACCCGTGTCCCCTGCATCGGCAGGCGGACTCTCAACCACTGCGCCACCAGGGAAGTCCTGCTTTCCTTTTATGTAGGGACTCCAGGTGGGTACAGAATAGCAGCTGGTGAGCATATAACAATGCAGGCTTCTGCGGTCCTTAGCATGGGCTTGCCGGCAGAGAAAGGCTTCTTGGAGGTGCACACTCAAGCTGATAGCAGCCAACAGCCCCGCAACGGGGTGAGCACAGCCCCTCTCCTGGGGGACGGGGAGCCCGTGTCTCAGGCAGCTCAGCGCCGGGCAACCTGGAGTTTGCACCTAGTCACTCAGCAGAAAATCCTACCTGTCTCACTTCACACGCCTGTTACCTACCGGGCTCGAAGGCAGGTCTTATTAACTCTAATTTAAAGAAGGGAGAACTGAGGTACAGAGAGGTTAAATGACTTGCCCCAGGTCACTTGGCGGACAAATGGGTAAGACTAGAATTGAAATCTAAAGTTACCTGACTATAGAGCGTCACGCTGTTCTTTTTCCTGCTGTGCTACTTTGCTAAACTAATGTGATTGGGTAACTATGAAGGATGATCAACAGCTTTTAAGGACTTAAAAAAAAAAAAAAAGAACCAAAATGCGCTTCTCCTCAGAAGTCAGGAGGAAGAACTCCTCTGGAAATAGAAAATGAATGAATGAGTGAATGAGTGAATGAGTGAATGTATTCCCTTGATTACAAACAGAACCATCCTCCACAGCCTCCTTGCATGTTCTATCTTCTCTCACACCCAGTTACCCAGTTCAGGAGGAAGTTCTGGCTGTCATCATCCTGGGGTATGTGCCATTTCCTTGGGCAGAAGCGGGAGACCCCCGAAGAGGGAGTTAGATACCTGGGTGTTGATCCCAAGACAATCTCCCCTGGGATTTTCAGAGCTTTGGTGACTCCACTCTAAGAGGGAACAGGAAGTGCCATCTCAGAGGTGATGTGAGCCTCAGATGAGATGAAGTGCCTGAAAGCAGCTCGCCAAGCATGAGGTCCCGGGGGGACAGCTTTGGGATGACGATGGTTTTACAGCTCTTCCCAGCCAGCGACCTGCTCTGCACGAGGGCTGGACACCCGGTCCCCACCCTCCAAGTGTAGGGACGCTCTACAGTTTGACCCACACATACCTTTCTCTCACTTTCTTCCACTCTTCCTGTTCTGATCCTGCTAAATTACCCCTGTGCAGCTATGAATTTTATAGATCATTCAGAAATGCAAAAATGGAAGTTTTTTTCCTATAAGTGAACATAACTTTGCTTGTATGCTCATGAGGGGCCTCAGAGAGAAATTCATTATAACCTGAATGATTTTCTACTTTCCCTCCAGCTGGTAAGACATTGGTCTTCTTTCTCAGAGATGGGAAAACTGCTCTCCCATCATCAAACCCCTTCTTCCACGCCCTCTTTTCCTTACTCTGTGGTTGATGGCAAGGGTTGGCAAACTTTTTCGGTTATTAAATATTGTTGGTTCTGTGGAACATTCTACCTCTGTGGCGACTACTTGACTCTGCCATTGCTGCAGGAAAGCACCTGTTCAACGTGTATACGAAAGGGTATTGCTGTGCGCCAATAAAGCTTTATTCACAAAACTTATCTCATGACAGCAGTGGTTCTCAAAGTGCAGTCCCAGGCCGGCAGCACAAGCATCCCCTGGGAGCTTGTTAGAATTACAAACTCTTGCATCCCAGCACACATCTACGGGATCAGAAACAGGGTGGGGCTGGTAATCCATGCTTGTCCAATCCCTGCTGGTAATTCTGATGCATGCTAAGGTTTGGGAAGCCTGCACTACAGCTGTGCATCCTGTACCCTGTTTTTTCTTATTTTCGTTCATCCCATTTCCTCCTCCCACATGCTTCTGCCACCCTCCTTCAAGCCATTCTACCTTTAAAACTCATCTAAATATTGTCCAGTACCTTGTGACAGGTCCCAAAGTATCTCATTGTTATTCACTTCTTTTCCTTTTCACTTTTTGCATGTTAATGTGTTGCCTCTGTAATGGACCAAGAAGCATTTCACCAATAAGAATTGGGTCTTAAACATCTTTGCAGCTCTCATATCACCTAGAGAACATTCTGTCTCTGGTCAGTTTCCTTGAAAGGATTCTGAGAAAGGATCTCAGAGCCTGTGACTTTTAGAGGCAGTGGCCTGAGAAAAGACTTGTAACGGGGTTAGGGGAAGCCCGACACAGAGAAGGGAAAATGCTAAGCAAGGATGTGGCTCAGGTCAACACCAGCCATGATTTTGAGGGGCATAAACCACCCCTGATTTGAAGCAAGGGGTTGGCATCTTGTACACCCTATCAGTCATGGGCTATGGGCCGGCCTGAGGGGCGCCACTTCCTGGGTGGGGAGGCACCTAATGGCCGAGGCCACTTCTTCAGAGAGGGAGGTAGCTGCAAGCCATCTGCGGCCACCATGCTTTGCAACTGAGGGCTGAGTACCCTGACCCAGGCAAGGGGATCTGGGCAGGGCTCAAACACCATCCCTATATATGGCGGTGAGTGTGGACACGGGGGTGTGGAAAGGGAAAACGGACCATCTGGAAGCACTGAAAAGCAGGAGGAAAAGTTACAGCCCCAAGTACCACAACCTTCCTTGAATAAGTGCAATTTTTGCGTTTCATCTTGAGTATGAGTCATTTCCCACTTTCTTCCCCTCAGCCTCCCCAAAGTCCAAGTCAACCAGAAAGCATCTCCAGATGGCTCACCCACAATTAGGTCTTCTTCGATTGTTCCAGGAGGATTAATTAGTCACCACTGCGAGTATGAAGACCAAATCCAGAGACAATATGGCAGAGAATGAGGGAGGGAGGGAGATCCTTGCCTGCGGATCAGGCGAGCACGGAAGGGCCCGCAGATCAAACAGATGGCGTGTCATTCAAGAGCTCTTCTGAGAAACGCCAACGTAGGTTGGACCAGGCGTGTTAAACAGTCCAGCTCGATGATTCACAGTCCTGGCCGCACACTAGAACCACCTGGGGGCCCTGAAACATGCTTATGCCCAGGCCCTGCCCCTGAGGTTCTGCTGTACGTGGTGCTTCAGAGCCTGGAGATCAACACCTCTTTTTTTTAAAGCTCCCTGGATGACTTCAATGTGCACTTAGTGTTGAAGAACACTGTTGTAGGCTTTGCGATTTATTTGAACTGCAGTCAAGGTTTAATTGCTTTCCCCCCAAGTATTTCTCATCTATCTGCCCAGTCCTGTGTTTGGCACCATGGAGAAACCAAAGAAATGAGAAACCGGAGGGGGCAATAGATTTGGGGAGTCAGAAGGCTTGGGCTCCAATTCCAACTCTGCCACTTCCCAGCTGGGTGACTTTGGGAAAGGCACTTGGTTATTTGGTTCTCAGTTTCCTCACCTCTGAAAAACTGGGGTAAGGGCTCAGAGACAGGAAAAGGAGAAAACCAAGGGTTAACGCCTTCCTCGGCTCTTAAACCAAAGCAGCATTCACATTAACAACAAGTAACCATTTCTGGAATCACTGAAACGTCACAGAATTTTCCTTCCTGTTGGAGTGGTAAAAATCTACCCGGTGACATGGGTTTCCAAAGCTCCTCCTAACGCTCCAGCGATTTAGCCGCTGCTCGCAGAGGCCACTCCCAGGAACCCCTGATTCTTATTCCTCTGCCTCTTTGCTCATGTTATTATGCCCTTCTCATATACCTTCCACCTCCTCAACCCTTAAGTTTCAAGTCAAGTCCCTTCTCCTCTAAATCATCTTTGGGAAGTAATTCTCCTTCTTCTCGCATCTCTGAATCCCTTACCATCCGGAGATAACTGAGCAGCCCATCGTTCCCTCATTGCCACTTGCGTTGTTTTCCCCACAGCACGGAAACTCCTCAAGGGTTTTCAGAGCAAGTGTTCTAATCTACCTATTATACTCAATAGCCAAAGCAATCCTGAGAAAGAAAAACAGAGCTGGAGGAATCAGGCTCCCCGATTAGCCTATACTACAAAGCTACAGTATGGTAGCTTGATTAAGACAGTATGGTACTGGCACAAAAACAGAAATATAGACAAATGGAACAGGATGGAAAGCCCAGAGATAAACCCACACATCTATGGTCACCTAATCTATGACAAGGAGGCAAGAATATACAATGGAGACAAGACAGCATCTTCAGTAAGTGGTGCTGGGAAAACTGGACAGCTACATGTAGAAGAAGGAAATTAGAACACTCCCTAACACCGTACACAAAAATAGACTCAAAATGGATTAACAACCGGAATGTAAGACCAGACACTATAGAACTCTTGGAGGAAAACATAGGCAGAACACTCTTTGACATAAATCTCAGCAGGATCTTTTTTGACCCACCTCCCAGAATAATGAAAATAAAAACAAAAATTGACAAATGGGACCTAATTAAACTTAAAAACTTTTGCACAGCAAAGGAAACCATAAGCATGATGGAAAGACAGCCCCCAGAATGAGAGAAAATATTTGCAAAAAAAGCAACTGACAAAGGATTAATCTCCAAAATATACAAACAACTCATGCAGCTCAATATCAGAAAAACAAACAAGCCAATCAAACACTGGGCCGAAGACCTAAATACACACTTCTCCAAAGGAGACATACAGATGGCCAGCAAACACATGAAAGGATGCTCAACATCACTAATCATTAGAGAAATGCAGATCAAAACCACAGTGAGGTATCACCTCACACCCATCATTAAAACATCTACAAACAAAAAGGCTAGAGTGGGTGTGGAGAAAAAGGAACCCTCCTGCACTGTTGGTGGGAATGTAAATTGGTACAGCCACTATGGAGAACAGCATGGAGGTTCCTTAAAAAACGAAAACTAGTACTACCTTACGACCCAGCAATCCCACTACTGGGCATATACCCAGAGAAAACCATAATTCAAAACAAGACACATGTACCCCAATGTTCATTGCAGCACTATTTACTATAGCCAGGACATGGAAGCAACCTAAGCGTCCATCAACAGAGGAATGGATAAAGATGATATGGTACATATATACAGTGGAATATTACTCAGCCACAGAAAGGAAAGAAATTGGGTCATTTGTAGAGACGTGGGTGGACCTAGAGACTGTCATACAGAGTGACATAAGTCAGAAAGAAAAAAACAAATATAGTATATTAACACATATATGTGGAATCTAGAAAAATGGTATAGATGATCTTATCTGCAAAAGAGAAATAGAGATACAGATGTAGAGGGCAAACGTATGGACACCAAGGGGGGAAAGGGAGGGATGAACTGGGAGATTGGGATTGCTATATATATATATATATATATATATATATATATATATATATATACACATACACACATACACTATTGATACTATGTATAAAATAGATAACTAATGAGAACCTACTGTATAGCTCAGGGAACTCTAATCACTGCTCTATGGTGACCTAAATGAGGAATGAAATCCAAAAAAGAGGGGATATATGTACACGTAATAGCTGATTCACTTTGCTGTATGGTAGAAACTAATACAACATTGTAAAGCAATTATACTCCAATAAAAATTAATTACAAAAAAACTGATCTTTCTATTACTCTCTCCACCAATTACAGAGTACTTACTATGTGCCAGGAGCAGCTAGATGCTTCACTTACATCATTTCTAATCCTCAAAGCAAGCTGTAAAAATGTAGGTGCTCCTTGGACTTCCCCGGTGGCGCAGTGGTTAAGAATCCGCCTGCCAATGCAGGGCACGTAGGTTCGATCCCTGGTCCAGGAAGATTCCACATACCATGAAGCAACTAAGCCTGTGCACCACAACTACTGAGCCTGCACTCTAGAGCCTGCGAGCCACAAATACTGAGCCCACATGCCACAACTACTGAAGCCGGCGCTCCCTAGAGTCCATGCTCCGCAACAAGAGAAGCCACCGCAATGAGAAGCCCGCGCACTGCAATGAAGAGTAGCCCCCGCTCGCCGCAACTAGAGAAAGCCGATGCATAGAAACAAAGACCCAATGCAGCCAAAGATAAATAAATACATAATTTTTTTAATTAAAAAAAAAATTAAGAGTAGGTGCTCCCCGTGCTTTACAGACGAAGATCTGAGGCTCCAAAAGATTGTGTAAACTTGTCTGAGGTCCTGGTGTAGGAGTCAGGGCTCAACCTTAGACTCGTCCGACTGTCAAACCTACCTGTTTCAATCACTTTGTTGCCTCTGTAGTAGAACATTTGTCAAATGATGGATTTAAATATCCATGAGTAAATCCAGGTAATATATGTATAACTGACAACTTGAGGGAAAAGCAGGGAAATCTCTTTGGACTCATCTCTTGAACAGAAAGTTGACACATCTGCCCAACCCCAGCCTGAACGTCTGCTTGCTATGGTTAATGTGTCGATTCAGTTTGATGGATTATGTCCAAGCTGACATGGAAATTATAAATTCCTCAGGGGAGTGACGTTATGAAGCAGAAAGAGAACAGGAACGACTAAGGTCGTTCTAACGACTAAGCAATGACTAAGGTCGACTAAGGGTTCCAAGTTCTAATCCTATCACCTTTGCTGTTAACTGGCTGTGTGGCCTTGAGCAATCACCCAGCCTCTCTGGGCTTCCATTATTCTGTAGGTAACAGGAAAGGGTGAGACCACCTTAGTGATTTCCAAACTTTGTTTTGAGAGGCAGAACCCTTGTGGTGGAGGTGTTTTTTTTTTTTTTTTTTTTGCGGTACGCGGGCCTCTCACTGCTGTGGCCTCTCCCGTTGCGGAGCACAGGCTCCGGACGCGCAGGCTCAGCGGCCATGGCTCACGGGCCCAGCCGCTCCGCGGCATGTGGGATCCTCCCGGACCGGGGCACGAACCCGTGTCCCCTGCATCGGCAGGCGGACTCTCAACCACTGCGCCACCAGGGAAGCCCCGGTGGAGGTGTTTTGATTGCAGAGTGAGAAGACAAGACTCATATCCTTAGGGACCTCCACGTCCCCTTCCAAAAAATGTCAGAGGTAATGCCAGGAGGCTTGTTTGAAATGCACGGGGCTGGAAGATGTTCTCTCAGGACCCCTGCTCTAAAGTCCTGTGGTCCTGTCTCTCACTTACTCTGGACAAGCCCTCCAAGCAGTACTTTCTGCACTGGGGGCTTACTGAATACTTTCAGATGATGAGTGGGGATTGTTCCTGGATCTTGTCCACCGGCACATTTTCCTAAGTGCATTGCTAATTCCTCCCCCCTGACTTCCTTTGCATCCTATCATTGATTTCTTCTACTTGGCATGTTTGTCTTAATTGCCGACCCTCTTTTCCCAGCTCTTCTTTCCTTATAGGATAAGCTGGACTTAAGGACAATGAATCGTATGTCCACTGGGGATTCTAGAAAAGAGAGGACTTCCCAAAGTATGCATTTCTGTGATTTCCACAACTCTACTCTACCAGGGCCCTTGGGCTGCCTCACTCAGCCCTGAGCTAGGAAAGCGATATCTACTCCATTAGCTCAGCTTTCTCCAGACTCCATTAAAGGAGGAGGAGACAGGATGCTTCCTAATCGATGATGCTTATTAAAATTTTATACCTTGCCAGTTGTTACAGGGCCTAGGTCAAAACGAGGAGGTTACGTTTACAGGGAGAAATAAAGAGTTGTCTCCAAATCTTCTATGTCAGTTCAAGTCTTCTGAGAAACAGATACCAAAGTGGGATTAGCTGTGCCAGAGATATATTGAGGGAAATACCTGTGAAGGATAAAGGGGAGGAATCAGGAGTAGGCAGGGAGAGGCTTCAGACCACATTGCAGGTCTGACACCCGTGCAAGGAGAGTGGGAAGGAGGGGCCCCAGATAAGAATAACCTCTAACAGTGGTGCAGGTTGAGAAAGTCTTAGCTGGACAATACAGAGTCCCACATTGGGGACAGGAATGCCCAGCTCCAGAATCTTTATTGTGCTCAGCCATTAGCTGGGAGCAGCTCTGGGAAAGCACGGTCTTGGTATTGAATGCCATGGTGGGGACAAACGTATAGAGCTGGAAGTTGTCAGTTACCTATGCTTCCTGCTGGTCCTCTTGAAAGGAGATGGGAGGAGAGCACCTCCTTGGCCGCCACACCTCCACCCCTGAACCAGCTGATGTAGATTTCACCCAAAGGACACCAAGAAATTGCAGCACCCCTGTCAGGGGCGATACAGACTCTGTTGGAAGGCAGTCCATTGGCTGGCTCTGGGTGTAGCTGGAGATGGTAGTTGCTTAGGTGGCAGAATTTGAGGACCCTGGAAGTGCCCAGTCTCCTCGAAATATCCCCACTTTCACTAGACTTGCTCTTGGACATTCAACCCATCATGTTGTGTGAAGCCCCTTTTGAAATGCAGATCGTGTCCCCCACAGGGAAGAGCACGTCTCAGCTTCAATCCATCAAAATATGATTGGGCCATGACAGCAGCTCTGAAAGATAGTCTAGGAAGGTATCATTTCTTCCCACTTACAGATAAGAAAACTGAGGTTCGGAGAGGCTGAAGTGACTGATCCAGAGTCACAACAGTTAGTAAATGACAGAGGGCTGCATTAAGAGCAAAGTCCTGACCCCCTTCATTCGCTCAACAAACATGTATTGAGCACCTATTACGTTTCAAGCACTAAGAATACAGCTGTGCAAGAGTTTTTACGTTTCGTCGTCGTCGTAACAAGGAGAACCTAATGACTTTTTGTGATCATTGTAAAATTACTGTCGTGTGGTAGCGAACAATCCATGTAGGCTTGCTGAGGTTACAGTTACTAATCCACTGGGTCTTTAGTTTGAATGTTTGTGTGTTTTAAGTGATAACCGTATTAGAGGGGAAACTATCAGCCAAAATCAGTTTGGGAAATAAGCAAAACTGGGGATGGGGAGGTGCTTTATTACTAGATTATGGTGTGTCTGCGAAAATTCAGGGAAAGATCTGAATCCTTTGTGATAAAGTAATACCAGTGGCTTTTTTATCATGTCCCTCTTCCCACTGAATCTCACTTTGAAAATTTTAAATCCCCAATATTTATACACTTGGGATCGTTCTAGGTTCTCTTTTTAATGTTTAAGAATATGTTGACATGGGGCTTCCCTGGTGGCGCAGTGGTTGAGAGTCAGCCTGCCGATGCAGGGGACATGGGTTCGTGCCCCAGTCCGGGAAGATCCCACATGCCTCAGAGTGGCTGGGCCCGTGAGCCGTGGCCGCTGAGCCTGCGCATCCGGAGCCTGTGCTCCGCAACGGGAGAGGCCACAACAGTGAGAGGCCCGCGTACCGCAAAAAAATAAACAAAACAAAAAAAAGTACTTTTATGTTGCTCTGTATGGGAAGAACCAGTCTTGTTACACCATGTATGTGACTGCTCATCATTTTTCTTCCCCTTTACAGCATGAATAAAGGTTTGAGTTCTAAACTCATTAGGAAAAATAAAAAAGAATCAGCTGTGTCTTGTTGACAGACAAAAACCTCTGCCTAAGGAAGCTTATAGGGCTGTTGGGGGAGAGAGGCAATAAACATATAAACCGATTAATTTCAGATAGGTAAGTGTTATGAGGAAAATAAAATAAACCAATAGGACTGGAAGAGGAGAGAAGTGCCCTAGCGAGGGGCGCTGGACAGTCTTCTCTGAGATGTGAATTTCCTCTGAATCCTGAATGATAAGGTGCAAGCCATGGAAAGATCTGAAGGAAGAGCATGGTCGATGGAGAAGACCACGGGCCCTGCAACAGGACCAGACTGAACTGGGGATGTAAAGGGCGGGTGTGGAGACAGGGAAACAGGGACAGTCGATGGACCAGAGAATTGTCAGGGGCTTTGTACGTCCTGGTGAGTTTGGATTTTTATTCTAATTTCAATGAAAGCCAATCTATAGGAGATGCTAAAACAGAGGGAAAATCCCGCCAGCTGTCATATTTTTGGTAAGTTTCTGCACTGGGGTTAGGGACACATCCTCTAAAGGTACCTCAAGGTGTAAGATGATCACTAACCAGCTTGTTGGAGGGTGCGTCACCTCACCCAGGGGACTTGTTCCTGAGGGGAACAGGGCAGAGGAAACACACTTCCCTTGTACCTCTGTTCTCCACCCTTCTCCAGCAGAGTACTCAGGCTCTCTCTCAAAATCATGGTTCTTAACCCTGGCTCTCAAGGAAATCATTTGGAGAGTTTATAAGAAAAGATTTAAGCTCGAACCCCTGGATCCACCAATTCTGATTTAATTGACCTGGGTTGAGAGACTGAATATACAAACGGACAACGGCGAGACCACATATGACAACAGAACGCTGATCCTCTGTCTGCAGTAACCAGCCCAGGAAGACAAACTACAACTTCTGTAGCAACTGGCCCCAAACACCCAGTGCTTAAGATCTGCCTAATTTTGGCCTCTGTTTCCAACTCAGGAAGAGCCAGGGAAAGTCAAATATGTGCCCCTAACACAGGAGGAAGCTCTTCTTCCAGTGAGCCTGCTTCCAGCTTCCCCGCGTCAACAACCCCAGTCAGGGCACACCTGGAGCCTTGCCTTTTGCCACCATAAAGCTTTCCTACTCTTCTGCCTGCCTTTGAGCCGCTACCAAATGCAAGCGATTGTGGCTCTTTTTCTTGCTAGAGCAAAAGCTCTGAATAAATAGCCTTTGATTCTCCTTGGGTCATTTTCATTTATTTCCACAGGGTACAACTCGGGAGTTGAGTGTTTAAAAAGTTCCGATGTACAGCCTAGTTTGAGCACCATGGCTCTAAATACAATTTGAACAGGTATTTAGTAATATTGCTTTGAAGGGTCACCAAATTGTCAGCGTCATGTGTCTTCAAGTTGGAACAATGTTATCTTCACCCATGAATAATAACTTATTGAGCAACTACTGTGTGCCTGCTGCTGTTCTAAGTACTCCACATGCATTAAATTGTATAACAGTCCTATGAAGTAAGAACCATTATTATTCCTACTATTATTCCAGTTCCTAGTCAGGATTCAATCTCAGGAAGTCTGGCACCAGGGCCTGTCACATAGTGGTCCATTCTAGTTGGCTCATTGCCATTTAGCTCGTTGCTAAATTAGCAGGGGCTTTGACTGTACGTAAAAACCGCTGAAGTTGACTTAAGCTGAACAGATGGATTTGCTATAAAGAAACAGGAAATCTCTCAGAACCCAAAGACAGGAACACACCAGGGTGCCAAGAAGGACTAACACTTGGAAGTGGAAGGTCATGGTGAGTCCAGGCAGTGTTCACACTTCATTTTTTACACTTCTCTCTGCAGACAGGAATGTTTCCTTCTCTCTCCTTGCAGACGGGATTTCTGGCCAATCCAGTCTATGGGACAGAACACCTGTCCTGCTCATAGCTCTAGCGTTTCCATAGAAACTCAGACTCAGACACACAGAGAAAATAATTCTGTGGTCCTAATTCCAATTCTTGGTGCAAGATCTCTGGCTGGTACAGCGCCAGTCATGGGACCACCCCTGGTTCAGTCAACTATTGCTAAGGGGTGAGGCCACACTTTGCAAATATGGCGCCTGATAACCCAACCCTGGATGAGAGAGGGGACGATTCCCAGAGAAAGGGGGATCTGTGACTCGTGGACTGGGTGGATACCCCAGAAATTCTCACCCGTGACCTTGTAAGGCACAATAAGGGGTTTGGACTTCATAGTGTGGGCAACTGGAGGGACTGAGAGGAAAGACAAAATCAAATCTGTCTTTAGAAATGTTGTAGACAACATGGAAATGGATCATAATGAGGAGAGACTAAAGACTGGGAAACCACTTGGGAAAGTGTTGAAATAACCAGACCACGAAATGACGAGACCCAAATTAAGAAAAGGTAGTGAGGATGGAGAAGCATTTTAAGAATTGAAACAATAGGACTTGGTGACTGATTGAAAGTGGAGGCTGAGGGTGAAGGAGCGAGAGGTTCCTCGGTTTCCTACCAGTGTGATAGGGAAGAGAACGAGCTGGGAAGTAGGACAGAGGCTACAGAAGGAGTAAGAATTGAGACGGAGGTACACAGAACATGGAGTGTGGGGAAGTAAGGCTAGCTTAGCACACACTGAGTCTGAGAGATGACCAGATGACGAAATCAATGGATCCCATTCCCTGTTCCTTTTCCCAGACAGGCCCCTTGAAACAAGCTGCACTGCTAATAAAAGAGCATTGGGAGGCATCATAAAATTATTCTCATCTCATTGGTTGGTAATTGTGAAAACAGGAGGAAGCTAAGTCTAGAAGACAGAGTGTGGGGCTTTGGAGTCAGTCCATGTGTGTACAAGTCAGCTGTGTGACCTTGAGGAAAGTACTCAACCTCTCTGAGTCTCAATTTTCCCATCTGCGAAATGGTATGTCAGGCTAATCTTATCGAATTATTATGACAAATAAGTGTAATAATATATGTAGGGTCCTTACAATATGGAAGGCCCTAAGTAAGTGGTCATTAGGATCATTATTGTTTTTCTACATCACATGGTCTGGATCTTTGCTTGCAGGCAGAAATGCTATATCGACAGTCTCGGGACTGAAGCTAGGTTTCCTTAAGAAACAAGCCCGTCCACTCCCTGACATAAATGCCACCTGAAATGATCAATCAAACTTACTTAACATTTAATGAAAATCTATCATAGCAGTCGAAAGCTAAGTGGATGCAAAATTTGGGTCTACACCAGTGATCAACTGACTCCGAACTAACTGATAAATTTGACTATGTAGTGGATCAAATTGATGGTGAAGACAAGAGCAATAGCCATCTATTGGCTCTTTATTGCATGTTGAACACTGTTCTGGGGCTTTACAAAAGATAAACTCATTAAATCCTCACAAACAACCCTACAAAGTCGTGCTATTATTATCATCCCCATTTTACAGATGAGGAAACTGAGGCCCAGAGATGTGAAGTAATCTACCAAGATTGTACTGCTGGGATGCAGTAGAGCCAAGACTGCCTCCCAGGAAGTCTGCCCCAGAGCTCACAGGATCACCAGATCACAAATACTGCATAATTCACACTGGTTTTTCATTGTTCTTCCAGAAGACATCTCGCTGTTCAGTTGAGCATTGATTCTCAAGTCTGTCATAATCCAGCGTGAGGAATGTTGGAAATAACTTCATTTGGGACTAATTTCCTCTTTGAAATAAATTGGGGCAGTTAGCTCCTCACACATCCTCGCTTGCATTCAAATATTCTCTTTTCAGGAGGAAAGGGACTCCTACTAAGGGAGCAGAGATAGTTCTAGCACTTGTGAGCCAGGTGGTGCTCTGCTTCCTGCCACAATTTGGGGGTGGAAGTGGGAGGGATGTCAAAATCTGAACACACTACGGGAGGGCATCCTTCAGCTGGAGGTCTCCTACAGGGCTCAGAAGACTGAGTCTCAGAGATGTGGAAATAGATCAAGATTCTTAACCTTTGAGGGGTCAAGCACCCCCTTGAAAATCTAAAAAAAGCTGCAGCCTCTCTCCTCATAAAAATGCACAAGCACAGCTCTAAATAAAATCTGGGGGAGGATGGATCTCCTGAAATGCATCACTGAACCTCAAGTTAAGAAGCTCTGCCACAGAAAATAGACTAGCCAGGCACTTTAATAATCATCTCTCCAAACTCATCTCGGCTTATTAATCTGTAATGTAACGCCCTGGAAATCTCTCTGTAATACTGAAATTCATTAGGCTCACTTATCTTGCTCTGCCCTTGAGACACTTGTGAAATTAGCTGCAGAGAACAATTCGGATGGGCAGGCACCGTTTCTCACCTGACATGGCATTATATGAGGAGTTATGCCCTGCCTTGCCAGTCTGGAGTACAGAATAAGGTTGTATCTCTTTGCAAATTCAAATACAATGACTCAGCCCTCATCTTGATTATGACAGAAACTCTGTTCTTATTATAAGCTTCTCCTCCGCTAAATAATTTCTGACAACCCTGAGACATGGTTACATAGTCTGTGATCAATCCTTCTGGCTGCTTCTGAAGACCACCGCACCACCCTTTGGGGTCGTTGCTGTGATGCTCAGTACATGAAGTGCTCCAAGCACCCGAACAAGTCAGCAGATCAATGAGTTCTCTTCAAACCCCCTTAATTTGAGAAGTCACCAATGTCCCATCCTGCAGTGATGGCAGCAAGGCCAGCAGCAGTCTTGCTAAGGTTTCCACTGACCAGTTCTTCCAGCTAACACATTTCTTCATGCATTACTGAAGTGGTGGATAGTAAAGACATTCATTGCCTCAGGATTTACAGGAACGCAGTTGCTTATGAACTCTCTAGTTCGGTAACATACGTACATGTATAAACTCAGTGTATTTACTTATGCATTAAACCATTCAAGTGATAAAGAAATGATCTGTAATAGATTTCAAGCCAGCAAACATTATATACATTTCCTCTAGCTCTTCCCAGCAGGACAATTCTAGCCCACAGATTAAGTAGAAAGAGGTCAGGGGTCAAGACAGGAAAGGCTTGGTCCTAAGGTATCTCCCACTCTTCCCCAGGGCCTGAGTGTAACAAGTGTAGCACTAGTTAGATAATAGTCTCGCGCTCCGTTGTGAATTTGTTGAACTATACAGCTATTTTCTCAAGGACTCACAGGTTATTCACAGCTGGAGCCTGGAGGATTGGGGGAGGACTTCCCAAGCAAAGCTGGGAAAACATGGCAGGATGTTGTGGGTAGTCAGAGAGCAATGAATATCTAGGGAGTGACATTTCCATCACATGCGTATGTTGGAGAAAGGAGAGAGACAGGATGTCTAAGACAAACTTCACCTGATTTTTAATTAGACCCAAGGCCAGTACTACATTTCCCCGACCCACCCAAGAGGTGCCTAAGCTAATGAATGCCTATTTCTCCATGGGTCAGATGAAGCTTCTTTCCCCACAGCTTGATGTCATTTAGATTCTGCCTGATTCCTTCTTCACACTGGACCTGTTATAAATTCTAATTTGCAAAGTCATTCTATAATCCCTTGCAGAACAAACCACTCCAAAACTTAGTGGCTTAAAACAACAACCATAACTATCTCAAGTAACTTTTAACAAAGTATTGGGGCCATATACCCTGAAGCTAGAGACAAGTTGCCTGTAAACACTGAAGTCAGGTCAGCAGTTTTGTTTTGCTTTTTTTCTGCCGAGGTATGGTTTAACACTTTTGAAACGACTTTCTATATATTCTAGGGTTAAGAAGATAAGACATTATGTCATGGATAATAGGACCCAGGTTTTTCACTGTTGGAAAAGGAAATTATCAATATAGAAAGTGAGAGAGTTAGAATAAAGCCCTATGGTATTGGCTTAGAATGGGAGGTATCAGTATGAACGTGTGGTTGGAACTAATGGTTTTAATATAGATAGATAGATAGATAGATAGATAGATAGATAGATAGATAGATAGATATAAAATAAAATGTGGAGATATATATATCTATATATTGAAATATATATTTGTGCATGTGTATATGTACATATATTTCTGACTTCTTTCCACTAAGAAGGCCAAAAAGTGATGACACTCAGTAGCAATGAGAATGCTTAGCACCCAGATCATAGCTTCTAAATACCTTTCCCCACTAAAAAGCAATGGGGCGCCTTAGGAAAATGGTTGATTTCAAGGCTGGAGCAGGGATGGTACAAGATGAGCCTGGAACATTTTGTGCCAAAAAAGTATAGAAGGGCTCAAAAACTGATAGAATATATGAAAGTACACAGAGCCAGTTGAAGAGGCCCCTAAATGCCAAATCTTGGACAATTTAAGCATCAGAATAAATCATGATAATAACCAGTTATAACCCACTGAACCAAATGTAAATAAATTAGTGAAAACTGATATCAATAAACAAATGGGAGAGAAGAGCTCTTTCTTACACTGGAATAAATTAAACACAGAAGGAATGATGAAAATAGAAAATTGTCATTTGGCAATCATCATGGTAATAACTGATTCATCAATTCATCAATGGATACTAAAGATAGTGGATCAAAGTATCGTGATAAACAGCATATTTACATGGTCTCAAAGAATCTCTCTGTAAGACACTTATTAATTACAAAGAAAAAGATAGTAACTCAACATGGAGAACACTGTCACACGCCATCATAACCAAGTTCATATTCAACATCACTGGTAGTGGGACAAATCAGTATTGCATATCTCCTGATACGATGCGCTAAAAAAAATACATCTGTTCTGTAGTACTTCCTGCCAAAAATGTATAACCTGAATCTAATCATGAGGAAACAACAGAAACCCACAAACTGACTGGCTAGAACTCTTCAAAAGTGTCAATGTCATGGAAGGCAAAGAAAGCCAGAGGAACTGGTCCACTTTAAAGGAGATTATAGAGACATGACAAGCAAATGTAATGTGTGATCCAGGATTTTCTTTTGCTATAAGGACATTTTTGGGACAACTGGCAAAATTTGAGCCAGGTGTGTAGATTACATGATACATTATAAAAATGTGATTTTCTGGGCTTCCCTGGTGGCACAGTGGTTGAGAGTCCACCTGCCGATGCAGGGGACGCAGGTTCGTGCCCCGGTCCGGGAGGATCCCACATGCCGCGGAGCGGCTGGGGCCGTGAGCCATGGCCGCTGAGCCTGCGCGTCCAGAGCCTGTGTTCCACAACAGGAGAGGCCACAGCAGTGAGAGGCCCGCGTACCGCAAAGGAAAAAAGGAAAAAAATGTGATTTTCCGATTTTGTAATTCTACTGTGTTAATGAAAGAGAATTTTCTTGTTTTTAGAGAGATACACACTGAATTATATAGGGATAAAGAGTTATCACGTTTTACTTTCAAGTAGTTTAGTGTGGTAGAGGGTAGGTGGATGGAATGTTAACATTTGGGCAACCTGGGTGAAAAGTATATGGGATTTTTTTTGGTACTATTTTTATCTTTTCCGTAAGTCTGTAATTATGTCAAAATAGAAAGAGTTTTAAAACAATGATTTTCTTGTTCCTCCTGCTTCTGTGGGTTGTGGGGCTGGTCAGTTCTTCTTCTGGTCTTACTCAGGATCTCTTTGCCTCTACAGTCAGATGTCAGCTGGGGCAGGAATATCCAAGATGGCGCCCCTCGCATCTCTACTTCTCATCTCCGTGTTTGGTGAGGGTGACCGGGAGGCTGGGCTCAGAGAAACACTGAGGCGGGTAGGGGGGGAGCTCTCTCTCATATAGAGGGAGGGCTTCTCTATATGAGAGAAGGGCTTCTCCCTCTCCAGGCTTTTCCATGTGGTCTCTCCACAGGGTAGCTGGACTTCTTATGTGGTGCCTGGGGGATCCTACAAGTGCCAAAGAGGAAGTCGCCAGGCCTTCTTGAGTCTTAGGGCCAGAAGAGATATTTGTCACTTCTACTGTGGTCTGTGTTGGTTCAAGAGAGCCACAGGGCCAGCCAGACTTCACAGAGCTGTAACTTTTGGGTGGCACACGGGTGCAGGTCTGGAGACCAGCTACCATAACCATAATGGAATTTGATTAGGGAAGTAGAACCACTGAGGGTACAAAATAAGAGGTTTGTTATATGAATAAAACCTTACACAATTGTGGAAGAAACTGAGAAAGAGGGGTTTAAAAGAAAGGGCTGGAAGATCAGCCTAAGCACTGGCATGGATGGACCAGTCAGTGCTTTCAGGGACCCTGGGGAGCCAGGAATGCCCAGCAGTTGGAGGGACCACACAAGGCTGGTGGATAAGCCCATGAGAGGTTGTTACCTCTGTATCTGGGGTCGAGCCTGAAGTTGCTATTGGTCAGCAGGGCCAATGGTCAGAAAAAAGAGCTGGTCACAGATGTGGGAAGAATGAGGATAAGCTGGAACCCACCAGCCCCTCTGGATCGTAATTTCACTACATTTAAAACAGCATGACTTTCAGAGACTATTGGTTAGCTTAGGCTAAATTCTTTTTTTTTCTTTAATTTTTTTTTAAAGTTTTTTTTTTTTTAATTTATTTTTGTCTGTGTTGGGTCTTTGTTGCTGTGCGCCGGCTTGCTCTAGTTGTGGTGAGCGGGGACTACTCTTCATTGTGGTGCATGGGCTTCTCATTGCGGTGGCTTCTCTTGTTGCGGAGCACGGCCTCTAGGGGCACGGGCTTCAGTAGTTGTGGCACACGGGCTCAGGAGTTGCAGCACATGGGCCCTAGAGTGCATGGGTTTCAGTAGTTGTGGCACGTGGGCTCAGTAGTTGTGGCTCCTGGGCTCTAGAGCACAGGCTCAGTAGTCGTGGAGCACAGGCTTAGGTGCTCTGTGGCATGTGGGATCTTCCTGGACCATGGATCGAACCCATATCCCCTGCATTGGCAGGCAGATTCTTAACCACTGGGCCACCAGGGAAGCCCAGGCTACATTCTTTTACAAAGAGAAAAAGCAATGCAAAGTCAGAGATTTATCCAAAACCATTTTCTAGCTTATATGAGCAATAATGATGATGACACCCAACATTTTTTTTTTTTTTTTTTTTGGTACACGGGCCTCTCCTGTTAAGGAGCACAGGCTCCGGAGGCGCAGGCTCAGCGGCCATGGCTCACGGGCCCAGCCGCTCTGCGGCATGTGGGATCCTCCCGGACCGGGGCACGAACCCGTGTCCCCTGCAATGGCAAGCGGACTCTCAACCACTGTGCCACCAGGGAAGCCCGACACCCAACATTTTTATACTCACTGGTATTAACACTTACCAGGCACCGTTCTTTTTTTTTTTTTTTTTTTTTTTACCAGGCACCGTTTTAAGAGCTACATGTGCTGGGCATCGTGCTAGCCTCTGGGGTTACCACGGTGAACAAAGCCTGACCCAGACCTCATCTGGTGGAGTGTCCAGACCAGTGGAGGTGGAAGCCATCATTTCAATGTGCTCACAAATGAGTATAATTGCAGGCTGGTGTAGGATGAGGCAGTCATTAGTGATTCTATTATTCCCTGCACCGTCCACATACTAAAGCAGGAAAGTATATATTTTCTGCATAATTTTTTGCTAAAAGGGTCAAATTCCTTCTTAATATCTCTGCTCCCTGACTGCCTCCATCTGGCCCCTCCTTCTGAGGTCTGGGGCAGCATTTAGCTTCCCGTGTCTGTCCTGCCTTTCCACCTCACTCTGATTGTCTAATTTTCCCTTCTCGTCCTAGTATTTCTTCGCTTGTTGGGCTTGTTTGGCTACCAGCCCACCTCCTGCCTCTGTTACAAAAAGGTAATTACAGAGATTAAAGGGAAAAAAGTAGTTGGCTAAATATTAAGTAGCCTTTCCCAAGGACGCTGAAGGCATTTTAAAACTGTACACAGCTATCTCCCCATTAGGTCATGCAGGCCTGGAAAATAGTGAGTGGTTTAAAATTTCTTCAAGGGGAGCATGAATAGAAAACCCACAATTTAATCAAAATCAATCTCTGTAGGGCCCTAAGATCTTAATTGGTTGGAATGTGCTTTCATCCCGACTGACATCCTTCCTGGGGCAAATTGAAGCTAGGTGACAGCCAGTGCGAAGTCCCTAAACACAAGGAAAGGGCTTTTTATGAGTGACTGTTAGTGTTACCTATTAGAGAAAGTGCTTTGTTTTGGGTTACTTTTTCGCTTTGGGGGTTGCAGTTGGAAGGGGTGAAAGTATAAGGAAGTGGAAAGAAACATTTAATAGACTGTGAGTTTTCTGAAGTCATTATGTCTACTCATTTACACTAACAAAATTTTTGTATTCTCAAATTTGATACTTAAGAGTCTCAACTCTTTAAGAATGAACATGTGCTATGGTCTGAATGTTTGTGTCCTCCCAAAATTCACATGTTGAAATCCTAACCTCCAAGGTGATGGTATTAGGGGGTGGAGCCTTGGGAGGTGATTAGGTCATGAGAATGGAGCTCTCACAAATGAGATTAGTGGCCTCAGAAAAAGAGAACCCAGAGAGCTCACTTGCCCCTCTTGACATTTAAGTTTACAGTGAGAAGACAACCGGCCATCTAGGAGGAAACAGGCTCTCACCAGACACTAGCACCTTGACCTTGTACTTCCCAGCATCCAGAACTGTAAGTAATAAATTAATTTTCTTTATAAGCCATTCAGTCTATGATATTTGTTATAGCAGCCTGAATGGACTAAGACACCATGGAAGTTCCAAAACCTGCAATTGTAACTCACCAGTTAAATTTGTGTCCCTGAGGTTACTGAGCAGGAATAATTGTTGAATGGGGCTAACTAGCCTTCTAGAAATCTCTTCTCAGTGTGGCTGTGTGGTTCTCAGGGATGACTTGATCTCATTTAATCATCACCTCTACCCTCTGGAGTAGTGAAATGACATCACTGCTGCTCACCACTCTGTCAGGTCCTCCTGTCTTTCTGGCAGGGAGGATTATGCTTCCTTTCCCCCTTTAAACTAGACTTAGCCATTTAACTTGCTTTGGCCAATGAAATGTGAGTCACTTTTGCACTGAAGCATTTAAACTCTCTTCCCCTGCTACAGTGATCTTGGAAGCACATGTTGGTATAGATGTGCCTTAAGACCAACGCACCCTGGAAAGAAGAACCAACTCATGGAGAACAGCTGCCCTGGAGAATCACTGGATCCACAGCTCTACTATGGAATTGCTGGACTTTTTGCATGAGTGAGAAATAAACTGTAGTGGTATTAAGCAGCTGAGATTTGGGGGTCTTTGTTACTGCAGCATAAAATAGCCTATACTTTCTGATACAAGTAAATATTATTACCCTAATTTAGAGATAAAGAAATGGTAGAGCCCGCCCGGCCTAGCCCCGCCGGCCCGCCCGTGCGCCCCACGCCGTTGGTGCTGGCATGTCGGGCCCCCGGACAGCCGGAGCCGCCGCAGGCGGGCTGGCCGGAGGGCCCGCGGGCCCCGAGAGCGCGGACGCGTTGCTGGGCGAGGCGGGGCTGAGTTTCACGACCACCGACCTGAGCCTTGTGGAGATGACCGAGATCGAGTACACGCAGCTGTAGCACATCTACTCGCACATGGAGGCGGCGGCGGCCGACGGCGAGCTCGAGGCAGCCTCAACTCGGCCCTCCTGGCGCGGAAGGCGCGGGTCTTCGCGGCGGCCGGGGGCGCGGCGGCGGGGGGCGCGTCGCCCGTGTACCCGGTGCTGTGCCCGCCTGCGCCGGCCGATGGCGGCTTCGCAGGCGCCAACCAGTGCCTGGGCCACATCGACTTCCAGGAACTGCGCGTGATGCTGCTGAACGAGGCGGGCGCGGCCCCGCCGCCGAGAAGACGCCGGGCGCCGACGGCCCGGGCGCCGGCGCACGCCGGCCCAAAGCGCCCGACGGCGCCTGCAATGAGAACGTGGAGGGCGCGCCCGAGGCGCGGGCCAAGTCGGCCGTGCGCGTCCGCCTGGAGGACCGCTTCAACAGCATCCCAGCCGAGGCCCCGCCAGCCCCGCGCGGCGCGGATGCCCCCCGAGCCCGGCATGGCGCTCAACAATTTGGTAACTCTTATTCCCCATCCATCCGAATTAATGAATGTTCCTCTTCATCAGCAACAAAACAAATGGTACAACATTAGTGAAAAATAAAACTGCTGCTGCAACTACTGCTCTGCAATTTCCATACCCTCTGTTTACTGCAAATAGTTGCTCTACTAGTGGAAATTCTAATCTTTCACAAACACAGAGTTCTAGTAACTCATGTTCTGTACTTGAAGCTACCAAGCATCAGGATATTGGATTGCCGAGAGCATTTTTTTCTGTTATCAGCAAGAAATTGAATCCCTAAACAGACTTCGGGTAGTAGAAACAAAGCTTTGCCTGAGCAGGTTTGGATTAAAGTAGGAGAAGCGCTATGTAAACAGGCAATAAATAAGAGGAGTCGGAGTAGGATACGTCAGTTGGACACAAACATAGAACGAAGAGCCCTTGGAGAGCTCCAGAATGTGGGTGAAGGCTCCACAGCAGTGCAGGGTGCTTGGCAGTCGGTGGAGTCGTCCCAGGCCACCCTCGGGGAGCAGACCCAGAGCGGGCCCCAGTGGGGCAGGTCCCAGCACAGGGAGAGGCACAACTGCATGGAAAGAGATAGAAGGCGCAGAATCCGCATTTGTTGCGATGAGTTGAATCTTTTAGTCCCGTTCTGCAACGCCGAGACCGATAAGGCAACGACTCTGCAGTGGACCACAGCGTTCCTGAAATATATTCAGGATCCTAAGACATGGAGATTCTCTTAAAAAGGAATTTGAGAGTGTATTTTGCGGTAAAACTAGCTGAAGGCTAAAGTTGACCAGACCAGACTCCTTGGTGACGTGTCCCACACAGGAGAGTACAGAGTAGCCCAGCTATGGAGATCAAGTGACTGGATGTGAACACTAATGCCTGGGAAGTAAACGGCTGTTCCTTCGTGACCCATAAACATTTCCTAGGACCCTGGAACTCAGTTCTGATAGTCTAACTCTAAAGGGACATGATTCAGCTGATGGGACTCCAGTGGGGACTTTGAAAGCACATTTTGTAAAAATATTTATCTAAAACAAAATGCTTACCGATTAATGTCCTCTTAGACCATTTGGGGAGGAAGACAATTAGTAAGTAATTTTTCAATTATCTGTCTGATTCCATCATGTTTTCTTAACATGATAACTTGAAAAATTAACATCCTTTGTAATTTCTTTAGTCTTAAAAGGTACATTGCTTTTTACTTATTTTATTTACATTTTAAATATGCCCCCTTAGCAACTAGAACAAGTTAAATTGTTCTTAACTATAAGTAGTTTGGACATTTTATTTCATTTGTTTATCGCTTCCCCTTGTAATGATTTCTAGCTTCATAGAACTGTATTGCAAAATGCAGTCCTATTTTAAACCTTTCTGCTAGAAATTTTCCAGAGATCTCCTTTAAAGGTACTTTTGTCCATAAATGAAATATTGTCACGGTAGATTGCTTCAGTGCCCTCATTTTCATATTGAGAGTCATTACTTTCTGTGTAATAAACTGTAGTGTTTGGAACTGAGTTTTTCAAATGAGTGGCTTTATTTATTACAACAGATAATACCAATAGACTTTAGTGCAATACAGTCACTTTCAATAAATACTGTCAATGGGAGATAGTTAAATGTTTGTACACAAAGGAGGCAGGTAAATCAGACGAGACCTTTGTATGGAAGGGATACCGTACATTAAATTCTTTATTTTTTTTGTAATACTGTGGCCAGTCATTAATCTGAAGATTTCATATATCATTTTATTGAAATGATATCTTAGCCTTTACACAAATGCCATGTAAACAAGTTGCTGAATAAAAAAAAAAAAAGAAGTGGTAGAATTGACAAGCAGTGATAAAAATGTAAAATTCAAAGATCCTTAAGGATTTTCATGTCTCCCTCTCATAACTTAAAATGGCTGCTCTTTTTTCTTTTTCTTCTATCTCTTTGAAACCTTCTCAACATCCCAACTCCTACCAAAATTCCATCTCCTTCTTCCTCTGGCCCCCATTTTACTAGGATATGATCTTTGCAGGTAGAGACTGTGTATCACAATGTTGTACACAGAGCAGATGCTCAAAAAGATTACTTTAATTGAATCACTTCCAATAATATCATGAGAGCATTATCTTTTGAGATACAAAACAACCCATTCTCTGATGACTTTCTTAAGTGGAAGCCAAACATTTTGAGAAAAATAAAATCTTTATTACACATTAAAAATTATTATTTATTAGCAAGCATTTATTGGATGCCACGTACTGTGCTATGCGTTTTACGTAAACTGTCTCATTTGACCCTGGTGTGGTTGATAGTCTCCAGAGATGGTTGCCATCCAGTCCCCTCTTCCCTGTGTGCACAAGCAACTCCTCCCACCAAGAGGTGGAGTTCGTTTCCCCTCCCCTGACACCTGGGATGGCCATGTGACTTGCTTTGACCAATAAACTAAGGTGGAAATGACACTGTGCTAGTTCTGGCTCTAACTTTTTTTTTTTTTTTTTTTTTTAAAGAAGATGTTGGGGGTAGGAGTTTATTAATTAATTTATTTATTTTGGGCTGTGTCGGGTCTTCGTTTCTGTGCGAGGGCTTTCTCTAGTTGTGGCAAGCAGGGGCCACTCTTCATCGCGGTACGCGGGCCTCTCACTATGGCGGCCTCTCTTGTTGCAGAGCACGGGCTCCGGACGCGCAGGCTCAGTAGTTGTGGCTCATGGGCCTAGTTGCTCCGCGGCATGTGGGATCTTCCCAGATCAGGGCTCGAACCCGTGTCCCCTGCATTAGCAGGCAGATTCTCAACCACTGCGCCACCGGGGAAGCCCCTGGCTCTAACTTTTAAGAGAACTGGCAGCTTCCACTTTCACTCAGAAGAAACCAGGAACCACACTGCAAGGAAGCTTGGGCTAGAACACTGAACAATGAGAGACCATGTGGAGAGAGGCCACTGGGAGGAGCTCTGAGGCACCCCACATGTGAGTGAAGCCTTCTTGCACCTTCCACCTGAGTCAAATGGCAAGCCAAAGGCAGCTGTGAGAGTGATCCCAGCTGATGCCTTGAGAGCAGAAGAACCGCCCAGCTGAGCCTCTCACAAATTCCCTACCCACAGAATTATAAGAAAGAAATTGCTGTTCTAAGTCGCTGTTTTGGGGAGGTTGCTACACAACAGTGGTTAATGGTAACACATGATACCAACCTTAAAACATAAGTGCTAAAAAAAAAAAAAAAAAAATAAGTGCTATGGATAACTTGACATTTTCACTGACTCAACGCAATTAGTATACAAGGAAATTCAAACTTTCCACAAGTTATTATGTAGAGACCTCTTCTGGTGGTGACACGTCAGAAACATCACGTTTGTCACCCTCTTCCTCATAGCCTTAAGAAAATGAAAGAATGCATCATGGCTGTCCTTTCCACCACTGATGGTGATGTGCTCCAAGGCATCTGGGGTGAATAAGTCTGTCGGATTAAAGTGTGCTGTGTGACACAAGGCATGCATATTGATTATCAAGACAACTATGATTTTTCTCAAATTAATTTTAACTGCATGTTCACACAGAACATAGTTATTGAGTGTGGCAGGTTGAATTTTCTGAAGATGGCCGGATCATTCCACATGCTCTTCTGCAATGAGAACTTGCCATCCTTCATCAACTGGTAGAGTCTATTTCTCCACTCCTTTGGCCTGGAAAGACTCCAGGCCTGTTTTGATCAATGTTATACAGTGGAAATGACCCAGTGCTAGTTCTTGTTGTAGCCCTTAATTGGCTTGGCATCTTCTACATCCTGCCTCTTGGAAGCCAGTTGCCATGTAAGAAATGCTGCTACCCCAAGACCACCATGCTGTAAGAAGGACCATGCATGCATAGGACCTGGAGGATGAGACACTACATGGGGAGAGAGAGACCAAGGAGTGTTGAACGGGCCAGACATGTGAGTGAAAAGCCCTTTCAGGAGTGGGTCCTCCAGCTGCCCAAGACGACATTGTGTGGGACAGAGATAAACTATTCAGTGAACCCACCCCGAATTCCTGACCTACAAGATCATGAGCAAAATAAAAATGATTGTTTCAAGCCATTAAATGTTGGGGCATTTTGCTTCCTAGCTATAGATCACCAGAACACTGAAGAATAAATATTTGAAAGTGAAAGTGACCAACGATTGTTTCTTTAATCACCCTGTATTTAGGATATAAGTCGTATGTTGCAGACTTCCACAGACTATGAGTTCCAAAGAGATCAGATTAACGTCAATCTCCAAAATACAGTGGTCCTGAGCCCCCAGCTGCTTGACTGCAAGCCCATAGGCCTTGTCCCCGCCCTCACTCTGTTCAATTCTCCCAGTTACTTGTAGGAGCCCCTATGTGCCCTCAAACCAGACTGTCTGTTGCTGGCAGTCACCATGGACTGTCCAATGTTACTCCTCTTATGCTCCAAATCCCACTCATTTCTGTTCACTGCCTGAGATGCCACTGAAAGCTGTCTCACCATTGCCACTGCTGACTGGCCTTGTCACGGATGCTGCCCCAGGTGCAGTCTTGGCCACTGATCCCTGGTGTGAGACGAGCCCAGAGTCTCACGAGGTCTCTGGTGAAGCCAGTTCCTTCACTGCTGGCCCTCGGCCCCTAACAAAGGCTGTGTCCTGCTCAATGAGCCAGGTGGGAAACAGCCAGCCCACGGTTGATCCCTTTCTCCTGGCCCTGCGCCTCTCCAGTGGCCGCTACACAGTCTACGCAACCCACTCACTCCTCTTCTCCACCACTCACACAACCAGAGGCTCCCGGGCAATCAGGGTGTACAAAGGAGCCATCAGAAGGAAGCCTGTGGTCCTTCTCCCCAGCTGCCCGGCCAAGATGCCCTGTTCACAAGGATCTTGGGGGGAAAAAAGAGCAACAAACAAGCAAAAACCTATAAATGTTCCTACACACAAAGCCTTTTTAAGTATGATGAAGAATTGGAAGAATTCTTAACTACATCTTTCCTCTTAGACTCTTGCATCTCTGCATGTGTAGGATGACAGCATATGGGTGTGGAAAACTGTACAAAATCTGAAAGGTGTCTACACCAGATGATGGGGAACAGACTCAGAGAAAGAGTAGAAAAAGGAGATGAAAATAAAGGGCTGAGAAAGGAAGGGAGGAGTAACGGGGTAGGCATCCAGGCTGGAGCTTAATAATGAATGGTGTTCGCTGGCTCCCCGGGGAAGCCCTGGAGCCTCTACTGCTGATATAATTTTATTGATAGGAAATATATGAAGCTCTGGCCCAAACTGACAGTTGGAAGACAAGCTGACAGCAATTTAAATTAATTTTGCCCCCAATAAAGTGGAGGCATTTCTGATCTTCAGAGATGCTCAAGGCCCCTGTGGGCAGAGATGGTGAGGAGATCCAGGTTTTCAAAGGGTCTGTGACTCTCCCTGACCAGGTCTGGAAGCAGCAGGAGACCTTGGCCAGAATCATGGGCTTACCCAGTGATGTTATTTTTTTTTTAATTTTTATTGGAGTAGAGTTGATTTACGATGTTGTATTAGTTTCAGGTGTACAGCAAAGTGAATCAGTTATACATATACATATATCCACTCTTTTTTAGATTCTTTTCCCACATAGGCCATTACAGAGTATTGAGTAGAGTTCCCTGTGCTATACAGTAGGTCCTTTTTAGTTATCTATTTTATATACAGTAGTGTGTATATGTCAATCCCAGTCTCCCAGTTTATCCCTCCCCCCTTCCCCCGTGATGTTCTTTATTTTAGTGTGAATCCCTGATGGCTCCTCCAGGACTCTGGGCATTTCTCAAGCAGTGTCCAGCTCCCACTCTAGTCTGCTCACTCCAGTTGGAGCCTGTACTACTTTGCTAAGGGCTGATGTAACACAGTACAGTCGACCCTCAGTATCCACGGGAGACTGGTTCCAAGACCAAAATCCCATAGTCAGCTTTCTGTACCTGCCACTCTGTATCCATGGCTCACCCAACTAGGGATGTCATACTGTATTTACTGCTGAAGAAAAGCCACCTATAAGTGGACCCACACCATTCAAACCTGTGTTGTTCGAGGGTCAACTATACCACAATCTGGGTGGCTTAAAAACAACAGAGATCTATCTATTGTCTCAGTTCTGGACATTAGTAGTCTGTGATCAAGGAGTCAGAAGGGTGGTTCCTTCTGAGGTTTCTGAAGAAGGCTCTGTTCCAGGTCTCTTTCCTTGCTGCTGGTGGTTTGCTAGCAATCCTTGGTGTTGCTTGGCTTACAGACACATCATCCCAACATCTGCCTTTATCTTCACATGGTGCTCTCCCTGTGAGTGGGTCTGTCCCCACATCCAAATTTCCCCTTTTTATAAGGACACCAGTCATATTGGGTTAGGACCCACTCTACTGACCTCATCTTGATTATCCATTTCATGACCCTGTTTCCAAATAATTAAGAAATAAGGGTCCAAAGGGTCCTATTACCACAGTTTGCAATATATAAGTGTATCAAATCAAATAAATAAATGTACACAATGTTATATGTTAATTATATCTCAATAAAGCTAGGAAAAAAAGAAGCAGAAAACAAAACAACTCTATTACCAAATAAGGCCACATTCACAGATACGGGAGCTTAGGACTTCAACATCTTTCTCTCCCATTGCGGAGCACAGGCTCCGGACGCTCAGGCTCAGCGGCCATGGCTCACGGGCCCAGCCACTCCGCATGTGGGATCTTCCCAGACCGGAGCACGCACCCGTGTCCCCTGCATCGGCAGGCGAACTCCCAACCACTGCGCCACCAGAGAAGCCCTTCGACACCTTTTTGAGGGAGACATTTCAACCTATAACAGAGCGGTTTACACCAGACCTGGCTTTCTCTCCTTTGCACTGACTCCTGGCCCTCTTCATATAGAAGACTCTGCATTCTGCTTGTCTCCCGGGCCCGGCCCCAGGGGCATCCCGGCTCAGTCCTGGAGCTCCATGCCTCGTCTGCGCCCAGCTGGCTCCAGAGCGCTCTCAGGTAGGCACCGCTGACCCTGAAGGCCCAGGGCTTTTGGACAATAGTGCCCTGTGTCACCGCTATTAGTCTCATCAGCTTCTACAGGGTCCGGACCACTTCTGTTCACCTAGTGTGCGCAAGCACCAGCCCTGCTAAGATGTGTGCAAGCACCATCCTAAGAGATGCTAAGCCCGCAGAGCATCTGTTAGGGTGATAATCAACATCAGGAAAGTGGATTTGCTACAATGTTCATGTATCTCAAAGGTTAAGGGAAAAAAACCCCTGTGTTTTCTCGGTCTCTGGGGTCATCGCCAGAGCACAGAACTAGTTCTCAAAGGATCTGTGTAGGAGTCCCAGCTCCCACTTACCAATTGGAGTGGCTTTGAGCAGATCATTGAACTCTCTGGCATTTTCTCCTCTCACCTGGAACACACATGCCTTGAACTAGGTGTTTCTAAGTTCTTTGGCTCTACAATTCAAGGAGGACAGGCAGAAATCAGGCAGGAAGTATGTGTGATATCTATTTTTCCTGGAAGCTACACAGGGCAAATAAAGTCTCTGTTGTTCACTGGTGAAAACTTAGGGCCCAGCACACTACCTGGGGTGTGTAAGGTGCTCAATTGATATTTGCTGAATAAATACAAGAATCCACGAATGAAGGAATGGCACAGAGATGCAATGATTTTCAGAAATTCTGACCCTCTCACCCTGCCTGAGACAAGCTCTAGGAATTAGATTCCTTACAGTCACGTTGGGTTCCTTAACTAGATCGGAGCAACTCTGGCATTAGAGGGGCTGAGTATGCCCCTAAAAGGGGGCAGGGACCCCAGGAAGGAGACCAGCGCTGAATGGCTTTTCTGAAACAAATTTTATCTGCAAGTTTCTCAGACACTCTTTTCTCAGCTCCCACTCTCTTAACTCGGTGTTGACTCAGTAGCCAAGCCACCTGAGACTGTAGCATTTAACTATTGTCCCTCCCCAGGAAAATTCCCAAGAAAAGGGAAAGCCCTTCAGTAAAACAAAAATGTTGGCTTCCGTGCACTTGTTTGCAGAGGGGAATCCCAGAAGACAAAAAAATTCCCTCGGGATAAAAAAATGTACAATTTTTTTCCTCCCTCTGCTTCTTCCCCTCACTGTCCTTCTCTCCAACCTGGGCCTCTTCCCCCACCCAGGGCTCGGAAAAGGAGAAGAAGATAAAATAATTGCAGGAGAAACAGAGGTAAAGGAAAAGAAATGGACCAAACAAGGGATGTCCAAAGTTCTGGAGAGACTTTTGTCCTTTTTTTTTACCAGAAAAAGGAAAAGATTATGTACATCCAGCATCTCAGCAAAAGAGAACTGGAGAACTCTAACCCCTCCTCCACCAAATCCTTGCACAACTGCCCCAGACACTGTGTGCCTTTCAGAATTGCCTCATCTGGCCCGGGGCCCCATGACCTGCTGCAGATCTGGAGCACCGTCCAGGAGGCTGGCCCGAGGGGCTGGGCAAGGGGGCAGCCGCTTCAGGAGCAGGTGTTGCGGGCCCAGGGCCAGGCGTGATGCTGAGTCCTGGAGATGCCAAGACGGGAAGGCAAAGGCTACAGGAGAGGCCCCGCAGGCACCATGGGGACCCACGGGGACCCACGGGAACGAGTTCTTGATTCTACATGGGGGCACCAGGGAGCCTTCACAGAGGAGCTGAGACTTGGGGGATAAGTAGGTGTTTGCCAAGGAGAAAAACAACGAGGGCGTTCCAGTCAAGGGAACAGCATGTGCAAAGGCACAGAGCTGTAATGGAAGCTGGAATATTCTGTCAACCAGAAGCAGTTAAGTAGGGCTGGATGGCACAGCTCGAGGTGAGAAGGAGAAGAAGGTGAGGTCAGGCTGAGAGGTGTGACTGTTGCTTGATGTGCTGAAGGAGGATACGGGAAAGGGACAGGGTGAGATTTGTGACCTAGACAGGGTAGGATTCAAGGTCAGGCGACCAGAAAGAGCAGTTGCTATGGACTGAATGTTTGTGTGCCCCTAAATTCCTAACCCTCAGTATAATGGTATCAGGAGGTGGGCCTTTGAGAGGTGCTTAGGGTACGAGGGTGGAACCCTCGTGAAAGGGACTGCATAAAAGACCCCAGAGGGCTCCCTGGACCCTCCGGCCACGTGAGGATGCAAGGAGGAGTCTACCGCCCAGAAGAGGGCCCTCACCAGGCCATGTCTGCACCTGCTGTCAGTCTTTCAGCCTCCAGAACCGTGAGAAATAAATTCCTCTTGTTTATAACTACCCGGCCTCTGGTATTTTCTTATAGTAGCCTGAATGGGCAAAGGCAGAAGCCAAGAGGGGAATGAGCTCTAGACGCAGCATGGGAAGGTGGCGGTCAGGGGCTTGGCGGTTGATACTACCTGGCCGTCGGACAGTTCCTTAACCTGTCAGGGTCTCTCCTGTGAAATAGCACAGCACCTACACTTGAAGGCATTGTGATTATGAGAAATAAGGCAGGTGCCTGGCCTATAGGAGGCCCTCAGTGCGGAGCAGCCATGATTCGAAGTACAGCGGAGGCCCACTTGGTCACAGTGAGACTGTGCAAATTCAACTAGCTACGCTCAGCAACGCCCTCCAGCCCCCCCAAAAAAGTGCAAGCGAAAGAAAGGATTTCATTTTACTTATTGTGGTGCTTTAAAGATGGCCACAAATTCTTTGACACTCCTCCCATAGATAGTTGAGGTCTGTGTCTTGTCCCCTCGAGTTCAGACAGGCTCCATACATGCATACAATGGAAACTTATTCGGCTATAAAAAGTGCAGTACTGATATCTGCTGCAATGTGGATGAACCTTGAAAACATCATGCTAAGTGAAAGAAGCTAGACAGAAAAAGCCACTTATGCTATGATTACATGAATATGAAATGTCCAGGTTAGGTAAATCCATAGAGACCAAAAGCAGATTGGTGGTTGCCAGGGGCTAGAGGGAGAAGGAAACGGGGAGCAACTGCTTAATGGACATGCTATTGCCTTTTGGCGGGGGATGAAAATTGTTTAGAGCTCAACAGAGGTGGTATTTGCACGACACTGTACTAAATGCCACTGAATTGCTCGCTATAAAATGATTTTGTGTTACATGAATTTCACATCAATACAAAAATAAAGGTAGTTGCCTTTGTGGAGCATAAAAAAAGTATTTCTCATAATTTGGGGACTTTTTTCCCCCGTTGTAGAGAGCTTCAAAGGACATTTTGCATTTGTCAAAAATCACACATACTGGCCTGCCATGGAGGACTGAGTGCAGAATAAGAGAATAAGCCTTTTTCTTGCGGGGGAGGGGGGGGCTATTTATTTATTTCTTTATTTGGCTGTGCCGGGTCTTAGTTGCAGCGTGCGGGATCTTCATTGCCGCGTGCGGGATCTTTCATCATGGCATGTGGGATCTAGTTCCCTGACCAGGGATCAACCCCGCGCCCCCTGCATTGGGAGCGTGGAGTCTTAGCCCCTGGACCACCAGGGAAGCCCCGAGGATAAGCCATTTTCTTTGACAAACTTGGCAGCATTTCCAAAATGATAAAATGGTTTTAATCACATTAGTAATTGGAATATACCCAGACTACTGGTTTAATATGTATATTCCTAGTAGTGTAATATTCTATATGTAGGAAAAAATCCACTAACGTGAGCACTTAGAATTTGTAGACTCCACTTAAAATTCTGTAGAGAATTGTTCTCTTATCAGGAGCGTCTTGATTAAAGGGTAACGGTTTGAGGACTAGACATCCCACATGTTAATGCTGCAAGGGTGGGAAGGAGTGGCTAACAGAAGCAGGGAAATATGACGCTTGCTTCTGGGGCTTGAGTGTTTCCTTTAGCATTCCTGGTGGTACCAAGAAATGGTGAGTCAGGTGGGAATCACTGGGAATGCTTTGGCAATACGATGGATGAGTTGAGGAGGAATTCTGGGGAATGGGGACAGCGTGGAGCTCAGAGGCCTGACTATTATGGTTTTGTGTGGGGTTACAGCCCGGGAGATCAACCAGGGAGACAAGTGCTGCTTTGAGCGGCAGTGCCGCCCTAGTTCCTAGGGAGCCGATGTTCTTTAAAACCTTGCCCTAGATTCACTGAGCAGTCAGTCCTTGGAGCAAGGTGAGGGTTTTCAGAGGTGGCCCTTAAAAAGCCTTCTTCAAGGATCGACTTAGCATTTGGGGGGGGTCATCACAACCTATTTCATTAAGGTGGAGATAAATACAAGGATTCAGATTACGAGCACAGGAAATACCCCGATTCGGGGTCAGGAGACCCGACTTACGGTCTCAGTATTGTCACCAACTGCATGACGTCAGGCAGGTCACTGAACTTCTCTATTGCCCACTTCTGTCAAGTGAGAGGCAGCCCCAGAAGCCCTCCCCAGCAGTCAGTTCTAAGTCGGTATCATTCTAGAAGAATACAAACATATAGTTACACTGACCAGCTCATCTCTAAGCTAGAAGCCTGGGGATGAGTATGTTTTATAAACTATAAAAGCCATGCAAAGGTAAGGAATTTTCTTCTGGAGGCTGAAAACACTAAGATATATTTAATTCTCTCAATCAACAATCATACATAGGGCAACAGATACTTAGCGAGCCCTGTGCTGGGTGCTGAGAATACAAAGAAATGTAGAACAAGCCCCTGACCTGGAGGAGCCTAGAGTCAAGAGAGGAGACAGCCAAGGGCAGTGACTGTTGGGACGGGGGAGTCCTTGCACAAGGAGGCATTCTATCTGAGTCTCAAAGAATAATATTGTAGCCAAGGTGCATTTGTCTTCAAGGAATAGAAATCTCTTCAAATTAGGAATTGAGAGATCTCCTGGAACCTAAGCCAGGAAATGAGTTATGTAGCCCAGGGTCGTTAATCTGGAACAGGACACTGGAAAGTGTAGAGGAGACACAGAGGCTCCCTGCCCCTCCCTTCCTCTCTCTCTCTCTTTCATTCCTCCTCTCGCAGTCACTCCTCCCCTCCCTCCCTCCCTGCCTCCCTCTCATTTCTGATTCCCTCTGTGTGTCTTCCTTTTCCTCTGTAGATCAGCTTCTCTGCTGGCTCATCAGTTTATAAGTGATCCCCAAATGGCAGCCATAGGCTCCAAGCCCAGAATCCAAATAAACTTCTACTACCTTTTTTTTTTTTTCGGTACGCGGGCCTCTCACTGTTGTGGCCTCTCCCGTTGCGGAGCACAGACTCCGGACGCGCAGGCTCAGCGGCCATGGCTCACGGGCCCAGCCGCTCCGCGGCATGTGGGATCCTCCCAGACCGGGGCACGAACCCGTGTCCCCTGCATCGGCAGGCGGACTCTCAACCACTGCGCCACCAGGGAAGCCCTAGTACCATTTTTGATTTGCTTTGTTTTTGTTTATTTATCACTAGCTGGCCACAGTGTATAGAAGCTGATTGATCCAGCTCAATTCTCCAATCCAGGACACCCAACTCACTAGCCAGCCAATGGTCAGCTGTTTGGGGCTCAGCTGACCATCTCTGGTCCAATCAACAGAGCGCGTACTATCGGGAACTTTCTTTTCCAAGGGCCAGGCAAGCTACAGAGGAGTAGCTGGCTTGTTTGATGTTGAATCTGGTGGAGAAGAGGTAGGAAGACAGATGGAAAGGGCAAGGTAGTAGCACGTGTGAAGGACCGTAGGTCCATCTTGGCATAATGAGGCATCTTGAGAGGCTCCGTAAAGGACACCTCCATCCAGAGGTACTATTTGAATAACAACATCTTAACTGGAAAGGCCTGGGCACCAGCCCATCAGAACAGGCAGCGGCTGTCAACAGCCGGAATGGCATCAATGGCTGAATATCAGGCCTGCCTTTATGTATTATAAAAGCTTTTCATGCATCTGCATTTTCACGGAAGGGTGTGGCCCTCTCTCATCAGACTCCCCTGACCTCACTTTCTCTTTTATCAAATGGACAGCTCTCAGACCAGGGAGAAGAGTCGTCTCTGTGGGCTGGGTCCGGGCTGGGCTTCACTTCCAGGCCGCCTGTGGAGTGGATGGCACGGTTGTCCCTTCTGCCTGCTGCTTGGGTCTTAGGGGACTTGATCCGCCTGAGGGAGTTTAGGAGCTGCTTTTCCCTTTCTCAGCCTTTCTGAGGAGAAGGAGAAGGAGGAAGCTAAGTGTTTGAGCCCCATTGGAGGCCGCAGAGAATTCTGGAAGAGTGAGTACTAAAAACAGGGGAAGTTTCTGAAAAGGGTTTCTCAGCCAGCAGTACTTTAGCCCTGGCTGGGGCGAGTCACTGCCATTCTGTGTGTACTAATGACTCATCTGAGTGACTCTCTGCCTTGCCAGAGGGGCCACTGGTACTTATGGAGCACCTCCTATGTGCCAGACATTGAGCTAGATGTGATGTGTATCATCTCATTCAATCCTTGCAAGGATTCGATCCCAGACCGTCTCCACAGCCCACACTCAGATTCACTGCATGAACTTTTGCATCCCAAACATCCTTAGAGCCCACCTATTTCATATGAAGCTCTGGATACTGTCAGAAAAAACAACCAACATTTGGAAATAAGGCAGATAAGGCGGACGGCACATCCTTTCCATATCATAGCAGGAAAAGACCACCCAAGAGTGTCTGGAATTACCCTGCCCAATGCAATAGTCACTAGCCATTGCGGCTACTGAGCTTCTGAGTGGTTGCCTCTGAATTGAGACATGCTGTAAGTGGAAAATCTACACTGGATTTCATAGACTCAGCATGGAAAAAAATTGTAACATAGCTTATTAATAATTTTCATGTTGATTACATGTTGAAGTGATAATATTTCAGATATATTGGGTTAAATAAAATTTATTACTAAAATTAATTTCACCTGCTTTTTTAATACGGCAACTCAAAAATTTTAAATTACGTATGTGGTTTGTATTTTATTTCTATTGTAAGCACTGGTCCAGTGGAATGTACTTAGTACATCTCATTGTTTCCTATTGATTAAAAGTCCCAGACTTAGTGATGTTACTTGTTAATTTATAAATTTTGTCCAGGCGCTTCCCTGGTGGTACAGTGGTTGGTGGGGCAGTGATTAAGAACCCACCTACCAACGCAGGGGACACGGGTTCGAGCCCTGGTCTGGGAAGATCCCACATGCCGCGGAGCAACAAAGCCCGTGCGCCACAACTACTGAGCCTCCGCTCTAGAGCCCGCGAGCCACGACTACTGAGCCTGCGCCTAGAGCCCGTGCTCCACAGCAAGAGAAGCCACCGCGATGAGAAGCCTGTGCACCGCAACGAAGAGTAGCCCCCGCTCGCCGCAACTAGAGAAAGCCCGCGCGCAGCAACGAAGACCCAACGCAGCCAAATATAAATAAATAAATGAATTATAAATTTTGTCCAGTAAAGAGGCAGATAATTTCTGTTGAGTGGAACAAATAACCCTTAAGGATTAACTGGTTTTATATCTAACCCAGCCATTGTGTCCTAACATTTTGTTATTAAATTTCGTTGTTAAATCCTAACATCTTGGCTTCTCACATATTGGTTCCCTCATTAATTAATGAGTTTCAAAGAATCCTTGACACGTTCATGACACATTTGAGAGTTGTGATTTTTACTTTTGAGACAAGCACTGTCTAATAGAAATAGAATGCAAGCCACATATGTAATTTAAAATTTTCTAGTAGTCACATTAAAAAGTAAAATTAGGGCTTCCCTGGTGGCGCAGTGGTTGAGAGTCCGCCTGCCGATGCAGGAGACACGGGTTCGTGCCCCGGTCCGGGAAGATCCCACATGCTGCGGAGCGGCTGGGCCCGTGAGCCATGGCCGCTGAGCCTGCGCGTCCGGAGCCTGTGCTCCACAACGGGAGAGGCCACAACAGTGAGAGGCCCGCGTACCGCAAAAACAAAAAGGAAAATTAATTTTTAAAATATATGTCTTTTAATTCTATATGCACCAAACATTATCATTTCTACCTATAATCAAGATAAAAACATCTTCATTGATAAAAACGTTATCAATGAGATATTTTACATTCTTTTTTCATACTAAGCCTCAGAAATCCGGCACAGCTCAGTCTGGACCAGACACATTTCAAGTTCTTCACAGTCACCTGTGGCGAGTGGCTCCTGCACTGGACAGTGCGGATTTTGACTTCATCCTTTGAAGTAAAGAATATGACCAACAAATAAAGGCAGCTTGAGACATCTGGGGTCCATGTGTGAGCTGGAAGGCAGTTGTCTCTATAAAGACAACCAGAGGCCTGGGCGGAGCAGGGCTGTACCTGAAAGTGTGTCCCAGTGCTCACATCACTTCAGTGGGACTCCTGAAAAAGGGCACAACCTGAAACTAATGAGAAAACATCAGGGAAAAATAAAGGAAACAATAAAAAAAGAAACATTCTATAAATTAATTGGTCTGTACTCTTCAAAATGCCTTGAAGACAAAAACCGAGAAATTGTTCCAGATTAAAGGAAACTAAAGAGACATAACAACTAAATACATACAACTGAAGATCCTGGATTGGATCTGAGACCCAGACAAAAAGTTTCTTTCTTCTGCCACAAAGGTCATTTGTAGGATAACTGGTAGATTTGAATAAGGTCTGCAGATTAGATATTAGTATCACATCAGTGTAAATTTTCTGGTTTTGATAATTATATAGTTTCATGAGACTATCTTTTTTTTTTTTTTGGCTGTGCTGCACACCTTGCGGTATCTTAGTTCCTGGACCAGGGACCTGGCAGTGAAAGCGCTGAGTCCTAACCACTGGGCTGCTGGGCAATTCCTGAGACTATCTTTTTTTAAAGAAATAAACACTCAAGCATATAGAGGTAAAGAGGCATCATATCTCTCAAATTTACTCTCAAATGATTCAGAAAAAAATATTTAGGGAGAAAAATGTGGTAATATATTGACATTTGGAAAATCTAGGTGAAAGGTACATAAAAATTCTTTGTACTATTTTTGCAACTTTTTTGTAAGTCTAAAATTTTAAGAAGATTATTTCACGTTTGCTACTCTAGTTAAGAAAATGCAACCAAAAAAGGCCTTTAACTCCAAATTACCTGAAGTTCCACAATGTTGAGTCTATTTCTTCGATGAGAGGCCACTCTCAAGTTTTGCTAAATGATACAATCAAGATTTTAAAAATAAGGTACAATATATAATAAATGTTTTTTTCTTAATAAAAGACAAGACTTTATTCTCAGGAAAAAATAGTTGCTGTTTTGTGTCATTAGGCAGAAAAGATTTTATTTCCTGGGAAAAGTAAAATTCCTCATTGTTAGTGTTTTGCTTTAAAGTTCCTTCAAAGAAAGAAAAAAAAAATGAAACAAAAAAATCAAGTAGGAAATAGGAACATGTTTTCTTAGTTTATTGAGCTGGGTTTTAGTTCTAAATTAGATTACTGGCCAGATTACTCAACCACCTGTTCAATTCATTTTTTTCAGTGTTTTTAATTTTTTTCATTTTTGTTTCTATTCTTTCTTTCACCTTCTTAATATATCAAACACATTTTATAACTTCTTTCAGATGGCTCTTTCACTCAAGCTCTTGGTGTGCTAATCCTTTGTCTTTTGCAGACTCACCCTTGTCATTTTTCACTGAGCTGAGATTGTTTTATAAGTGGGGATGAAGATCTAATTGCACTTCCTGTTAAAGCTCCTTTCCTTTGTGGTCCACTACTGGAGGGACTTGTGGGCAGCTTCATTCTCCATGTCCTCACCTGGCCCCCACTCCTCCCTCAGCCACTGGCTGCACTCGCTCCACCGCGGTTGCCTTGGGTGGAGGGCGGAAAAGGTCTCACAGGATGGAACCTGAAGGAAACTAGGCACTGCTCTCCTCTGACCATGACAGTTGTTACAGCCAACTTTCTTAGTCACTCGCTGATTCTTTGGAGACAAGTCACAGGTTAGATCTTGAGCACTCTCACCATCGGCTGCTGCTGCTCTGCCCTTCAGACTATGGTACGGGGATCCTATCCAGGAAGCCCTTTTAGGCCAAGTTCCTTGTCTTGATCCTGGCTTCCTGGAAACACGTCTACATTCTTCGCCTCCACAAACCCTGAGAGAGCGGACGATTTCTTAATGCAGTTACTTCTCAGGGCTCTGCCATCAGCATTGCCAGCTAGACACTATCTCGACTTGAGAATTTCCAATGAGCCTAGCTTCACTCTGTGTCATATATTAGATTCCAGAATAGTTTGTGAAGTGCCCCCCTCCTCTCCTCCACTGAGCAGGCAGGTGGTGGTGGAGGGACATGCTCAGCACTCTAAAGCATTCTCCAAAGAAACTGTCTCATTTCCAATTTTTCTGGCTCTTCTACCTTGATCCTTCATAAGACCCTCCAAGCATGGACTAAAGTCACCAAAAATGACTTTCTGGACACCTCTCTTGCAAATCCTGGGAAAGAAAAGAAAATAAAGGACCAACAACCATGTCTATTTGACCTAGTACTGTTGTTTATGGATCATATAAGTAATTTTGTACTTTAAACTCAAGTCAGTAGACTTTCCCTACAGAAGCCAATTAAGAACTCTTGAATCCAAGAGAAGATGAGGAAAAAATATTGAAAAATTTAAGACTTGGCTATACATAGGGAACGATAGGAGATGCCTCAGTGATCCAGGACTGAATGCAGTACGTTTCCTCTAAAGGTTAAGAAGTGAGGAACCTTAGGCTGAATCTGCTGGTTTGGCTGGTATGACAAAATTCCTCAGGCCTCACAAGGACAGACTCAGAACGTGCTACCAGAAGTTCTTGAAGACTTTCCTCTTTCGAAACCCTTCACTTCTCACTTGCTTCCGTGTTTCCTAATACAGCCTTCCCAGCTCAGTCTTTCTTCTGCCCAGATCTCTGGTGCTTGCTTCCCGCTCCTGCGGAGTTAAATGGAAAGGATCGTAGGACAGTTTTAGGGTGTACTGTATGGGGCAGCAATTTTTAAGTCTCTATTGACAGTTTCACATGTTGTTGCATCAAACTTGCTATTTTTCATATTTTAAAACTGTGCCAATCTTTTTACCATTC
Source organism: Phocoena sinus (assembly GCF_008692025.1). Lineage (NCBI taxonomy): Eukaryota > Metazoa > Chordata > Mammalia > Artiodactyla > Phocoenidae > Phocoena > Phocoena sinus. Next base: position 44,589,290 of record NC_045779.1, read on the forward strand.
AAGCAAGCCTTTGACTAGTGAATTTATTGGCCTACTGTACTGTTTCATTTAGTTCCTTTCCTTTCTGTGACTTCTCATGCCCAGAACTGGATTAATCATAATCCTTGTTTCACCCGTTCTTGAATGGATCTTTCTAATGAGTATTTGTGAACCCACCGCCCTGCTCCCAAGCTGATAACTTACACTTACCTTGTCTTCCTGTCCTGGCCTGTCCCCCTGCTTCTTCTCCAGTTAACCTCTAAATTTTGTACTTGTCATTCATACCCTTGGCAAAGGAAAGTTTTGTCACGTATATGTATGCCTAAGCATAAGATCTGCTCATTTTTGAACTTTATAAAGATATTGTACTGTTTTATGTAGTTTACTGGGGCTATTTTTCCCTCAATATTGTTATTAAAATTCAACCATGTTCCCGACTGGACTACAGTTGACTTATTTTCACAAATGAAGACGATGTCATCAGGAAAATATCCATTTCCTTTCAATGAACATTTGGATCGTCTCCAATTTTTTCGAACTCAAATTGTGCAGCTCTGAATAATCTTTTTCAGTTTCCTGAAAGCACACATGCAAGTATTTTAAATACTTTAAAAAGATATGCTCAACAGAGAATTGCTCAGTTGTAGGGATGTGGAATGTTCAACTTCACAACACCAAATTGTTTTCCAAAGGGATGTACTAATTTAAACTCCCATCAGCAATGTATGAGATCTCCACCCACAACTTGTCTAATGTCTGGTATGGCCAGACTTTCAACTATACTAATCAAGATTGTGGTCTTGGTTTGCATTTTCCTGGTTAAGCCTCTTTTCATGTATTTATTGATCAAATATCTCTTCTATAAAAATGCACTTTCAAAATCTTTGTCCATTTTTCTATTTTCTTGTAATTCTTTATATATTTATACCAATTTTTTGTCCACTAGGTTTTTTCTCAGGTGCTTCTTTCCACTTCCAGATATAAAAATTTCTATGCAATTGAATTTATATTAACGTTCACATATTAAGATCCTGAATTTACATACAATTTTTCTAGTTAGGTTTTCTATGTCCATCTTAAGAGATCCTTCCTTACAAACTTCAAGGTCAGCAAGTTATTCACTTACATCTTATGAACATTCCATAAGTTTGCTTTTAAATCTTTCATTTTTAATTTGATTTTTGCCACGCCTCGTGGCTTGCGGGATCTTAGTTCCCCAACCAGGGATTGAATCCGTGCCCTCTGCAGTGAGTCCTAACCACTTGACTGACAGGGAATTCCCTGGATTTGATTTTTATGCACGGCAGGAGTTAAGTTAAACAGTAGAAACGGCATTCATTAAAAATACAAACAAAAACCCCCATAAAATCATGTGTTACCTTTCTTCTCGTGACACACTAGAAGTTCTAAAGTACCTACCTGTTTCCAAACTAAACCAGGATCATTAATGTGAAAAACCTTTTGTGACAGGTAAACTTTATCATTAATCTCTGCTTGGGAAACATGATCTGCTGAGCAGATCCACAAACTTTTGTTTTGCAGACTGAAGTTCTCAAGTTTAGAAACAGCTTTTATTTTTGGGGGGTGGGGGCCGCCATGGTTTTACACGCCCTTGTTTTCCCAAACGTTACACATTCCCTCTCCTGCTATAGATTTCAGCAATGTGAACACTATTACAGCTCATGAAGTAAATGCATATCCCTGGGCTTTAGAAATTAGAATCCCAGAGACTGGGTGCTGGGAATAAGCACTTTAACCCTGATTTGATCAAAAGCATTAAAAGTGAAAGCCACTTGCCTGTTCCTTAGAAAGCAGAGCCTACTTCTTCTTCCTACACTCTCTCAGAGTTCCTCACCTGTGAGTGCACGGAAGTCGTCTTTAAATTCTATCTTGATGCCTTTGTTCATACTCCATCGGATACCATCCATTCTGCAAGTCTGACTCAAACATAAATCTTCTCTGAAAAGTCCTTCTTAATCACTCAGAACAGTGACTGGCCCTAACCAACCTCCGATAAAAAAAAAAAAAAAAAAAAAGTAAGCCCCTACTGAAATACTGATAGGTTTTAGAAGTTCTTGAATTGGAAATAAATTTACTACGGACAAGTCTTCGATTAACATTAGTTAAGTTTGGTCTTTCAGAAATTTTATGGAATGGACTTTAAGAAAAAAAGTACTCGTCACCAACGAGTCCCTGGCATCACCTAGGATTGATAATAGCTGTGCCTAAACATATGCATTCAATATATTTTTGGCTTCTGAATCCAAAAGACACATATGCTTGCTTGACCAGCAGGATGGTTGGATATTCTTACAAACTGAGTAATTACGGTACACAGGTCAGAAGCATATGTCTTCCAAATAGTTGGTCTACCATCAAGTTTTGAAATACTTGGGGGTTGACAGTCATACATAAAGTAGGCTTCAAAGGACCCAGGTGAGTAGCATAACCAGACTTGGATGTACACAAGCAACATTTTTAAGGTTAGTTTTCAGACTTTTAAAGCAGATCTACCACTGTGTTGGGTTCTTGAATACCATTTTGTTATCCAAGAGTATCAGTTTCCTTAGAGGCCTGTTGTAAAGTTTCTAAAAAAACAAAAATCCTACAAAGACCCAGCAGTATCTTATGTTTAGGTCTCCAGTCTATTAAAAGGAACTAGAATTAATCGAGATTGTGACTGCTATAGGTCACACTAAAAATAACAGAAAAGTATTTACAGATGCAATTTTCAGAAAAGTATCCAAGTCCAGCCATTTTCCAAGGGCCCCGTCTAAGCCACCACCTTAAGACTATAGATATTTCAATTCCACCACTGTAATTTCCTATATGGTGTATAACAAAGTATAATAAAGCAATTAATTTAATGATTCCTTCACCTTTTCCCATAGGAAGGTGTGTATCTCTTAGCACCAGTTAAAGTTCCTCACACACTGCAGGCTCTCATGCAGTGACTATGATGTATTTGAATCCAAATACACTGCCATTCTTTCCTAATGGAGAGAGAAACCATTTAAATGATGCCACCACCGCTGAAAAGGGTCAAATTCTTAGATCTACATTCAGAGCCTACTAAAGATTTTTAAACATCTCACCATTGTTAGAGTTCCCAAATTATTCAATCAAGTTGAGACCTGACCTCAAATAATCTAAGATTGCAGATCACAAATTGGCTTTAACTAGTTTTAAAATATGTACTGGGCCATGGCAGGATTGGTGACTATTTTTAGGGAAGACAGGAAAAGAACTGAGCTCCTATAGTTACTAAGCCACTTGACATTACATTCTTTTAATTCTTTTGCTCCCCCACACCAATTTCTATCTTCATCACACAAAAAACTAACAGCTATTAACTGGAAAAGCCAAGACCATAAGCCAAAGTGGCAGCAAAATCCATCCTTTTAACTGATCACACTCCTGCCCACTCTCAAGGCACAACTCTGAAGTGGACATAATACATTTAACAACTCCAATACTACACACACACACCAAATACATTACATTGCTGGAGTCTCCAAATTCCTGAAACTGTTGACAGAAACAGACATGAAGCCTGAATTTGGGGCAATTTAAGAAATGTTATAAAAAATTTATTATTCAAATCTCAAGGCAAAAAAATCTCAGGTTGAAATCTTCCTTTATCTACTGGGCACTACTATGTAGAAACCTATTAACACCTAATATTAATGAAGTATTATCACAATTTATTTCAGAATCAAACTAGTAGATAAGACTGAGGCACATAAATAGGCAAATGAGACAAGCTTTAGATTTTATTTATAATTTACTTGAATAAAACCCATCTCCTCAGTCTTACTTCATTCTCCGTAGCTATAAAATGATTATTTCATGTCCTTGGCCTGGGGGTCAGGAAAAATCAACAGAAAAAGAAAAGAGCTGTGTGTGAAGATGCATTATGATGTTGTCCCAAATGCATAAGAGATCTTTTTCTCCTTGAAAGAAAGACCCCAAGGCCTCCATTGCACTTTTATTTGAATGTAACATTTGGGACAATTGTCCCAAAGGGCTGATATTTCCCAATTTAATCTGAGGTCATAATAAAACAAGCAACAAAACAGTATTCGGGATTTTCAGTTCTCACCCTTATCATCAAGACTCACTGCCTCCCATCATCAGTATTTATTGAGCATTTACAGTGTACTAGGCACAATAGAACATACAGAAAACATTGTCCCTGCTCTCGAGGAGCTTACATTCTAAAAGAAAAAAAAAAAATACACCTCTTTTAAAATGGTATTTTTGTTTGGTGTTTTCTGCAAGGTACTGAGGAAATAGCTTGTAGGGTGAGCTTTGGGTATAACTTAGCCCCATCATTATTCAAAGAGAGGAAGAGGAAGGATTTTAAAGGCAAAGACAATGACAGACCATTCAGGATAGGTAGGGTTTACAGGGAGATAAACACAATCTCATCAACTAGGGAGAGATTTGCTGCAGTGTATAGGATGAGGGAAATAGTTTGTGGGATGCAAGCAAAGGAAGCAGGGTATCCTTAGGCATTGAGTGGAGCCAGAAAGATCATGCGGCCTTTTCCCCAAGAACATGGCCACCAAGTAGGAACGGTTGGTGACAAGACACAAGGCTTAAAAAAGGTAATCCTGTGCACCTGACAAATAGAAAGAATAAAAGATCAAAATTGAAGGCAGGCTATAAGAGTATCAAGAAATTCTTAAAAACAAAAGTGATTTGGAAGCACGAAACTTACAGTTAATGCTACCCAATGTCATGATGGGCCAAGAACATTGCGGCTTCCTAAGTTAGAAAATGCCATATACCAAAATTTTAAATGGAACACATTACTTTTTTTTTCATTCAATCCCCCTGTCTCTGAAAAAAAAAAAAAAAAAATTTTTTTCAGGGGGATGAGGAAGTAGGGACATGGTTGGGAACAGTAGTAGTTATCTTAGTAGTATTTTGTTGTTATGATAAACTTTGTATTCAAACTTAGTAAAAGCCCATTAGCTGCCAAGAGGGAATAAGGAATAAATTTCCAAAAATGTACAATTTTCTTTAGAGAAGTTTCAGAACCAAAAGACTAATTTACATGAAAAGCTGTAGAGAAAGTAGTTGAAAAGTCCATTCATAAAACTTTTATTCCACTTACATGAACTTAATACACATGTTCTTAACAATTATGCTTGGATTGTTCATGAAAATCTCATAAGACATTAAACAAAGCTAGCCATCATCTCAAGTTATTTCCCTGTTAACTATTTTTACAGCACATGCATGTTAGGCAAGTATCAAAAAAAAAAAAAACCCAAAAAAACAAAACAAAAACAAAACAAAACAAAAAAAACCCACAAAAGCAAAAAAAACCTAAAAAATGTTAAATACATGGGTTTTTTGTTTTACTGCTGCGCTTGATATACATGAAGTAATGGATATCAAGCAATTCATTTTACTGCATCTTTACTTGTACATTTGTTCTTAGGTTGCCTAAAACACTTAAATACAAATAAAATGAGTGTAGCAAAAATAATGAAAGCAAACAGCAGTTAACTTTACAAATAATGGAATGTGAACCGTTTCTGCCCTTATCCAGAGTAAATTGAGTCACAACTAAAGGAACGCTTCTGTAGCTGTAGTCAATGGTGTGCACATTGAGACTTGAGTATTCCACAGATAACACATGGTTTAACATGTAATATCCATGGGATATCTATTTCTACTATAGCCTGATAAGTGCTCCAAACCTTAAAGTACCCACAGCTACACCTGTGACTGGAACCAATTATCCCTTTTATTCCCCACCAGGACAAACCAATACGAGGCAGTTTTCTTTGCTTAGACATGGAAGCAGTTTTAACACTGGCCCTTGTGAAGCCACAATGTACCAAAAGTACTATGCCAAACATTTATAACTTGTATAAAAATTCCACATTCCCATATTGGCCACCTCAAGATGAAAACAGATAACTCCCTAAATGTTAACTGGCTCTACTCCCCTAATATTAAACATAAAAACCACATGGGAAATATAGAAATTCAAATAGAAGTAACATAAACCTGTCATAAATCGTAAACAAAAAACTATTTGTGGGACAGCATGGATGACAAATGGTCTACTGTGTAAATTTTAGAATGAGGCAGACAAAAGTTGGAAGGCCTTTTAATTTTCCCCTCCTTCTCCTGCTTCAGCTTCGTCTCCTTGGGTATCCGATGTCCACAACTAGTTAAAAGGGGGGGGGGGCAGGGAGGGAGGGAGGGAGAGAGAGAAATTTTAGTATATTTCAGTTTTAAAAAAACCTTAATATATATGCCAAAGTACCAAAATCTAAGCAGTTTTTGTTGGAAGGCTTTCTTTAAAAAATTGCAGCATTTAAGATAGCTTCAAGATGTAAAATGCCTTCAGGGAATTATATTCAATATCCTGTGATAAACCACAATGGAAAACAATATGAAGAAGAATGTATATGTGTATAACTGAATCCCTTTGCTCTATAGCAGAAATTAACACAACATTGGAAATCAACTATACTTCAATACAATAAATTTTTTAAAAAGATATAAAAGACATCAATATAATACATTTATTTCCTCCCTAATCATTCTGTAAGCATAGTAAGTACACAGCAGAGTTGTCTTCAAATAACAAAGTCAGATACAGGAAATTCTTGGTTATTCATAGGTGAAGAAAAAGTAGAAGAAATCATAGAAACGCTACAGTTCTAAATATCAATAGCTATCAGAATAGTAGATTGTCCCAAATAGCCCCAGTGAGAGACGGATGTATAAGTTTAGTGCAACTAAACCAGAATCATCAAATTCAGTCCCCATGCTCAAGGAGCTCAGGCTGACTACTTTCCCCTGGTAGACTTTAGACTGCCACTCTAAAGAGAATACCACACTCTATGAAATTCAAGAGTCAGGACCAAGTCAGAACTAAAATACAAATTTAACTAACATTTTTAGTATACAAAAAAAACACAAAAACTACCTTTGTGAATTTGTCTGATTCAAAATAAATAGATGGACACAAAACAGTGTGGTCAGAACCAAATCTTCGAAGAGGTGAAACCTGAACTGTCCCATAGCAGTAGGCCTATGGTGTCTATTAATTTTTAGATTAATGTTACAGTTTTTCAGCAGTTTAAAAAGATGATTTCAAAATTATCTCAGCTGTTTCAAATATTTTTTTTACAAGTCTTAGCACCCTATAATGATTTTTAGAGGAAATTATAAAAGGATTGTTTCAAGATACCTTAAATTTTATATTGCTTATACACTGCAGAATGAAGGGGGGAAAAGCTCAATATTTTTCTATCCCCCAAATCACCCATTAGTTTTATTTATTTATTAACCAAATATGTTACTGGCCTGGAAAGGAGACTTCTTTGAACATCATACAGTTATCTGAATGACCTCTAGAAGTCTGTAAGCTTCTATTAAACTGGTGGTCTTGTAAGACAAGATGGAATTATTTTTTTATCATCTCTTTCCAGTTCTTTCATGGATCCTGCTTTTTCCATATAAACATTAAAACTTTGATGAAGGATATTTATATTTCTCTTCCTAGGGTTATGTGTTGACAATACTGGTCAACCAGATCCAGACTCAGATACTAGATAGTTTTGACAAAATTTCTTTACTTGACAGATAAGCGATCCAATCAACCTATAATGATAACAGGCAATATGACAAGAGCTCAGAGAAGGCACATAGTAAATAGTGACAGAATCAGAATCAGAACCTTGGTTTTCTTCTTACTCAGCTGTTGTAATACGCTCTTCATGCTATACTGATACCAAGATTCAGCTGCAAGTATATATTTCAGATCAGGCCTTCTCAAAAAGTGATAACACAACTCAGTAGTGACTAGGTCTCAAGTTCTACCTTTTAGAACTATCTCATCATTTCAAACCAGAAAAATTTGAAAAATTCTTAATATTAAAATTAGCTAACAAACTGAAGTGCTTCTTTCATTTGATATACATAAAAAGATTCATTCTTTAAGGAACTCTATACCTTATCCTCTTGACTAAAATAATCTCCAGAGTGTGTAGGTAGCCTCCAATTATACTTTCTAAAATAATTTTCAGTGTTTAATAATAAACAAGTACATAATGACGTTCAAAAAACTGCTGAGAATATAACTGGTTCAGAAAATTGGCAATGGGCTAGATAAAATAAAGCTGAGAAAAGTTAAATGTATACAATGATGATGTACAGTCCCCAAAACAAATGCCCCAAAGCTAATAAAAACCAGTAGCACTAAACTATAATCGTCATTCCTAGCTCTTTATCTGGCACACAGAAGATACTTGATACTTTTTTCACCCAAGCCTCAAAACTTCAAATTTAATATTCATGTGAAGGAGAAGAATGTGAAAACCTATGGGACCAAAGAGACATATCAACCAACTGCAATATATTGACTATTTGGATCCCAATGTAAATAAAAAACTGTTGGAAGAAAAAAAAAAAAGACAATACAAAGAAACACAAAAAGACAACTGGAAATTGAATGCTAGAAATTTAATATTATTAAGGAATTAACTATATATTTTTTCAGTGTGGTACTGGCATTGTGGTTTTTTTTTTAGTCTGCAGTATACCAAGGACGATCATGACCTGCCACAGTAAGTCATTTTTTTTTTTTTTTTACTAAGAGACTAGGCAAAATAGATGTCCACTTGGACTCTGTAGAGTATCTGAAATTTTGTAAAGTTATTAATGCCCTACCATAGCTACATAAATATAGAAGCAACTTTATGGTCACCGTTTTTAATGGAATTTAAATATGAAGAAAGGGCTTCCCTGGTGGCGCAGTGGTTAAGAATCCTCCTGCCAATGGAGGGGACACGGGTTCAATCCCTGGTCCGGGAACATCCCATATGCCTCGGAGCAACTAAGCCCATGCACCGCAACTACTGAGCCTGCGCTCTAGAGCCCGCGAGCCACAACTACTGAGCCCACGTGTTGCAACTACTGAAGCCCGAGTACCTAGAGCCCATGCTCCGCAACAAGAGAAGCCACCGCAATGAGAAGCCTGCGCATCGCAACTAAGAGTAGCCCCACTTGCTGCAACTAGAGAAAGCTCGCACACAGCAACGAAGACCCAACGCAGCCAAAAATAAATAAATAAATAAGAGAACTTAAGGGACTTCCCTGGTGACGCAGTGGTTAAGACTCCGTGCTCCCAATGCAGGGCACCCAGGTTCGATCCCTAGTCAAGGAACTAGATCCCACATGCATGCCACAACTAAGGAGCCCGCCTGCTGCAACTAAGACCCAGAACAACCAAATAAATAAATAAAAATTATTTTAAAAAAAGAGAGAACTTAAGTATGCTTTTGATACTAAAGGCAAAACTCTTCTGTGACTAAAATGGAAAGAAAAGAATCAACTATATTGAAATGAAAAATAAAACGGCTTATGTAATTGAAAGTTCAAAACCATGAATTACAAAGTCATTTTAAAAACCAGAATTTTAACAATGGGTATATGTAACTAATGAAAAGATATATTTTTAGTCCTTAGTCTAATATTTCAGTTTCTGTAAGATGGTCTTCTTCAGAGTTTTAAAAGCAGATAGGATCTTACATTAAAAAAAAAGACAAAAAAAAGCGAATATAAAAATAAACTGAGTCACACGAATTTTTTGTTTCCAGTGCATATAAAGTTATGTTTGCACCATACTGTAGTCTATTAAGTATGCAACAGCATTATGTCTTTAAAAAAACCAATGTATATACCTTGTTAAAAAATACTTTATTGCTAAAAAATGCTAATCATCAACTGAGCCTTCAGCAGTTGAAATTTTTGCTGGTGTAGGGTTCAAAACACTGCAAATTACCAAAATGTGAACTCAAGAGACATGAAATGAGCAAATGCTTTTGAGAAAAACAGCACCCATAGACTTGCTCAACACAGGGTTGTAACAAACCTTCAATGTGTAAAACTCGAAGTATCTGCGGAGCATAATAAAACAGAGGTATGACTATAATCTCTTCACCATGTTAACCGCCCATGATGCTGGTATGTACTTACTGTCAAGTTGTCTCTCAGTAACTGCATTATTAGTGTGCTGTCTTTGTATGACTCTTCACTTAATGTATCAAGTTCAGCAATGGCTTCATCAAATGCCTGTGATAAAAAAAAATACATTTCAATGCTCCAATAATAATGATTACTAAATTTCCACATAACAGGTAAAAAATACATACCGTTTTTGCAAGAGAGCAGGCTTTCTCAGGGGAGTTCAGAATCTCATAATAGAACACGGAGAAGTTAAGGGCCAGACCCAATCTGATAGGATGTGTTGGCTGCATTTCCTTTTTGCTGATTTCAAAAGCTTCTTGGTATGCTTGCTGTGATTGATCCACAATCCCTGGATAATAAAATGCACCAAAATGTATCAATAAAAGTTTGCACTTCACCTTCACCCCTCAAACCAAACCTTTACTATCCAATTATAAACTCTGAAATATTAAGCTATAGCAACCTTAACTGATTAAGGCTCCTCAATTGAAAAGAAAAAAAAAATGAAAAGACAAAAAAAGAAAAGCTTCTCTTGGAAAATTACACTAGCCATTGATCAATGTCAAGACAAAATAACTCTAACCATCTCAGTATTATTTTTAATAATTAGTTTGTACTGCTCTACAGTTATACTATAACCACTATCAAAATTGTGAGGAAACATTCCTATACATAAAATTGGCTTGTTAGCAAGCATACATTTCAGAATACCAATTATTCAGCAGGAGATATATAGTTGACCCTTGAACAACAAGGGGTTTAGGGATGCCAACTCTTCATGCAGTCGAAAATCTGAGTATAATTTTGTAGGCGGCCCTTCATGTCCAACCTTGGATCATGTAGTACTGTAGTATTTACAGAAAAAATCTCTGTGTAAATGGACCTGTGCAGCTTAAATCTGTGTTCCTCAAGGGTCAACTGTTTAGTTGAAGGAAGGACGGGGGGAGGGAAGAAGGGAGGGGAGGGAAGGAAGAAAAGAGAGAGAGAGAGAGCGCAAAGTCCATTATTACTTTTCATTTAGTGCTCTGAGCAATTAAAAAACAACAAAACAATTCTCTACACTCCAGAAGGGACTCCTTCCGTACTGTGTCATTTTCTAAGTGTCCAGCACAGGCTGAGGCAGCATACCTTTCTTGTCATCACCAGCAGCAACCTCAGCCAAATAGCGGTAGTAGTCTCCTTTCATTTTCAAATAGAAGACTTTGCTCTCTGCTTGTGAAGCATTGGGGATCAAGAACTTTTCCAAAAGAGACTTGGGAAGAAAAGAAACAGTCATAATAAGACTAAAATACTTACAAAACTGAAAGAATCTGCATTTTTTAAGAGCATACTATAGCCTAAGTTATAAAACTTTAATACCCAGTCATTGCCAATAATACAATTTTTGAATGCTGTAGGCTCGTAAATTTGTGGTTTAAGAGCAGAATGCTTTGGACAGCAATACTTAAAATTTGAAATTAGTGTTCAGCTTATTATTTAAGGATGATAATTTGAATATTGGCATCTCCCCCATAGTGCTATCAATTTACATGCTGATAAAGACTGCATGTTTCAATGAATGTGAAAGCATGATAGCTCATAATATTATATCTGTTATTATGTTTTATTACTATATTATTTAACAAAATGGCAAACTTTTCATTTTCAAGGTAGTCATGACACTAGAATGCAAAGAACGTAAGAGATTAACTTTTTGGTACTCTGGAGGAATATATGACTTAAGCAGAAACCGATAGTATAATAGACACTACCAGAGTCCATGACAGAGGAAACAGAACAAAAGAACAAAACGTCATTTATAAGACTACAATTAAAGTAATACCTCACAACAGGTAAAAAGCTGTTCAAAGTTTTTTTTTTTTTTGCGGTATGTGGGCCTCTCACTGTTGTGGCCTCTCCCGTTGCGGAGCACAGGCTCCGGACGCGCAGGCCCAGCAGCCATGGCTCACGGGCCCAGCCGTTCCGCGGCATGTGGGATCCTCCCGATCTGGGGCACGAACCCGCGTCCCCTGCATCGGCAGGCAGACTCTCAACCACTGCGCCACCAGGGAAGCCCCTGTTCAAAGTTTTATTTTTCCTAACTAAATTAAGACACTGGTAGGAGTATGAGAATTAAAGATCTGAAGAGTAAACCTTTAGTTTCATTAAAGTGATTTTCAGCTAATAAGATACATATTTACCGATCACCCCAAACGGGTTAAACTTCATTCTACGTAATTCTGTTCAAAACTATAACAATCTAAGCTAAGTAAATCCTAACATGCTAATAATTATATTCTACAATGGATTTAAAGAAAAACTTGATTTCACTGTATTAGGGAGATAAGACACAATAAACTAGTAGTTTTTCTTTTTTTTTTTAAGGGGGAGAAAGATAATATTCCAGTAGTAGAATTAGGCAAAAAAAATTTTTTTAAACACTCCACTTCTTCCTACTAAATACACTCTAGGAATCAAGGTGAAAGTCAATTTTCAACTGGGCTTAGCCCCAAACAAGTCTCAATTTTTACAAGGAAAAAGGGTATCTAATTCTTGGTTTCTATTCTTCTGGTAGTAACCCAGTAGTTTATATAGCACCTACTTATATGCCAAACAGGCTGAAAAATGCTTTTAAATAATAACTCTAACTTTGTATGTCTACCTCATTATGTTCCAAATGGTGAGTGGGAGAGTAAGCTTTAACCCGGCTTCTCCCCCTTTCTGCAACTTAAGCAACAGATACTCAGATGAAATGGGTAGTTCCAAGTTGGCAGTAGGAGCAGGTTGCAATGCATTACAGGAAAGGGTTGGAGATGAGAGAATTCAACCTGAAATAATGTTTCCTGTGATTATTAACTGATATTTGAAACCGTTGGCCTGAAATTAGAAGACCCCTTTGGTTAGGATAACAAAATTCTTACTACACCACACCCAGACTTCCATATTCAAAGATCTCTCAGCTGCAAAAGTGTTTTGGAATTCATTCATTCATTGATTCATTTAAACTGTGAGGCAGGCAGCTTCTAGTGTGAAATCTCAACCAAACTAGAAATAAAGGAACCCTCTGGGCTTGGAAGACCACTGCTTCCTCCGAAGAAGGAATGCCTATAACCTAAGACTTGGCAAAATTCAAACTCCCGTCATTTTGTCCTTTAAACACCATCAACCTCTTTGAGGCATGAACACTCTGTGAACACTACAGCTGCTCTTTGGGGATCTGCGGATCTGCCTAAACAGCAAAAGATAGCTCCATTTAGTATAGTAAGTGGTTTTTTTTTTAACTTAAGAAACAAATGACCAGGCTTTTTCAAGTTTTATATCTTAATACAAAATGCATTATTCATTCCACTATGGGAGACGGTATAGCATAATGGCTTTGGATTCAGAAGTCTAGGTTTAACCTGCGGCACTCCACACTTGGAGGGACAAATTCCACTTTTGACTGGCTAGGCTAAAAGTTAGACTATGAAGTCCAACTAAGGAAAAAGTGTATTGAGATTAACCAGAATTCACAAATCACTTCAAATTAAATAGCGGGAAATATATATATAAATCTTAAGAAGGTTCCATGTACAATTCGATTGTGAACTGCTCTCTGGCTCATTTATATATATTTAAGATTGACAAAGAATATTTTCAAATGAAAGAACTGACAACAAGTAAAAGCCTAACCATGAAATCAATTCTCTACCTAGGCATTTCTATTTCGTATTTTACTGCTTCAACATATTTTTTACATTCATTTATTCTTCAATACTTAAATGGACTGGGCTAGGCACTGAGAATAGTGAGCAAGACAGTCTCTAAGTCTGAGGATAAAATGTCTAGCAGGGAAGACAACCGAAACAGAAGAACACGCCTCGTCATGTCCCTCACTTTTCAATGACTTTTATCTAACCCACTGTATATATGTAAAGATGAGGGCCACAAACATGTGCAGTTAGTTAAGGGTGAATCACTTAAAATGTAAAACTTTAAAGTATACGTCCAAAAACTTGCAGAAGTTATTTAGGCAAGGTGTCAATAAATGTCATAAGAAATTGAAACTCATCTTTTATGAGTAATAACTTCTATATCTCTAAAAACTGTTGTTTTACATTTGGGTAACCCACACTGAGAATTTTTAAATTAGCAATTAAGCACCTCTTCCCTCAAGCTGAATTTAGCCATAACATCTGATTTACACAGTAACAATGGCAAAAACTACTTTAAAGCTATTAACCAGAACCTACAAGTAACAAGAAGGCAAGATACCAGTAGTCAGGCTGTTTATTGGCCTAATGATAGACTAAAAGGACGAAGGATCAACAGTGGCGAATGTTTCTGGTAAAATGCTGACTACAAGAAGTTGAAAAAGCAAACTCATCACATTGTACCCATTAAATGAATATGTGCAGTTCTTTGTATGTCAATTATACCTCAATAAAGCTGTTAAAAATAAAAGAAGTTGAGAAAGGGATGAGGAATTTTTAAAATAAAAGAGTTGAGAAAGGGATAAATGACAAACTTTTAAAATCTTCTGATGACATAAAGGTAAGAACCATTAAAATTTAAAAAACAAAAAGCAAGATAGACTGGATTAAAGATTAAATTTGGTTCAAAAAGCTAACTATGAAAGAACAGAATGTCCTCCACCAATTCCCCTACCATCCCTGTTCATGTATGCCACTCCTCCTGTCAAGAGGTGGAATTCATTTCCTTTCTCCTGAGTCCCAGTTAACTTTGTTCTCTTGCTTTAACCAACAGAATGTGGTGAAAATGACTCCTGTTCCAGTTCTAGGCCTAACCCTTAAGAGGACTAGCAACTTCCCCTTTTGCCCTCTTGGAGCCCTAAGCCAGCATTAAAAAAAAAAAAAAAACAAAAAAACAACTATCTTTTTAAAATTTTTTTTAAGGTTTTTTTTTTCTTTCTTTTTTTCTTAAATTAATTTATTTTATTTTATTTTTGCTGTGTTGGGTCTTCGTTTCTGTGCGAGGGCTTTCTCTAGCTGTGGCAAGCGGGGGCCACTCTTCATCGCGGTGCGCGGTCCTCTCTTGTTGCGGAGCACAGGCTCCAGACGCGCAGGCTCAGAAGTTGTGGCTCATGGGCCTAGTTGCTCCGCGGCATGTGGGATCCTCCCAGATCAGGGCTCAAACCCATGTCCCCTGCATTAGCAGGCAGATTCTCAACCACTGCGCCACCACAGAAGCCAAAAAAAAAAAAAAAAAAATCTATCTTGCTGGAGAGAAAGGTCAAGTCAGCCCCAGTCATGAAACATGTTTAGTGAAGCCATTTGGATATTTAAGCCCCAGCTGAAAACAGTAATGAGTGACCACAGCCAACACCATGTGAAAAACTGTCCAAAAGAATCCAGACAAGCCAAAGAGTTACAAAACAGAATAAATCACTGTTTTAGTTTTGATCGGTTAGGCAGCAATAGACAACTGAGAAAAATAATAAAAACATCATTTTCAATAATAAACATGCCATTCTTGATACTTAATCACTTTACATGGATTAATTTGATCCTTCCATAACCTTACCTATGAGGTACAAACTACAATTATCGCCATCTCATAGAAGACAACAAATGGCGCCAAGCTCGAAAACCACAGCTAAGTTGTGACGGTACAACTCCAACTAGGCAATCTGACCTGTTCTACAACATTATTCTACGTTTTCTCTGCCCCAGCAGGACGATATGCCTACTAAGAAGGAGAATATGATTCCAAGATATTAATTAGAAATCAAAATGAAGGATGATGATTCAGTTCTACGCTGTGCTGAGGAAACCAAACCTGGAGTATATTGTTCCTTTAAAAATAGGGACTTCCCTGGCAGTCCAGTGGTTAAGACTCTGGGCTTCTACTGCAGGGGGGGCATGGGTTCGATTCCTTGGCCAGGGAACTAAGACCCCACATGCTGCGTGGCTCACCACCCCCCCAGTGTCCGCCAAAAGTATCAAGTCAGGCTTTGACAAACTGGAGAGTATCCAGGAAAGCAAGCAAGAGTGTTGATGAAAACTGGAAACAGTCATGAAAACTGAAAGAATATGACATGAATGGCTCCAGAAGACAAGACTAGTTAAATTTGGGCAGAGGCAGATTTCTGCTCAGTATGAGAAAGCTTACGAAACAAATTTGGAATAGGCCATCTCGTCAGATAGCAAGTTCTACTCTTCTTACAGAGATTTTCAGAGGAAATGAGAAAAATCACTATTTTTTAGAGGAGATTCACAAATAAGATGTGGTCTCATTCAACTCTAAGATATGGAAGATATAGAGTTCACTGAATTAAGTTAATTGTAACACTACAGAGGTGATTAAGTATGTTAATTTATCAAACTAACCAAAGAGAAATAAAAGTTCAATTTTCCGGATTTAAAAGCCAGAGAAAGGCAAATGTAGGGAGAAGACCATGATGGAAATAAAAACAGGGGAAAAAAAGGAAGCAGCACTTATCAGAAAGCAGCAGTGACAAGAAAAACTGGAGAAGAGAAAATGAAGAGAGGAAAGAACTAATAGCTATTTTCAACATACAAAAACTTCAGAAAATACCCTGCGCTAAGTATACAACTTCCTGTATTTCATTCATGTTGTAGTAGTAAAGTGGAGGTGATGACAACTGTGGGACATTGTGAGAATCTAAATTTAAAAGGAGACATAGCATTAATATAAGGAAAGAAGCAAATGAGGTGTCACAATTTCTACTTATAAAATAATGGTTAGGCTGACTACTGATGAACCTTCCACTTGTAAAATTCTCCATATAACACTGACTTTCTAATCTAAATGTAATTTATAACAGAAAAGGATTTTCAGGTCAAACACAAACTTTAATAACATCTTACACTCAAGCACTTAACTGAGACTACAATGTTAATATTGAGCTGATCTCCATTTTAGCCAGTCAGAGAAAAAAATAACATGAAGGAGCATGTAGCCTGGAGTCAGTACCCACAGCCCGCATGTACATTCCATTGGTAAAAACAGTCACTTGCCTGCATTTAAGAGGGACACTGGGAAATTTGGTCTAGCTGTGTGCACAGGAATTAGAGGGGAGCCTCAGTTTTGTTAAACAGATAGCAGTTTCTGTCACACAACTGATGGAAGCATTTTTTCTTAGTTACTGGTATTGATTATGAATTATTAATATGAAATTGAAAAGAACTAGTGAAAATGGAAAAATGGTATGAAGTTTTTGTAGAAAAAATTAAAAAGCGAAATCTTTTTATAATCACTACCTATATGATTTTTTTTAAAATTTTCACATCAGCATTATATGCTAAATATGAACATTAAAATGTTATCACACAACAGGGAGGGAGTAGTTACTTGCCTGAAGAGCAGTTGTACTATATATAGTGTCAATACGGATCTTGCCGAAATAGAATTTGTTTTAGAGATTCACAATAGTTCCCCTCAAGCAGTTTAAAAAAATGTTTTTGATGACAGCTACTGTCTTTTAAAGATAACCATGGCCATTTAAAAATACCTAAAATTAATCTGCTGAATTAGAGTTAATGCATATTCTGACTTTATACAGTAGCCATCCCCATTTAACATTATGTGGGATTGAAAGCATGAAGCCCACATCTGAAATGTCTCTGTAAATGGTTTATAATCCAGAGCTAAATACATGCTATAGCTCTGGAGAGGGCGCTGAACCTTAATCTAATCAATGGATAAATTATGTGGAGCTTGAGATTTTAGAGTTAAAAGATTTTTTTTTTTCCTCTACAGCACCATGTACAATTAACCTCTTAGGTTGTAAGAACACTTAAGATATGGGGTCAAGTAATGATTTTTCCCCCAAGCCAGTCAATTTACCCAGGGCAGAATATATTAACAATAGTTTCTAGCACGTGCTTGATCCAAAGATGGTCTACATAACATCAATGCTTTGACTCTGGAGTGGATTAACATTAAGGAACCACACAAACTGACAGGTTATCTAGTTCTGACTGCCCTTCTTGAGCTAGGTTCAACCTGCCCCCACTAGGAATTTCAGTAAACATTCAATTCTAACTGTGGTCAAATATTTCTAATAAAGTTTGTAAACTGAAAATCCATCTCTATTCTAGTGATATACCTCTCTCACTGTCCTTTAATATGATTACAGCTGGAAATTAAGAAGAGTAAAATATCAAATCTGTAGGAACAATCAAGACTATAAACTATCTAAAACACCAAAACTGCAGCCTGAGCTGGTGGCAAGGCCCTAATCTCTGGGCATCCAAGCATTTCTTGGAGCAACAGATTGGTGTAATAGAAACAGTATAAACTAAAATCAGAAAGACCTTAAATCCCACTCTCATCAATTTTGAGATCTCAGGCAAGTTAATCTCTCAGAGTCTTAGTTTTCTCATCTATTAAAGAATTAAATGAAATTTAATTTTATAAAATGATTTTTTTAATAAAAAACATATTTACAAATGATTAAAATGAAAATCTACTTCAAAAGGCCACTACGAGGTCTAAATGAGAGTGTAGTTTATATAAACAGGAAAGCACCAATCACAGCTCCTAAAAGAGTAGGTGCTCTACTCAGTTAGATGTAAATGTAAGACATGGGGATCTTGACAACCAAAAAATCTGCTTTAGTGCACTTGTACTCTCAACTTTAGTACTTCAGTTCAGCTTCCATAATCAAAAATTTGTGTATCTAATAAGAGTGGTGAAATAATGCACAAAAAAACTTTCATTTAAAAACACAAGATTAAAGAGGGTGGGGACAGGCTTTGCTCTGGGCTTTCCCACCTGGTTTTGTGGTGCCTCCTGAAGGTTCTGATGAAGGAATAAACTGAAGTAATTACAGCAAAACAAAACCAAAAACAAACCTACAGGATTAAATTATATCAAAGTACATAAGATAAAGGAAACATTTTCTGTTAGTACTTGTTCTTTTTACAGCAGACTTGTAAAAGGCACAAGCTTACACTGCTTACTACCTATGTTCAAATCCCAGTTCACTGCTTACTAGCTATGTCAACTTGACGAAGTTCTGAAATTTCTCTGGGCCTCAGGTTTCTCATCTGTAAAAGAGACAGAAAATAGGTGTGACCTCATGAATCTCCCCCCAGCAGGACTCCCAGGGGTCCACAGATCACTCTAAGAACTGCTGACTGACTTAAAGTAATCTGTACCATTCACCTTTCAATATACCCAGCTCTAACACTATGTTCTCCCTCAAGCCAATTCTCAAAAATATTCAGTTTAGTCTACATTTTCTGTACCTCCCAGGTCTGAAGAGCTTTCAACTGAAGGAAAAACAAAAGGAAATATCCCATTTTCTGTCAATATCAACAATGGACTAGCTAAATAAATTGTTACACTCATCAAACACTATACCGACGTTAAAAAGAATGCGGTACATGCCAGTATGGAATGAAGCATAAGATACACATCAAAGTGTGTGGGTTCAACTATGATCCTACCTGTGTATATTCTTCAAGGACAGAACTGTTTGCGTGGGCACTGCAAGTTCCCAGGAGGATACAAAAAAGATTAGACATTACCTCTGAGGAAGTGGGATGACATCAGAAGAGTTTTGTTTTTTGAACTTTATGTCCTATGCTCCGCAACATGTTATCCAGAGCAAGTGTAATTTAAAATAATTATGATTTTGCACCTTTGACTTTTCACATACGTATTCTTAATCTACTTATAGGCTCCTTAAAGACAAACGTTTTGCACATATTAGGCACTCAAACATCAAATCCCCAGGCCAAACTTGTAGACTAATTTGAACTGCTTCATTTAAATATAGCAGAGGAAACTTAGAACAATCTTAAAGGAAAAAAGCCTAACATCAAGACTATCAAAAGTTCATCATCTTACCAAACTTCTAAATATATAGTTAAGATAAAATGTAGTAAAAATTGAGGTTGATATTGTAGGTTAGATAATGAATATTTTGCTCAAAAAGGAACAATGTTCTGCTTCTTTAAAGACCTAGAAATTGCTCAAAAATGACAGGTGTTTGGATGCTGTACTAAGCACATATATTCAGAAACAGCAGCCAAAGGGCAGCCAAAGCATATCCTAATATGCTTTCAGGACCCTTGGATAAGCGCCAGGTACTATGTAATGCCTCTGGAGGGGGCAACCAAGGGAGACAACTACAAAGCTTCACCAGAGATAGGGTGGGAGGACAGTTCGAAGCAGCAAGGTAGAGTAAATTTTTTTGCAAGTCAGGATACCTAGATTTTGGTACTACAACTCTGCCACCAAGAGGAGTGATGGGAGTTTCAAACACAAAATCATGACACCTCCTCATTCGATTTTCTTGTGTTTCACAGTAGCATTCATTTCAAAACCTTCCTTCTGAATTTCACCCCAGGAAAGCTTCTCTAACGCACTGAACACGTCCCGCCCACCACCACTATTCCTCACTTGTCCTTTCCTTTTTTTCTTAAATGGGAATCAGACAATGTAGAGAGTAAGGGTCCTTAGACTAAACTTTAAAAAATTAACAAGAACTCATTGTAAACCATTTATATATTTATTTCAGCCCTAAAGAATGACCACCTGCCACTATGCAAATTAAATCACTGGGCTAGTGGCTGTGATTTAGCTTGTCAATTAGAATACATGAAGCCAATTAATGAAAATGTATTTCAAAGGAAAATCACAAGTTATAGAGCTGGGATTTTTCCCCCTTTCAAAAGAGTAATCCATTCATTATAAAATTGCATAACCCATTTAAAAAGGACTTTGGCAAACTATATTTAGTTCTAACCTCTGATAAAGTAACCATACTTATGGGGCATCTATCTTAAAAAAAAAAAAATTGATACTTTTGCACCACAGGGTGTTTTTAGAAGTCCTCCCTGCTGTTTAAATTAGAAAATATAATGTCCTACCTAAATATAATGGTTCGGTAACAGAACAACATGTGTCTCCTAATATGCACCAAGGAGGGCACAATATCATTTCCAGGAATTCTTCCCCAAAATGCACAATCTGAGTTTACTCATGAGGGATCACCAGACAAATCCAAATTGAGGGACATTCTACAAAACAACTGGCCAGTACTTTTGAAAAAAGTGGCAAAAGGCAAGGACTGAAAAACTGATCCAGATTAAAGAAGAGTAAGGAGACGTGACAATGAAATGCAAACTGTGATCCTGGATTGAATTCTGGACCAGAATTAGACAATTATAGTGGTATAATTTGCTATAGGCTATATAATAGTTTATTTTATCCATTATTTTATTAATTTATTGATTTTGATCATTATATTGTAGTTACACATGTTAACATTTGGGGAATCAGGTAAAGGATATATGGGAAAATTTGAACTTATTTCAAAATAAAAAGTTAAAAAATAAATGGTTAGAAAGGCAGTTTAATTACCATATGTAGAAGCAGCTATTTTCACTTTTGGTTACTTAATATTACACTTATATAAAAGTAAGTTTTAAAGAAAAACCTTCTAAATAGTGACTATTTCTAGGGGACTTCCCTGGTGGGGCAGTGGTTAAGAATCCGCCTGCCAGTGCAGGGGACATGGGTTCAAGCCCTGATCCGGGAAGATCCCCACATGTGGCAGAGCAACTAAGCCCGTGTGCCGTAACTACTGAGCCTGCGCTCTAGAGCCCACTGAGCCACAACTACTGAGCCTGCACGCCTAGAGTCTGTCCTCCACAACAAGAGAAGCCACCGCAATAAGCCCGTGCACCGCAACGAAGAGTAGCCCCCGCTTGCCGTAACTAGACAAAGCCTGTGCACATCAACGAAGATGCAGTGCAGCCAAAAATAAATAATTTTTTTAAAGTGATTTTTAAAAAAAGTGACTATTTCTGGAAGACAGCATTATCAGTGAGTTCTGCTCTCCACTCTTATACCCTTTATGTGCTCATCTGTGTTTTTCAAATTTCCTTATTAGGCTGGTAAAACTTGTATTTAGGAGAAAAAAAGTCACAAAAATAAGTGATGCGTTTGCAAATTAAAATGAGGGGTGGAGAGGAGGTTCCCGCTTTGTCTTGGAGAGTATTCCAACAATTGGTTATACTGTTAAATTTAATTTCCATTAATTAATATACATTAAAAAGTCACTACACAAACAGCAAATAGTCCCAGAATAATAAAGCAAAAGAATCAACCTCTAATGAGACATTTACGGACTGCAATTTGAAAACATAGGGCAAGTGTCTCCTCTGACTTGATTTCACCAGATGTGTGCATGGGGAAGACCAAGCCTCTACAACCCACTGCTCTGTTTTAGACTGTACTATCATGGCCCTCTTCCCTGAACACAAAGGAAAAGAGGCCACGATATAGATAGTATGCTTTCATACCAATCAGGCACAAAAACTGCCAATGGCTAAAAGGGAAAAGGTGCCAAGAACTTGAGGCACAAGGCCCTCAAGTATGATTCTTGCTATTTTCATTTTAAGTACAGAACCCTAAAATATAGTCTAAAACTAAAGCCATCACTTTTAATGAAATTAAACAAAGTGGTAATTTTTCCAGTTACAAGATGGGATTTAACCTTCTCTAAAAAACACTTCTAACTTCTCTAATGTCCAACTCATTAAACAACTCAAATACATGAAATTCCAATGCAACAAAAATTGGGCACTCCTCGTAAATTAAATGCAACAGGATCTCTCCTAGATTAACAAACATGCATACAGGTCATGCAACTGGACAAAGTCTTATTTTGCTTCAGCTTCTTGATCTGTGAAAATGAAAAAGCTAGGGTAGATGCTCCTTCAAGCCCCAAATCCAATGATTCTATAAAATTCACCTCCCAATTTATTATTCAATTAAAAAACTCAAAAGCCCCACAAATGTCATTTTAAATAATATCCTCAATATGAAGTTTAATTCAAATTCTATAGCACAACCTAGAAGTTCACAATTCTGGTCCTGCACAACTCCCTTGTGCACAGAGAATTTTCCCAGAACTTTCACTTTATTCTGTAGAGCCCCTGAGACTTTTATCATTCCTAAAGTCTCAAAATTCTAAAAGGCAAGCAGCTATTTTCATTGCAACGAAGGCCCATCAATTTAGAAATTATTCTCTTACTCCCTCTTGTGGCTGCACTGCTTTCCTTTCTTTCAATTGCAACTCCACCAGCTGCTCCTGAAAGTGCTCCACCGAAACTGCTAATGAATTAGATGGTGTCAAGAACTAATTTGGTACGTATTTGAAGACTTTCTGTGTAATGTTGGCACACAGTAAAATTTTAGGTGTTCTATAAATGATAAAGTCATATAGATATGAAGGGACAGAGCTTCTTAACTTCAAGGATGGAATCAGAGGACTCTGACCAGTCACTTAACTGAATGCATTTTCCACTAATAAGAAATAGATGGCAAATCTGCACCATCTAACTTTTAAAATAGCAACAAGGAATTTGATAAAGCCAAGATATATTATTCTCTGGTGTTTAAGGAATGTTGAAACCAGCCTAAAATTTCATTTTAATTCCTGTTAAAAAGCCAGAGTAGTTTGGCTCCCTGATTCTTACCAAAAATGAAACAAAAGACAACCACATAAAAACTCAATGCTGATAGAAAGCCTGGAGTGTTCTAAAATGTTTTTTTTTGAAAATTAGTGTTTTAGTCATATTCGAAATGTACCTCCTAAAGATTAAAAGATGGTGAAAAGTACCAAAAAGAAATTATTGAGCATTGAGTGATAACTGCTAAAACTGTCTGACACTAGGGGGCTTTCCTTCTCCCCTTCCCCAGAGCCTTTCTCAGAGCTAGCATTAATGCTGACCTACTTGGGTTGAAGCTTCTCACCAATCAAGGCCCCATTTCCCAATATTTCCATCACAAAGTACTTTTTGTTTTAAAAACCTCATTTTTTATAGTGTTTTTTTTAAACTTGCACATGCACATTGTGTGTTGTGTATAATTCCTTCGTGGGACCAGATTATCAGCCACTTTTAAAAAAGAAGGTTGAAGACCAGCTCTTCTGAATTTGACCAACACACAGTACTTTCCCCTCTAGGTTGTTGAGATTCTTTTTATGAGCAGAGGCTTTTTATATTTATTATGTTTTTCTTTATGCACAGGGCTTATAAAGTAGCAAGTAATCAATAAATATTAAATTTAAAGTTTAAGCAGTTTATTAAAATTCTTAAATTTAATCCAAAATTAATAAATCAAGCCACAATGAAGTGATATCAAAGAAGCACAAAAGAAGGTAAGCAGTATATTTGCTATCTACTATTACCACGGGGATGTATTAACTCTATATAAAATATCCTAGAGGTAGATGCTATTATTATTTCCATTTTGCAGATGTGGAAATAAGAGTCACAGAGATGTAATACCTGCCCAGAGTCATAAAATGAATTTTAAAAATTCAAACACCAAAAGTCTGCATAGTCTGTGCTAGGTTGTATCACCCCTTTAAAGTAAAGCAGCACACATTATAGTTTATTTTTATTTTTTTTTTATAGTTTATTTTTTAGAAATATTCATAAGATTATTCTTCAAGTCTTATCCCTATGATCCAATTAAATTTAAGTCTGATGATAATCCTGTCTTATCAGATGGAAACTATCAAATGGGAAACTGAAGGGAAAAGTCATTACTGTTAACAAAGTCTTATGATCCGTTTGATGTCATTTCCAAACATCTTCTAAACACCATAGTAAAATACTCATCAAATTACTGACTTGAGAATTTGCCTGTTCTAATAATACTACTGCCTACCTATACACTGTCCTCAACTGTCAATTTCCCAGAATCACATTTTAAAGGTAACGTGTTTTGAGTAGGATTTTCATCACATTTCCCTTGGTTGAATGTGGTCCAAGTATTCCTTTGAAATTCTGGGCAATGGTGTTTAATGTATGTTGTTTTAAGGGGCAAAAATAATTATGAGTTAAAAATTCATGAGTCTTGGATCAACAAGAGAAGTAGGTCTTTCTCAGAAAAGCATTTGTATTTAATCACTTAGATGAGAAACATTCAACTCACCACTGGGTTCCCTGGTAATACCGCTAATTTTAAAAAACTTGTAGATCCTGGAACTTGTTTGCAAAATGGAAGTTAGCCTCCACTAAAACATTTCTAACTTCTCTAATGATGTCCAACTCATTAAGCAATTCAAATAAATGAAATTCCAATACTGCAAAAACTGCACCTTTTCTAAGTTTTAAAAGAATGAACATGCATACAAGTCAACCAATTGGACAAAGTCTTAGTTTGACTTACTTAACTCTATAGATAAACATTTGACCGACTGTCATTACATTCTTACTTTGCCATCCTACCTGTAGTTAATACCATCGTAACCGTATTTTTATTTGGGGGAGAAGGGAAGAAAACTCACAAATTCTGTCAAAAGAAAGAAAAAGCTTATATGCTGAAACCTTTTAGTTATCTATTCCAATACAAACAAACATGAATGTGCCATACAACAGGACCATACTGGTAGAAGTCAGATATATTCAACCATGCTTTGTTGCCCCCAAGATCCACACTATAGCAAGCTAATGTCAACAGAAAAACATTAGTGAAATCTGCCAAGATATAAGACTATTTTATACTTCATCACTACTTATGTCACATTATACCTTACCAGAAAATGCAAAATTATATCAGTGACAAACGACAACTGCTACTGCATAGCAATTTTTACAGATACAAGTTTTTCATCATTATAGGGAAACGCTCACTAGAGAATAAAGGAGAATGACCTGTTGCAAAGAAATGTACTTAGTACAATGGGAACTGATAAGAATGTGGCGCTAAGCATGCCATTTCTCCCAAGCCAAATTCAAATTTGTGCCACCTAAATATTAAGCGTATCATTCCTTCAGCATACTTTACATATTAAATACCACACATGTCAATGGTCCTGTAAAGGGGAATAAAGAAATAGAGCCAATCTTCTTAAGTTCAAAAACAACATGGATATCAAAATTAAAATAAGTTACAGGGCTTCCCTGGCGGCACAGTGGTTGAGAGTCCGCCTGCCGATGCAGGGGACGCGGGTTTGTGCCCGGGTCCGGGAAGATCCCACATGCTGCGGAGCAGCTGGGCCCGTAAGCCATGGCCGCTAAGCCTGTGTGTCCGGAGCCTGTGCTCCGCAACGGGAGAGGCCACAACAGTGAGAGGCTCGCGTACCTCAAAATAAATAAATAAATAAGTTACAAATCAGATTAATGAAACCCTCAGGAAACCCTCGGGCCATAAAGATGGGAATTAGCAATGGCTTGTGTCAGGGAAAGTAAAAAGACCAAACTAGAGCTGAAGGCGTTATAGAGGGTATTCTGGCAAAGATGGAGCAAATGAACAGAAGGAAAGCATTGTTTTATAAAAAGGTAAGAAGAGTTAAGAGCTGTCTGTATATAGCATAGAACCGGGAAAAGAACAGTAAAGATAGCAAGTCCAAGTGAATGACCACCACTAGCTGTAAAAGGTTTACAATTTAGCTTCTGTCCATTAAAATTAGGTCAAGTTTACCCTTCCTCACACCATCACTTTCTTGCCAATATGCTTCTGAGTGGGAGACTAAGGGGTAGAACTACTACTAGCTAGTACAATGGCAATGGCAAATAATCCTGGGTACTACCCACAGGAGTGCATCATACAAATGAGTATCAACAATGTAAAGGGTTGAGAACCTATGATGTAGGCAACACAGCAATAACTTGCAATCAGAAAATGAAGTCAAAGTTGAGTCCAAGATGTCATTTTGATTAAGTCTAGAAAATGTGCTAAAAATTAAGAGGTCAGAAAGGACAGGTAGTTTCAAAAGGAAGATGAACTCTTGCTTGTAGCACGCTGAAATTGACAGCAATTCTAAATCCTCTAAAGAGCAGTGTTTATTCTCAATGTAAAACCATAATAAAGAAAAGAGCTATGGAAACCAGGATGAAATCACAAGAGGAATATCTCAGGAATTCTAGAAAAAAAAATTCTAATGCTATTAGAATTGCAATGGACTACATTAAGTTTTTAACTTAGCTGACATCAGAACACCCATAATTTTGACTTTTAAAAAATTTCTCATACACACAAATGTTCTTCAATATAAATGTGTCAAAGATCACCTATTTTGGAATAAAAAACTTGTGGTCAAATTAATCTAAATGGTCCAATAACATTTAATATTATAAATGAAGAACTATTTCACATACTGGGCTCCCTCTATGTGGTAGAACCAGTCATCAGATATGAAAATAGGTAATATATTCATGGGGGAAAAAAAAAACCCTATGTCTTTCACAGGTTAAAGCCCCAATTCCAAAAAAAAAAACCCAAGGTTAATATATGAATGTGATAAACTATGATGGAGGGCACTGAGAATCTATTTCTGACATTAGTAAAAGGAGAAAGTTAGTCCAAAGAACAGAACTGGATGATCAGAAATCCAAAAAAATGGTCAAATCAAAGGCTCTGATTTTCTTTATAAGAGCAGAATTATTTTTGCATGTCTATCAACACACCTTGTTGTTGGCAAAATCTGGTGTCACTTCCTTTGCCTGTTTCATACAGCCATTAAGTCCCACATTCCTTAATTTATAACATAGTAGACCCTTCATGATCTAACCAGTACCCCCTCTCTCTCCTAATCTCTTGCAGAATTATTGGAAAAGGCTTTTAGATAAAGCAATGTTCCCACCTACTGTTCTGATAGAATGAACCATCACTTAATTTGCTGGATTAACCAAATCCTACTTACCTAATAGACTGGCTTTACATTAGGCCTTTCATTCCTAAGTAAACATCAATCATGCCCATGACTTTGGGCTAAATACTTCAGATAAGTTTTTCGGCTACTCTCTGGAACTCCCTTCAGCTTCAGCAGTTATATCCTTATTAAGAGTCCCATATTTGTTTCCTGAACTATGCCATTATACTTGGCTATAATTACTTAAAATGGTATGTTACTTAAGTGTTATGAAATATAAGTATGAAAAGAAGTGTTCCTATGAAAACTAAGCTGAATGCGCCAAACGACTAGTTTTTAAAGGAGAGTCACACACTCAATCACACACACACACACACACACACACGCACACCACTTGGGTTATTCAAACTAAAAGATTAGAAAAATTGCATATTTCTAGGATTATGAACTGATTATTCTTCTAGCTTTCAAGTTCTAACTCTGCTATGCAAACTCAAACAGCATTTTGTAAAGGATGCATCTATTTTAGGGGTGTCTAGTAAATTATTTCCAAACTGTGGATCTATGCATATTCAAAGGTCTTAGCTCCACATTAGCAATGGGCAAATGAACATACACATCTGTTTTAATTGAAAATAAATGTTTAGACCAAGTATGAACACATACTTGAACCACTTTCCAATTAAACAACTAACTTGGGTCTTCCTACTGTACCACTATTGAGGTGTTACCAGTAAGATTTCTTTACTGATAAAGTTGGGTTTTTAGAAGAAAAAATGAAAAGCAAAATTATTCTCCATATGCTATTACAACTCTAAGGTAGCTTTATTTTCCCTCCTTTCTAATTCAAAAGCCTCTGCTAGGGCTGAATACAATTTCTTCCTCTTTCTTGGGCAGATCAGATGCATAAGTGTGCATGTTCCTCCTCTACTTTAAGATTTTACTCAGGTTTTTTTTTTTTTTTTTGCACGGGCCTCTCACTGTTGTGGCCTCTCCCGCTGCGGAGCACAGGCTCCGGACGCGCAGGCTCAGCGGCCATAGCTCACGGGCCCAGCCGCTCCGCGGCACGTGGGATCCTCCCGGACCGGGGGCACGGACCCGTGTCCCCTGCATAGGCAGGTGGACTCCCAACCACTGCGCCACCAGGGAAGCCCATTACTCAGGTTTTTTGCTTTAAGTCCAATTTTGAATCCTTTCATCTTTTCCTCTTAGTTCACTTTTAACTATCTTCACAGCTCATCTAATCACTAAACATCTCCAGGCCATCTATATCTCCTCTTAGAACAGGCAGGAAAGACTTCATTCTTATCTAAGTATTGCTATGCCAAAAAAGGACAGGTAACCTGTTGTTCTTGATCAAGCTGTTATTCTTCCCCTTCCCACCAAATGGCAAACATCTACCTCTCCTTTCTTTGTTCCTTTATTTTCTTTCATTTACACTTCACACACCTCAGACTTCCCAAATATACAATACCTCACCAGGGTCAATGTTTAATGGTTATCATGAAAACTCTTTTAAAAAGACCACTGAATTTTATTCCCCAAAAGACTATCAAATGTACTCCTTCCTGGAAGGGACTGCTGCTATCTGCTATGTCACATAAGGTCTTTGTACTCTGAAACATACCAAAAGCAGTTATTGACAAAAACATGTAAATATGTACAGCAGTGAAAATGAATATAACACTGCAGAAGTCTTCTGAGAAGCCCTTATTCCAATAAGTGAACTGCCTAGTAATTTTCAACTTAAAACTCTATATAGCAGTTTTTAAAGCCTAAGACACATATTAACACATTATTGACCGGGGGATTTCTGCAGAAACTAACGCCTGTGGCCAAAATCTGTCTCTGGTCAAAAATGTGTTAACATATTCAGGGGCTTCCCTGGTGGCGCAGTGGTTGAGAGTCCGCCTGCCGATGCAGGGGACACGGGTTCGTGCCCCGGTCCGGGAAGATCCCACGTGCCGCGGAGCAGCTAGGCCCGTGAGCCATGGCCGCTGAGCCTGCGCGTCCGGAGCCTGTGCTCCGCGACGGGAGAGGCCACAACAGTGAGAGGCCCGTGTACCGCAAAAAAAAAAAAAAAAAAAAAAAAAGTGTTAACATATTCAGACTAGGAAGGACCCAAAGCTGCCTGGTTTCCTAGCTTGCTCCTGCTTAATGGCAGTTCTATGAGCTGGAGATAAAACCCAGCGCCCAGCAACCACACCTTGAAAACCACACCTTAAAAATGTAGAGAAGCATAATAAAATGGAACGCAGTCAAGTTAACTGAATCACACAACTACCGTTGCCAGCTGTTACAAATGGCAGACTCATGATTTTACTGATTTGTGAAAGGAAGCCATTCTTTACCTTATACCAGTGGCTTTCAATTTTTAAATGAAACCTTTGAAAATTTGCTAGCCAGTACAGGCCCTCTGCCCTAGAAAAATACACAATTTTTAAGGCTTCTTGGATCTTTTAATTCCCATTCTTGGACTCCTGAGTTAAGAGACCTCTATATTATTAGAGGCAGGTTTGTACTATTGTCACTGCTTTAAACAGAAGCCCAAAACTGAGATAAATTGGGGCACTAAGAGTACCTGATTTTCTTTCTCCACAACAACCCTATGGGGTAGATATTATTCCTATTTAATTGAGCTCAGTTTTCTCTGAAGGGTGGAAGATTTCTTTAGGCCACTCGGCTATTCAATGGTAAAAAGTTGGTTTGACTCAAAACCTGGAGCTCTTTTTACAACACTACATTCTTCTTTGAGTTTGAATTAGGTTCAATCTAGTATGCATATCCTCATTTCATTTTCCACTTCATCATGTTCAAGATAAAGTACCCAATTTTTTGGCTTCTTGTGAGTTTAGACAGAAGAGGTGTTGATCCCCTCCCCCACGAACGCGAGAGCTTTTGGTCTAAGATCTGGTAGAAAAGGCAGACTACATTAGTTCACAATTTAACGTCACAAGGAAGAAAACTGCAAATTTTTTGGCATAAAGAGAAGTCCATGTTATGAAGAATAAAGCCAGTGACCATTTTCCACAGTAATGCTCTAAAACTTTTGTCCAAAGTAACATGTTCCCTGCTCTTTCTCTGCTTAAGTAAATGGTATAAATTAAGCAAACACTTGATAAAGTGCCCATTAACCAGAATGGCGGTAACCTAATAATGGACTAAAGAGCTCTTCAGAAGGACTTTGAACCGTGGAGGTTAGTTCCCCCTAGTAGGAAGAAAGAGAATATTTTCTTAGCCAGTATGATACAGGTACTCAACAGAACAATGAAGTCTGGTTCATCACTGATGCCACCAGCCAATAATGTTAATTCTGAAAAGGAATTACCTGCTTGTTTTCCTCAAATTAAAAGTCAAAGTTCAGAAAAAAAACTAGAGTAATAAAAATTATAACTGGTAGGGCTTCCCTGGTGGCGCAGTGGTTGCGAGTCCGCCTGCCGATGCAGGGGACACGGGTTCGTGCCCCGGTCTGGGAGGATCCCACGTGCCGCGGAGCGGCTGGGCCCGTGAGCCATGGCCGCTGAGCCTGCGCGTCCGGAGCCTGTGCTCTGCAACGGGAGAGGCCACAACAGTGAGAGGCCACAACAGTGAGAGGCCCACGTACCGCAAAAAAAAAAAAAAAAAAAAAAAAAAAAAAAAAAAAAAATTATAACTGGTTATATTTTTATAAGTAAGACACTGAGATGTAATTAAGCACACTTTTATTAATCATCAAGTAAATCAGTTCAAACAATTATTTTCTCTAGGAGAAATAACAGTTCTGCTATATTTTACTCTTCCATTTTACTAAAAAGGGGAAAAGGAATTTTATGCAAGATGTTTCCAGAGTCAACATGACCTGCCTGAAAAAAAGATGACAGGGAAAGAAAGAAGCCTGCCTGTAACGAATCACAGTATCTGTAAATATCGTATTTTCCCAAGTTGAAACAGAAAAGGCCTTGGAAAATTAGCAGTGCTGCTGACCTAGTTCTATTATCCTCTCTTCCAAAAGAAGCCTTTTCGCTCATTTACTTAACAAATACTTGAGTATCTACTATATGTTAAGAGGCATGAGCCATGCAAAGATCACTACTGGAGATTTACTTTAGAAAAGACTAAGGCTGGAAGCAAAAGCTTGTTTAGGATTCTGAGTCTTCTGTATAATAAAGGAATTAAACTTTCATTTATCTATACTTACGAAGTAGAAATTTCGTTTAGACTCGGTAAGAAGCCAGTGCTATTCTGAAGGAGAACATGGGTAGTGACCAGTATGAAACCCCCTTAATAATCATAACAAGGAGAAGCTATTTAGAGATTAATCCAGTTATTCTCACCCACGGATCCTATTCTTTTTCCTTGATAAGGAAACCAAAGGGAAGTAAAGTTAAAACTGCTATAGTCTTTTCCTAGGAAAATCCTCACAATGACAGGACCTTTTATACTTCTTGTGTGGAAAACATGCAAATACCTACCTGGAATCTCAAATAAGCTGTAAGTAGAGGGTAAATGTTACTGCGTCCCCCATTTATTCCTAAAATTGACTTTTGTCTTAAGGGAAATTATAACTTGTAGCAAACTCTTTGAAACCAAAATAAAAATTATTTGATCTATTAGGTGTAATAATTGGAGGAAAAACATCAGAGCGAACAAAACTCAGTAACATACACAGGTACTAATCGGTAAACAGAGCAAGGTGGGAAAAGCCCGACATGTTTTTTATTATAGGAAAACATCGTATTTTCAAATTTTAAATATTCTTATTACCTTAGCAAACCGCAAGATGAGCATTTGTCATTTAGTATCAATAAAAGCCAGAACTCCCTTCTCATCTTAGAAATGAATGATAGCTATCAATGTAAAGATTTCAAGTAAGCAATCAAAAACAAACCACACACAAGACAGATACCACACAAGAAGGCTGGCGCCCACGTTAAGATAAAAAATATTATTGTTCTTTAAAAAGACAGCCTAAAGAAAATCATCATTTAAGAAAAATACTCATAATTTAGGAACTGAAGATATTCCATTAGTCTCAGACTAGTATAAAGGAATCATAATACCATTATAACTTTAACAAAAACTCCAAACCCCACAACGTGAGAAATAATCCTATATCGCTCGTTATAGTAGTTCTTCCATAAACAAGGTTCAAATAATTAAGTAGTGCAGCTGGATTTTCAGAGGAATTGGGATACTGCATCCCTCTATATACCAGAGCCCTGCCATACTGAGACCCAATGTGTAACCTGAAGTCCTGAAATACAAGAGAAATCATTTAGTAAAACCCACCTCAAATATTATTCCAAAAACTCATGGTTCATTAAAAGGGGAAAGTATTAGTGTATATAAGTTGTTATATGCTAAATGGTTGGATCTTCTACCAATTTATCCTCAGATTTTAACTTTTCTGCCACAGAAAATCATCATTTGTAAGAAAATTTTAAAATTAACCAAAATGTAATGTTCAATTCTTTTAAGCTATTTAGAGAAGCAGTGCTTCAACAAGTAGATACTGAATACTTAAAATACTTCTTGAATGAACCTGGAAAAATCAAGCTTGAGTTTTTCATAATCTTTTATTGTGGTTGTCAGTGTTCAAAGTTGAGACCTCCAACACTTAAACGCAGGAAGAGGCAAAAGCAACTGTGAAGCCAGTTTTCCGCATGGCTGACTCATTACATTAACATTATAGTGGCTAATCCAGGAAAGGCTACTAAGTCTACAGTGAGTCTCCTATTACATCGCACCTAAAACAGGGTATGTAAAATTCCTGCATCCATATACGTACTTTAAAGAAAATCAGCTCTAGAACTACTACAAATATTCTAACCATAACTGAAACGATATACAATTACTTTACCTTTTCAATTAGAACAAAAAACACTACTAATCTATTTGAACTGATTGATAATCATCTTTGCATTTACCTTATACAACTGTTTTAACATCTTTTAGTAATGACACCCTGAAAGACTTGGAAATCTAGAACACCCCATTTGCAAAAGGAAAGGAAAAACCAAAGAAAGAAAAAGTTGAGAGTAACCTAACTGATATGCATTACAGGAACTCTATATCATAGCGACGCTAAACTGAATGGTTTGATTCTCACCAGTACATCATTGCAGATATCTCTTAGCTCGGTCTCAATTTTCTCTCTGTATTCTCGAGCCATCTGCTGTTTTTTCTCAGCACCTTCCGTCTTTTGCTCAATACTTGAGACGACCCTCCAAGATGACCTACGGGCTCCTACAACATTTTTATAAGCAACTGAGAGAAGATTCCTCTCCTCATTGGATAATTCAGCTCCTTGCTCAGTTACAGACTTCATGCAGGCCGCCATGTCGTCATACCGCTCAGCCTGCTCGGCCAGTTTGGCCTTCTGCACCAGCTCATTTTTATCCATGACTGGATGTTCTGCCGGGGAAAAAAAAAGAAAAGTAGCATTTAGATATTTTTTTCCATTAAAACAAACAGACTGAAAATTATACCTTTTGTAAACAAGCTATGTTAACACCTTAAACCTAATTACCTATGGAAGATTCTTTACATGAGAAATTTAATGCAGCCTCACAAAAGAATGCTAAGAAAAAAAATACTGGCATGCTCAGCATGCAGAGGGCACATTTAAAGCCATTAACACTGGTTTAGCAAAACTAAAATTGCATTACCTCATCTTTGTTCAGGATCCTTATTTCACATAAGGTTAAAGCACATTCACCAAGAGGCGGCCTTAAAAACCAACCGTTATCTTACTTGGTCAAAATCTCAACTCCAGTTTCAAATATCACTAAATAATCCAAAATTAAGCAGCTTTTAGTGAAAACACCACCTATGAAGAACATTACACTATCACACTCCCAGAATCACGATACCTGTCAGTTGAATGCAATTCATGTCCTTTTACTTTGGTAATAGCTACTCTTGTCAGGAGTGTTTAAATTTTAGTTGGTATCCCCCCCCACCCCAAGTCCACTGATCTTTGCAACAGCTGATCGTAGCATGCCAATTTTCTGGGAGAAACGAATATATTAAACGATATTAAACGAATATAATAAACGAATATATTAAAACTGCTTGTTTTAATATATTGTGCATGTAAAACCACCACCAAGGATCAATACATAACTGACCCTAAGGCTTCATTTATCTGTACCTTGTTATATGCACACAGGCTTAAAAAATAACACCCATGAATCCTGGAACTTCGATTCTTACTATCTGCGAGCACTAAAATGTATCTATTAAGTGCTTCCCGGTGTCACCAGTGTTTCTGATGTCACTGTTCAGTTTAAATGCAGCATTACTGCATTGTTCCTAGTAGTCAAAATTTAATTGAATACATTATCACCCGAGCTGCCCTTATATCGTAACTTCCTAATTCTTTCTCATTTTAAAGCTCCTTCGACTTTTCAATTTCCCCCGTTTTACTATTCCTTAATATATCCTTTTGAAAGGTCCTAAAGCAGCACAGAAAGATACTAACCCATACAGTGGTCCCACAGGGTACAGGATTTATGATGAACAGAAGAGTCACTGTCATTCACTACGGGAAATGACTCCCTTTCTTTACCTTCCCAGGGAAATCCCACAATACTTTACAGGATTTATGATGAACAGAAGAGTCACTGTCATTCACTACGGGAAATGACTCCCTTTCTTTACCTTCCCAGGGAAATCCCACAATACTTTTTGTTTCAAAAAACCAAATCGTCACAGGTCCTCTGTGTTTGAACAAGCAATTAGCGAGCTTGAATGGGAACTAGACTGTTTCAATGCGAAAACTAAAATTCGTGATCGCATAACCTCCCCACCCCCCTCTTCTTGAAATTACCAATTTCTCTCCTCTTCTTGAAATTACTAATTTCTCCCCTAGGAACTCAAAAATGCTCTCGGACTAACGCTGCTTCTAATGAAAATTATCTAAGACCAGTACAAAGGTTTCTCTCCCCAACCCCTCGGGTACAAGCGGGAAATGGATTAGGTTTCTCAGAATAACCAGCGCTCCAAGGACTGGCCGCACCCATTTAACCCTTAGCCGGCCTAAGACGTCGAGGTGGGTGAAACGAAAACGGGCCGACTGCGACTTTAAAGTGCAAACCCTTCCGTCCGCGCCATCCGCAACCCCCCTCCTTGGCTCCGCCCAAGCTGGTGCCTCCGCTCGGTCCCCGAGTCTCCCTCTTTGTCATGGCGGATCTGTGTCAAGGAGTCCAACCTACTGCCGAGTGTTAATTCCCCCACCGGGGCCGGAGGGAGGAGCCGCACGCCCCCGCCCGAGCCGGGGAGGGGGAGCCGCCCGCGCCGAGGGCACCGACGCCAGCGCCGCCCGCAGAAGCGGAACCAGACGGGCCGGCCGCGGACACACCCCACTCTCCCACCGGCGTCCGTCCGCCACCGGCCACCGCGGGTGTTCACTTAGTCTACGGGGACCCGACAGCTGCGGCAGGTGGGGGAGGGGCGAGCCACACCCAGGCGAGCAGGGCCACCGCCGGCTGTTATGCTCTGGCTCACCCGCCCCGCAGAGCGGGGTCCCCGTCTACACACCCAGACCAGGACCCTTCAGTTCCAGCCCCCGCGGGAACGAGCGAGACGCGCGGCCCACCGTCTTCCCCATCCTCATCCCTACCTGGGCTTCCAGCCCCCCTCCACCCGGACATAGAAAGCCAGCCCATCCCCCACCCCGCCAGGAATATTCAAGTCCCCCCGCCGCGGAACCCAGGAAATTCGGCTCTGGGTCGCGGGCGAGCCCCACCCCGGAGCCGGCTGGCCCGAAGTGCGGCCTCGCCCAGGTCTACCTGGCGGGCGCTTCCGGGCCGCCTCGGCTCGCAGCCCGGTGCCCGGGCCTCCCGCCGCCCCGCCACCCGGGTGGGGGAGGGCTGGGTGCCGCCACCGCAGCGCGGGGCGCGGAGGCTGCGCCGAGGAGCGGGCGGGAGAGGCAGGGGAGGGGGGAGGCGGCGGGGAGGGGGCGGCCTCACCTGCGCCACTGCAATGCCCGCAGCCGCCGAGTCATTATCTCGGGCGGAAGCGGGCAGCGGGGAGGTGCTGAAGAGGGACCTTCGGGGGCGCGGGTGGGAACGGATCGCAGCCGGCGGTGCCTCGGCCGGCCGGGAGCCGGCGACCGGGCGGGTCCCGGGGATCTGGCGTGTGGGCGCCCTTCCCACCGAGGGGGCCGGGACCGGGGCCGGGCGCTCATCGCGGCCGATGCGGAAGCAAGTAGCCCGAAGCAGCCGCGAGCCGCCCGCCCGAACCCAGCGGAAGAGAAGCCGCCGCCCGTCTCCGCCTGAGGAGACTCCGCCTCAGCCCAGCGCCGCTCCCGCCGGGCGAGTGGGGCTGAAGGGATGCGGAGCGGGGAGGGCCCCCGCGCTTTCGGAAGGCTGGCCTGGGACAGGAAGGAGCCGGGCGAGGCGGCGGCGGCCGGGTCCCTTACCTGTGTCCGGAGTGGGTGGCGACGGACAGACGGGGCTCAGCGGTCTCTGGGCGGCAGCGGCGAGGCTGAGACTCTGTCCCTGGATCTCGCTGCTCACAGGCTACAGCCGCTCCGCAGACACGGGGTTTCCTCCAATCACCAGCCCCGGCAGCAGGGGCGCCACACGCACGATGACGTCAAACGCTGCTATGGCAACCGTTGATTGGTGCCCACAGCTCAGGGGGCCCAGAGCAACCGCCGCTCCCCAGCGCGAGGCCGTCCTGCCTGCCCGCACTAGAGGGCGAGCGGAGGAGCGCGCGTCCTCTCCGCTCCCAGCACCCCTCCCCAGCCCGCTCGGCTTCCAGCTTTTCTACTGCTGTCCTGAGTGCGCCTGAACGGGAAGCTCTTTTTTTTTTTTTTTCTCCTGGCCACCAATACCCCCACCCTTACTCGCCTTCCTTTCGGATCCCCCCGCTACCTCCGCCGGCTCACTCTTCTAAACCAGCCAGGAGGAAATTTCTCCCCACCCCCACCGTAGCTTTTCGTGCGATCCTTCTGCGCCTGCGCCAGTTACTCCCTCTAGCAGGGGGCTCCCTTTCAGCAACATCCGGGACCTTTCACATCCTCCCCCACCACCACCTCCCAGCCGCCTGGCCCGCCCCGCCCTCCGTGTTTCGCGGTGGTAGCTGCCCCCGGGGCCATCCGAGGGGCGGGATTACGAGAGCGGCTCCGCGGCGCTAGCATCCTGATCTGGACTTGGGGTAGTGGGAGGGCGCGGTCAGAGGGTCGGGGAGGGGCGTGGTGGCGCGCTAGCCCGCTAGCCCGCCGCTCCCCCACTTCGGGCGGGGCGACCGGGGTGCGCGGCCCCTCCCTTTCTCCCTTCCGCCGCCGCGGCTTTACCTGCTGGCTCGGGGAAAGCGGCCGGAGGCCTTTTAAGGCTCGGCAGAGAGTGAGGCGTCCGGTCCCAGAGGGTGGGCTGAGCGACGGGATGGTTTTCCAATCGGGATTTGGGGATCAGCGCGCAGTGACAGCTGCGAGGGGACAATGGGTGGGCGCGAAGTGGGGCTGAGGTGGGGCGGGCGGGCGGAGCTGAGGCCTGGAAGGAGGCTCTCAGAAAGCCTACAATCTCCGAGGGGAAAAGACAGCTTCCTTAGATGGAGGGTTTGAGGTGGCCGGGGAGGCCTTAACAAGAAGGGAGGCAAAGAAAGAGGTTTGACCGTATTGCCTCGTTTCTCGTAGGTTACATTTTTGTGTCCAAATAAAGCTTTCACTTAAAGACCTCATGCTGCAGTGGTTTAAAACGTAATGATGATTACGTATTTTCTCCTGAAGCAAGGTTTTAGGGACTCGGGGTTGCCCGGGGCCCGGATTGACCCAGCTGGCGGTGGGCCGCAGGCAGGGCGAGGAGCAGGGACCGGGAGCCAGGAAGAGAGGAAAGAGAAGGGCGGAAATTGCAGGTGCCGCATTAACGTGCCAACCTAAAACGGTAGGGCCTCCACCCAGTCAATTTAAGGAAGTTCTAAGAGATGAATTCACAGTGTGAAATGTCCCTGATCCGTCTTCCTTTAAATGTATTAGAGCTTAGAAGAGAGTAGTGCCTGGTTGACCTGCAAAACCAGTTGCAAAAGTCGTCTGGAGTTTATAGAACTCAGAGCTCTTCCTACTACCCATGTGTAAACTCCATCTTGGCCTCATTGACTTTTCCAACATCTCTTTACTGAGCACTTACTAGGGCCCTGCTTTAGGCACAGCTGACAAAGGAGCCTCACAGGGGTGGAGCCTCACAGGAGTTCAGCCTCAAGTTCCGCAGAGGATTGAACTTACCGGTAGCAGACACAAAATGTTTCCTCCTTCGTCCGGCACCTGGTTCTAACGAGCACCTTGTCTCGTTCTGCATGATGGATACAGTGTCTGTGCCACAAGACTGTTCTACAAATGACGTTTTGCCTGAAGTTCCAACTGGCATTTATATAGTAAAAGATAAACCAGGAAGAGAGTTTTCCAGTGACCGGTTCAATTTCAGTGTTTTTTATTTTCCCCATCGGAACAGAGTCATAGTAGGCTGAATGGATGAACAAATTGATCAGGGTTTTGTTTCTGGGATATTAAAGTCACCTTTCTTTGACTCCCAAGCAAATTCTTTTAGGGAGTGACTCACTTAAAATGACTAATATTTCAGAAGATTTCTTAAAAAAAATTTTTTTTTGTCTCCAGTTTTGTGCTAGGCACCAGAAATTTGACAGATGATACTAAGTTTAAAACATCTTTCTTAAAAGGAAATTGATGGGAGTTCCTGGTGCCCTAGTGGTTAGGATTCCAGGCTTTCACTGCTGTGACCTGGGTTCAATCCCTGGTCAGGGAGCTGAGATCCTGTAAACCACGGGCTCCCCACCCCCCAAAAAAACTGATGTTTCTTTAATATCTCAAATACATGTCCAGATAGAATATATGCCATTTGTTTTAGAGGAAGTTTAGGGATTTCTCTACATAAATAAGTTGTGGATTTACCTTAGGAAACAGCTAAGTTAGGTTTTTGCCTCCTGCTTTAAATAGCAAGGCTAAAAAAAAAATTTTTTAAAAATAGCAAGGCTATTTTGGTGAAACGACAGGAGCTATTAGGTTTTACATACTCAGATCAACACGCTCATGGAATAAAGTGTAATGAGGTTGCAGGGGAGCAAGGATAGGGAATGTCATGAAAGCCCCAATTGATAAGTATTTTGAGGAACAGGAATAATATATGGCAAGCATCATTGAAAACGAAGAAATAGAACCTATGAACTTGAACTCTAGGACAATTACTAGAGACTTTGAGTAGTAGCCTAACCTGTTTTTATTTTCTTCACTGCTCAACTCTGTTGCCTCCGTCAAGTTGCTTAACCTTCTGTGCCTTGATATCCCCATCAATAAAATACTGGTAATAAAAACACTTAACTCATTAAATGGTGTTGAGGATTAAATGAAGACATATATAGGGGACTTGCCTGATGGTCTACTGGCTAAGACTCTGTGCTCCCAGTGCTGGGGGCCGGGGTTTGATCCCTGGTCAGGGAACTAGATCCCACATGCTGCAACTAAAGATACCGCATGCCGCAACTAAGACCCGGTGCAGCCCAATGCATAAATAAATATTTTTAAAAATAAATAAATGAAGATATATGTATATACATACATATATTTATATATACATATATAAATGTATAATAAAGGTATCATATAAGCAATTATATGAGTATCTTAAAATGTGAAAGATATACATATGTATAATATAATAATGTATAAGTGATCTATATTATAGATATATATTATACTTAATTATCATTATAATATATACAATATTATGTATTTTATATACATAGTGTCTAGCAGCATTCCCTGCTAACTTAGCTATTATTATTCATTTGTAGATGGATATATCTGATGTATCTGCTCTTCAAAGGGTTGTGAATATAAAATGAAACCATATATTTAAAACGTCTTTGAAAAGTATGAGGTATAAAGGTGTTCACTCTGGAAATGCAACTTTGTTAGTCTGTTAGCGCAAAGGAGCCGTAAGTGGTAGGACAGTGATTATTGCTCCATTCCTGTACAAGAGACTGCAAAGATCTCCTCAGATCTATGTTATACATTAAAATGGGAAGGCGTTCAGGTGAATTAGTGTAAGTCCATCGTTTTAATTGCAAAAACATCTCACAGGATGGACTCTATTGATGATGTGGCAGTTACATGATCTTTTAAGCTTAATCACAATTCAGTCAGGTTATAATCTCACTTCAACATTACGCTTTGATTGTAGAAATGCAACATAGTGCAGTGGGCTTTGGAGTCAGAATGGGATACAAATTTTTGTTTGTCATTCAGAGCTACATGACCTTAGACTACTAAATTGGACATACTAATATCCAATTCCATCAGATTATTGCAAGAATAAGTAAGAGATA
The DNA here is from genome assembly GCF_008692025.1 of Phocoena sinus. Taxonomy (NCBI): domain Eukaryota; kingdom Metazoa; phylum Chordata; class Mammalia; order Artiodactyla; family Phocoenidae; genus Phocoena; species Phocoena sinus. Next base: position 44,630,160 of record NC_045779.1, read on the forward strand.
GAGTAAGGAGAGAGCTACACATAGTGCTCTATATCACAATTATCTATTGTTGGAATAACAGCCTAGAGTTTGTGGTAGAGGCAGACTAGTTATTCACCAAACCTATTTTTCTCTCTCAGAGCCTCAGCTGGACTCCATTGCCCAGTCTCCCTTGCAATTGGGTGTGGCCACGAGCCTGATCAGTAACTAATAGGATGTGACCAAAGTGATGTGCTTCACTTGTGGCCTTGGTCCATAAAAACTTCCCTGTTTGAACCTTTATTAGGTCCCTTAATGCACCTCTCTTTGCCACCTGAAATGGAGAGGATTTCAAGGCTTTAGGGGAGAGGGACTGTAAAATGAAAGGAGCCTGAGTCCCTGAAAGTCTATGAGAGTCGGCCTTGAACATTTTGGACTTTATTGAGGGATATCTTCTCTTTTTTAAGCCACTGAGATTTAGGATTTATCTGTTATAAGGGCTAGCACTGTAATGTCTGTAGATGTCATTGGCAAATCCAAAGCATGGTAAACATTTTTTTAAAAGAGAAAATGGGAAAGAAAAAAGGGGGTTGGGAGGGAAAAGAAGTGAGAGAGTAAGAAAAGGGAACCTGATCTTGTGATAAAAGGTATTTTATGTATTTGCGACTAATCTATTGACTTTTAGCATGACCTTAAGAAAGTAGCATTTGCTCAATTCTAAATCAATCTAAGGGACTTCCCTGGTGGCACAGTGGTTAAGAATCCACCTGCCAATGCAGGGGACATAGGTTCGAGCCCTGGTCTGGGAAGATCCCACATACTTTTCAAAGACATTTTAAATATATGGTTTCATTTTATATTCACAACCCTTTGAAGAGCAGAGACATCAGATATATCCATCTACAAATGAATAATAACAGCTAAGTTAGCAGGGAATGCTGCTAGACACTATGTATATAAAATACATAATATTGTATATATTATAATAAGGATATTAAGTATAAGTATAATATATATCTATAATATATATAAGATATAGATCCCACATGCACACCACAACGAAGAGTAGCTCCCACTTGCCGCAACTAGAAGAAAGCCCGCGTGCAGCAACGAAGACCCAACACAGCCAAAGATAATAAATAAAAGTAAATTAATCTGAGTCTCACTACTTTACTTTTTAATTTACTATTTACTTGATGCCATCCTCATTCTGTTGTCTACTACTTTAGCCTTATTTTTCCAGAAAAAACTTTCAGTCCATACCTTTTAACTGTATCCCCACATCCCAGACTCTAGCCCTGTGTTCTATGATACTTTGGTCACAGACTGGGTTTTTTGCATGCTGATTAAAAAAACAAAAATGTAAACCAATAAGAAAGCCAAGTCAACTGTGAACTCTCATTTCATCCCTTCATCAGGCTCTTAACTAGGGCCCACTGGTCAGAGATGCTGCTGCACTGGAGGGGTAAAAATGCATGGATCGTGCTCCCTCTCTGAAGGAGCACACAGTCTAGGGACAGAGCCAAACACCAAATGCAATTACAGTGAAGCACAGTGAAGTAAGGGCCTGTAAAGGTAAGCAGATTGTGTGTTTTGAGAAATCAGAGCTGTGAGCACTGTCCATGGAGAAGTGAGGAAGTTTCCCCGAAAAACTCATATTCATCCTATACATGACTGATTTGCCCATCAGCAGAGTCAATTTTGCTTTTTTGCCTCCAATGGCATTTTTAATTCCACAGTGAAATTTTTAGCTTCCTTACATTTTTTACCTTACCAGTGACTGATAGATACCATATCTCCCCACATCCTATTGAGTACACAAAGAGACATTTTCTAAAGTTTTCTTTTCCTATAGTAAATCATCTTCAGTTGTATACTCTTCTTTGGAGTCTTCAGATAGCACTCTGTTTCCTTGTGCTATAGAGTTTTTTTCGATCCTATGATGGGGTGGTGATTGTTTTCCTATTGCATGTCAATAAGGGAAGTTCCTTCCAGTCTCGGAGTTGGCCAACTGGCAGATGAAATTTCCTCTGCTTCTCTTGACCGTAGTCTTGAAAACAGATCTAAAGTGGTAGGGAGAGTGCAGGAACACACTCACCTACCCAAATGCTGGAATCCTGCAGACATTTACATTTATCACCTGTTGAGCAACTGCCACGGCAGGATCTTCCCCTGACCCATTGTTCAGTTGTCTGCAAGGAGGAGAATTTATGTTGACAAGAATCAGAGGCTATCTGGGGTTCTTCTTTAATCAGCTGTGATAAATGGAAAAACTACAATCATAAATGCTGAAGGCTGTCAGCATGCTTCCGCACGATGCTTTATCTGCAGCCCCTTATGCCAGGGGTCTATCCATCACATTCTGTAACCAGCCACCCCTGCCTCCCTCGTCCTCTGTAATTCTACTGTGCCTTCTCCTGGGATTTGGAGATTCTGACTGAATAACAGTGTGAAGGCTTAACTTCTTCGTACCCATTTTGCTCTTCTTTCTCAGAGGATAAAGTATTCATGACAAAGTTTCTTGGTTTAGTTTCCTCTGCACTGTAGTCAGTGGAAATGCCCTTTGCAAATGGCTGACTCTTATTTTTCAAAAACTTTTTCATGATATTTTAATGGCAAAATGGGAACCATTGTAGCAAAGATTGTAGCTTGGCACCATTTTAACATCTTAACATTTAAGTCTCCTGTTGCAGTCTCCAGTAGAATTTTTTTTTTTTTTTTTTTTTTTTTGCGGTACGCGGGCCTCTCACTGTTGTGGCCTCTCCCGTTGCCGAGCACAGGCTCCGGACGCACAGGCTCAGCGGCCATGGCTCACGGGCCCAGCCGCTTCGTGGCATGTGGGATCTTCCCAGACCGGGGCACGAACCCGTGTCCCCTGCATCGGCAGGCGGACTCTCAACCACTGCGCCGCCAGGGAAGCCATCCAGTAGACTTTATATTAGGTTCACAGCAAAATTGAGAGGAAGGTACAGACATTTTCATATAGCCCCAGCACCCCCTTATGCATAGCTTCCCCTATTTTTGACATCTCCCACCAGAGTGGGATATTTGTTAAAACTGATAAAATTGATTTGTTAAAATTGAGTGGTATTTTGTTAAAATACATTTACAAATCATTATCACCCAAAGTTTCAGGTTTACCTTTGGGTTCACTCTGGGTGTTGTCCATTCGATGGGTTTGGGCAAATGTGTGATGATATATATCCATCATTAAAGTGTCATATGGGGTAGTTTCACTAAAAACTGTAGTTTCACCTAAAAATTCTCTGCTCCATCTATTCATCTCTCCCCGCAACCCGCAGTAACCACTGATCATTTTACTGTCTCCATAGTTTTCCCTTTCCCAGAATGTCATATAGTTGGAATTATACAGTAGCACCTTTTCACATTGGCTTCTTTCACTTAGCGATATACATTTAAGATTCCTCCATGTCTTTTCATGGCTTTCCTCCATGGATTTTCTTTTCTTTTTTTTTTGGCCATGCCCCATGGCATGTGGGATCTTAGTTCCCTGACCAGGGATTGAACCCTCGCCCACTGCAATGGAAGCATGGAGTCTTAACCACTGGCCCACCAGGGAAGTTCCCTGGATTTTCTTTTCTTTTCTTTTTCAGGGCTGAATAATATTTAATTGTCTGGATATACCACAAAACTCTGATACACCCATTCACCTACCAAAGGACATCTTTGTTGCTTCCAGGTTTGGATAATTATGAATAAAGCTGCTATAAACATTCATGTGCAGGTTTTTGTGCAGACATTAGTTTTCACCTCCTTTGAGTAAACACCAAGGAGTGCCATTGCTGGATTTTATGGTCAAAGTATGTTAAGTTTTGTAAGAAACCACTAAACTGTCTTCCAAGCGACTATACCATTTTGCATTCCTGCCAGCAATGAATGATAGTTCCTGTTGCTCTACATCCTTATCAGCATTTGATGCTGTCAGTGTTCTAGATTTTGGCCATTTTAGTAGGTGGGTAGTGTTATCTCATTGTTCTTTGAATTTGCATTTCCCCAATGACATATGATGTGGAGCATCTTTCCATATGCTTATTTGCCACCTGTATATCTTCTCTGATGAGGTGCCTGTTAAGGTCTTTGGTCAATTTTTTAATCCAGTTGTCTTCTCATTGTTGAGTTTTAAGAGTTCTTTGTATATTTTGGATAACAGTCCTTTATCAGTCATTTGCAAATATTTTCTCCCAGTCTGTGGTTTGTCTTCTCATCCTCTTGAACAATTATATTTTTTAATATATTATTTTTTTGTATTTTGTAAGCAAAGGTAAAAACTTTAATTTGGTGTTAAGCATTAAAATAACTTTTGGAACTTACCATTGAGATTAGTGGTGCAGAAATGAAGGTGCTGGCTTATGATATTTACCAGAAATGTCTTCTGAATTCAGGAATCATTTCATATGAGAGGTACTCATATGTACAAAGCAAAATGAAAAAAGGTGCAGGTACCACCATGTCTGATCATCTTTTGGAGATTGCCACCATTTGATAATGGTTTGAGCAAGATGAAAGCAGCTGGGAACTCACAGTTTCAAAAGTGCATCATTTACAATTCAAAAGCAATCATGGAGTGGAAAGGTCAGAGGAAAAATTTGTCCCCTTCTGGCCTATATTTTAGTCCTGAGTACCCAAGAATAAGCAAAGGGAACATGTGGAATTCATTAAGGGTTGAAAATACAATAAGAATGCATATATATCAGAAGACTTAAAATAAAAATTCCCCCCTTTAGGCATCTGGAAAAGGCATCAAGGGCGAGGTGAATTTCTGGCAGTTTTCCCAGGACCTGATATAAAATTTTTCTGGACCTAAGAGCAGAATTTCTGTATTCTAGTTTCCCTGCTCTTTCCTCCGGGGCAATTGCTTTCAACTTGAAATTATGTTTAGGAGGAGTTCACACACTTTCTTAACCATGAAATCCTCAGGAATCCCTGAAATATTTCAATATTTCAGCGACTAGATAGGAAATTTAAACCAAACCCACTCTATAGGACATGAGATGGTTATTTTGGGCAGTCAAGATGTGTGTTTTTGACATGACTAACTTTCATACAGTTAACGCCTCATTTATTTGTTAAACATTGATTTTTCAGTCAGGTTAGTATACTCAGCAGGCTTCAGGCTTGGTCAATTAAAAACTGAATAAGTAACAACTGCAGGAACATTTAAATTGGTAAGGGACCAGTAGAAGGAAAGGGCACATGTGTTGAACTGTTTCTCTAAACCACCATTGGCCAAAAGATCTATCTAAGCAATTTATAAGATGAGGTCACCTTCCTTTTGTGACTTTCCTATCACAGCTTTGCAGCTAGCAATAGCTTATGCATGCAAGTGGCATAAATAAATCAAAGCGTATCTGCTAGGCAACGGCTACATATATGAGAAGGTAGGGATTAGAAACAGTACAAAGGTCAAGCTTTAGAAAGAACAATCAAACCTGAGCTGCCGACAAAGAAGACTTGATTGTTTTATTAGAGTAAGTTGAGAGTCAGAGGTCAGGGAGAAGCGAGAGTTGTACTTGACTGAGAATAGAGGGAAATATAAATGCAGGAAAAGCGCCGACATCTGCTGCAGAGAGACGGAGAATGGAGAGTGCATTCTAGGACAGGCCTTCCTTATGGTACCCTAATGTTCTCCTTTGCTGAAACATCTCAAGGGCCTTTTTGGAGGGGCAAGTAAATAATATCAGAACCAGGGGATTCTGGAATGTCAGTGAAACATTCAACATCATCATGGATTGTCTTCATTGTCTTTAGGAAAACAGAACAACATCAACGGATCTGGGTTCTGGAAAGACCACATTTATTCTTTCATTCTGAACAGATGTTTATTGAATAGCTACTTAAATACCACATGTAACAGGTGCTGAGAGTGGAAAGATGGAAACTTCTGGACCACAATAGAGTCATATTTTGGTGGGAAAGACAAATATATTAGCCACCTCTTTGTAGGCAATTGATAAAGACTGGTTGAATGGAGGAATAATGAATAAATAAATGGATTTTTAAAAGAGAATAGCATTTTGGAGACTACTGATATTGCTACATATGAATAATAACATGAATAAATGAAATTCACTGATAAAAACATTCTCAGTATTTATTTAAACCCAGAAATACTAGGAAGTATTTCTTTATTAAGAAAAACTGAGTAAATTTACTTTATGTCCATTTCTCTGCAGAGGACCCCAGGAGAGATTTGGTTAGTGATGAAATGAGGTAGGGGAATCAAAGGAGAAGAGAAACAAGTCCTGGATAATCCAGTTACATATAAATACTGAACATAAAAAGGACCCTGTCATTTTAAAAATATTTACTTTATTCAGGGGAAAGACTCAAAACATAAACTTAAAAATGGCTATTAGAATTAAAATATCACCTTCAAGTCTATTTTTGAAAAATATACAAATAAACAAAGGATTGTATTATAACAAAAAAACCTAATATTCTTTAAAAGCCAAAATTTAATCCCTTTTTGGTTAGATCAATTTTATAGAACTTTTTTTTAAACTTCAGACTATTCTACAAAGCTACAGTAATCAAAACAATATGGTACTGGCACAAAAGCAGAAACATAGATCAATGGAACAGGATAGAAAGCCCAGATATAAACCCACACACCTATGGTCAATTAATCTATGACAAAGGAGGCAAGGATATGCAATGGAGAAAAGACAGTCTCTTCAATAAGTGGTGCTGGGAAAACTGGACAGCTACATGTAAAAGAAGGAAATTAGAACACTCCCTAACACCATACACAAAAATAAACTCAAAATGGATTAGAGACCTAAATGTAAGACTGGGCACTATAAAACTCTTAGAGGAAAACATAAGAAGAACACTCTTTGACATAAATCACAGCAAGATATTTTTTGATCCACCTCCTAGAGTAATGGAAATAAAAACAAAAATAAACAAATGGGACCGAATGAAACTTAAAAGCTTTTGTACAGCAAAGGAAACCATAAACAAGACGAAAAGACAGCCCTCAGAATGGGAGAAAATATTTGCAAATGAATCATCAGACAAAGGATTAATCTCCAAGATATATAGATAGCTCATGCAGCTCAATATTAAAAAAACAAACAACCCAATCCACAAATGGGCAGAAGACCTAAATAGACATTTCTCCATAGAAGACATACAGATGGCCAAGAAGCACATGAAAACCTGCTCAACATCACTAATTATTAGAGAAATACAAATCAAAACTACAGTGAGGTATCACCTCACACCAGTTGGAATAGGCATCATCAGAAAATCTACAAACAACAAATGCTGGAGAGGGTGTGGAGAAAAGGGAACTCTCTTGCACTGTTGGTGGGAATGTAATTGATACAGCCACTCTGGAGAACAATATGGAGGTTCCTTATAAAACTAAAAATAGAACTACCATATGACCCAGCAATCCCACTACTGGGCATATATCCAGAGAAAACCATAATTCAAAAAGACACATGCACCCCAATGTTCACTGCAGCACTATTTACAATAGCCAGGTCATGGAAGCAACCTAAATGCCCATCGACAGATGAATGGATAAAGAAGATGTGGTACATATATACAATGGAATATTAGCCATAAAAAGGAACGAAATTGGATCATTTGTAGAGATGTGGATGCATCTAGAGACTGAGTGAAATAAGTCAGAAAGAGAAAAACAAATATCGTATATTAACGCATATATGTGGAACCTAGAAAAATGGTACAGATGAACCGGTTTGCAGGACAGAAATTGAGACACAGATGTAGAGAACAAACGTATGGACACTACAGGGGGAAAGTGGTGGTGGGTGGGGGTGATGGTGAGATGAATTGGGAGATTGGGTTTGACATGTATACACTGATGTGTATAAAATGGATGACTAATAAGAAAATAAATAAATAAACATTAAAACAACAACAACAACAACAACCAGGTATTCTTAAAGAAACTACAGATCAATAGTAAGGGTTTTGGTTTTTTTGTTTCGCCTGTTTTGTTTTTTTGCTACTAATAATGAGGGATATTTTTCCCCTTGAGTGTGTTTTTATCTTAATGATTTAGCATCTAGCACAGTTTCTTGAAAAAAGAAAGCATGTTTATTGAATGGATGATGAGCCAATTAATGAGTGTTGGGTGTTTTTTTAATTGAAATTTTTATTGAGATAATATTAGATTCACATACAGTTTTAAGAAATAATACAGAGAGATCCCTTGCACCCTTTATCCAGTTCCCCCAATGATAACATCTTATAAAACTATAGTATAATATATTGACTACCATATTGACACTGATACAATCTGCAGATCTTATTCAGGTTTTCCAGCTTTACTTGTACTCATTTGTGGGTGTGTGTGTTAATTCTATACCATTTACCACATACATGGTTTCCTCTGTCTACCCCTAAAGTTAAGTTACAGAACAGTTCCATCACAGGAGGGATCCTGTTGCCCTTTTATAACTACAACCATTTCTCTCCTGTATCCCCACCTCCTTTTTCACCCCTGACAACCGCTAATCTGTTCTCCATTACTAAAATTTTGTCATTTCAAAGTGTTACATAAATGGAATCATATAGTATGAAGTTGTTGGGAATTAGCTTTTTTTTCACCTAGCATAATCTTGAGATAATCCCCTTGAGATGCATCCAAGCTGTTACAAGTATCAATAGTTCATTCCTTTTCATTGCTGAGTAGTATTCCATGGTATGGGTGTACCAGAGTTTGTTTGACCGCTCATCTGTTGAAGGACATCTGGGCCATTTCCAGTGTTTGGTTATTTTTTTTTTAACATTTTTATTGGAGTATAATTGCTTTACAATGGTGTGTTAGTTTCTCCTTTATAACAAAGTAAATCAGTCATACATATATATATATGTTCCCATATCTCCTCCCTCTTGCGTCTCCCTCCCTCCCACCCTCCCTAGAGTGTTGGGTATTTTATATTTTTATAGAAAAGTCATATTTTTTGTTCATACTTTTCAAGAAGAGAGAGGCTTGAGAACCATTGAAGAAACAAATGTAAATGTGGCCTGTGGAAGAGTCTGCAAGTTTTCTCCAATACATCTTCTTGCTTTCTTCTAGAAACAGTAGTAGAATTTCTGATATTCTGCTGGGCACAATGTTCCCTGGAAAAAAGACCACATTTCTTACCACCCACCCAACTAGGTGGGCCTTGTAATGGCCAAGACATGTAAGGAGATGTTTGATGTGAGACTTCTGGGAAGTATCCAGAAAGGGAAAGGATGCTCACTGCTTTGTCCCTTCCCCTTCCTGCTGGCCAGAGTGTGGACATAGTGAGCGCTAGGTAAGCCAACCTGGACTGAGGTAGAATACCAAGAAAAGTGGAGCAGACAAGCAGAAGGAGCGTGGGGCTCTCAGAACTTCTCGGAACTTCTGTACTACCCCTAACCTGCATTTTTGTTGTTTTTGTTAATGAGATTAAGCCCCTGCTAGTTCAGAGTGTCTATCATTTGTAGTCAAAAGATTGGGATTGACATATATACACTAATATGTATAAAATGGGTAACTAATAAGAATCTGCTGTACAAAAAAATAAATTAAAAAAAAAAAAAAGTAATCCTAGGGACTTCCCTGGTGGTTCAGTGGTTAAGAATCCGCCTGCCAATGCAGGGGTCACGGGTTTGAGCTCTGGTCTGGGAAGATCCCACATGCCGTGGAGCAACTAAGCCTGTGAGTCACAACTACTGAGCTTGTGCTCTAGAGCCCACGAGCCACAACTACTGAGCCCGCGTGCCACAAGTACTGAAGCCCGCACGCCTAGAGCCCATGCTCCACAACAAGAGAAGCCACCGCAATGAGAAGCCCGTGCACCACAACAAAGAGTAGCCCCTGCTCACCACAACTAGAGAAAGCCGATGCACAGCAACAAATTATTGGATACCTAATAGGTGCCAAATTGTGTGCTCAGTGCTTTATATATGAATCCTCACAAAACTAACACAGCCTAAATAAATAAATTTATTTATATTTTTAAAAAAAGTAATCCTAGCTAATAGTGGCATAAATAGTCCTAAAATTGTTACCTATTTCGTATACTTGTTGTGGATTCTATGACTCTAGTTTGAGATTCAATTTTCTTTTTTGCCTATAGATGTCCAATTGCTCTAGCACCATTTTTTTTTTTTTTTTTTTAAGAAAGGTATCCTCCCTCCATTGAATTGCTTTTGCAACTTTGCCGAAAATCAGCTGGGCAAATTTTTGTGGATCTATTTAGTTCGTTCCTTGTTATTACTGAATAGTATTCCATTGTAGGAATAGACCATGGTCTCCTCATCTGTTCACCCATTGCTGGACATCTGGTTGTTTTTTTGTTTTTGGCTATTATGAAGAAAGCTGCTGTGAACACTGACATACCCATTTTTGTGTGGACATCTGCTTTCATTTCTCTTGGGTAAATATCTAGGAGTGGAATTGAAGGGTCATATGGTAGGTGTATGTGTAATTTTATAAAACACCGCCAAACTGCTTTCTAAAGTGGCTGTACTATTTTCACAAGAAATGTATGAAAGTTTCAGTTGTTCTATATCCTTGGAAACACTTAGTGTTGTCAGTCTCTTTAATTACAGCCACTCTAGTGAGTGTGTAGGGCTATCTCATTGTGGTTTTAAAATGCATTTCCCTAATGACTAATGATGCTGAGCATTTTTTCATGTGCTTACTTGCCATTTGTATAGCATATTTTCTATATTTTTAATTTTTTTGACTTATTAGGTACATGTTTAAAAAACACCAAATAAGTATTTGAGGGAGCTTACCTTTAAAGGAATTCTGAAGTGCTTCTTCCCAGCTTCAAAGGGTATTAGGTTTTTAGGAAAACAAAAGTCGCTCTTCATTAGAAAAAAAGAGAGAGAGAGAGAAAGAGGACAACTTTCCTAATTTATTTAGTGTGTGTATTTGGATTTCCATGTATAGTACTAAGTTGTTTAAAGAAAGATATACAGCAGAATAACTAAAAAAACATAGTGATTACTGCTCATCCTTCATTGAATTAAAGTGAACAGGATACTTTGGTGGTCATATTGCTAACCAAATGTGAAGAACTTAACTTCTTCAAGCCAGCATGTTAGCATTTTAGCAAATAACTTCTTAGCGATTTTTCTGACCCTTCTCAAAGGTAATCATTCCTTTCTCTGACTTTGAGAAGTCTCTCTGTGTTGTAGAAGATGTGTCTCGTGGCATGCCTCTCCTAGGAATGACAGTAAGTGCCACGATCCAGTAGGATAGTGGCACTAGAGATGGATGGAGGGTAGTAGAATCTTCCATTTTGCTTTTCGTTTCAATCCAGTAGATTGAAGACCCGTAGTAGATTCAAGGCCAGAGTCCATTAAGCACATCTGACAGGAATGATATGGAAGTCAGCAATTGGTTACATTGTTTAAAATAAATTAATTTTATTTACAGATTAATTTGATGGCATCACAACTCTTAGAGGCAATATGGCAGCGTGAATAGAGATTAGGTTATAGAGTCACTTGCAACCTCTCTGACTTTCTGATCCTCAGTTTCTTCAGCTATAAATAGAGAAAAAAATATCACATATAATGTGAAAATTAGTGATATGTAAATAGTGTCCGCCACGATGCAGGGCGAATAGTAGAGGTTCAATAAATAATAGCTCTTATTCTCATATTTCAGTCTTCCTAGTCTACAACTCAGGTTAATCACTTAAAAATTAGAAGTGATCATTGTGATAAGGTTTTCACTTTAGGTTACTTTTTATTATAGATCATTTTCATTAATTGGACACCTACTACGTGCCAAATTGTGTGCTCAGTACTTTATACATGAATTCTCACAAAACTAACATGAGGTAGATTTCCTTATTCTTTTTTTTTTTAACAGGAGAAAATCATACAAATTTTATTGAATATTTACATGTACACGGGAGCCCTCACAAGAGAATGGTGACCTGAAGAAATGACCAGAGCAGGATGCTTTGATACCAGGAAAATTTTAATAGTCTGGTTTTCCATTTGCTGTCAGGTAATCCACTTGTTGTCTGATGTGAAAGATGACAGGCGCAACTGCAAAATCTCTGCTGAGGGGCGGTGTTGGTGATGGGCTTGCGACTCACCCCAGGGACATAGACACCGGTTCAGGCATACCGGAGAACATTCATCCACGTGAACAGCCCTGGGGACTGACATCTTGGATCATCTCCTTATTCTTATTTTACAGCAAATAGAGACCCACAAAGGGGAAGTAACTTGCTCAGGATTCTTCAGTTAGTCGAGGGGCAGAGCTTGAATTCAAACCAAAGCCAGATTCTGACGCTGGTATTTTAGCCACTGCGATCTCTTGCCTCCCATCTTTATTTTTATTTGCATTCTAAGCTTTACTTAATCTGTACCTCACCTTACCTTAAGCCCCTCAGCTATGTTTGCAGATATCATGCAGATATTATTCATCTAAGTTATTGGAATTGTAACACATATAAACTTGAAAAATATGTTATCTGTTTAGCATTTCTGAGTTTTCTCCCTGACAGGCTCTGAGATCTAGAAGCTGACTTCTTCCAACACATTATTCCATTCAGTTAAAAATATCCAAAAATTCCCAAGGACTAGTGTAGAGAATGAATATTGTATTTGTTGGTATAACTCTGATTTTTAATTACCATATTGAAAGGAAATGTATGAATTTGAGTAGTACCCTTGTAACTTTTTCTTATTTTCTCTTTCACCTTTAAGCGCTTTAAAATTTTAATTTTCAAACTACAATTTTGATCACTGTTTTAAAAATAAAATTCCCTGCAATACCTCTTAGTAGTTCCCCTTTTCCATTTAATCTGGCTTCTGCCTGGGAAGAGATGATCCTTATTCTATGACCTGAAGGTCGAAGAATTCCAAACCTGTAGTAGAGGCAGAGAATTATAGAAACAGAACCCTCCCCTGCTTCTAAATTGTACGTGTGTGTGTGCGCGGGTGTGTGTGTGTGCGCAGGTGTGTGTGTGTGTGCGCAGGTGTGTGTGTGTGTAGCTCAATTCTGGTTTGAAAGCTTTTAAGGCTTTTCATACTGGGAGGTTACAGAGATTTGGTATTAACAGGTAGTATTCATTTTTAATTAAAAAAATTTTTTTTTGGCTGCATTGGGTCTTCGTTGCTGAGTGCAGGCTTTCTCTAGTTGCGGGGAGCGGGCGCTACTCTTCGTTGTGGTGCCTGGGCTTCTCATTGCGGTGGCTTCTCTTGTTCTGGAGCACGGGCTCTAGGAGCACGGGCTTCAGTAGTTGTGGCGTGTGGGGTCAGTAGTCGTGGCTCGCGGGCTCTAGAGCACAGGCTCAGTAGTTGTGATGCATGGGCTTAGTTGCTCCATGGTGTGTGGGATCTTCCTGGAGCAGGGATCGAACCCGTGTCCCCTGCATTGGCAGGCAGATTCTTAACCACTGAGCCACCAGGGAAGTCCACAGATAGTACTGTAAACCGTTTTATTTATACAGAACAACTTTAAATAAGGTCTGCTTGAGATAGGGTCCTGCTAATTAGATTGTGAACTGTTGAGAGTTAGTTCTTTGTATCACCTGCAGCAAGTAAAGAATGCGGCGGGCAGATTAGCCTGACATTCAAAATTTAGAGACATGACAGCTCCTGCTCTGGGAAACACCACCATGGGAGGTGAGGAGGTAAGTTGGATGTGCTCAATGTTTATGAAGGTTGCCGAAACCAAAAACTAAAGGACAGTTCTTAGAGTCTCAGGGTCAAATCTCATATTTTCACCCACTTTTTACGAAGAAAAAATACCCGTCAGCATTGTCATTTTGAAATTCAAAGGACAGACTCTAAGGAAATGGCATCCCCAGATCACCTGTGATGACAGGAGTTTCCTGCAAGGATACTGGGTAGCAAAGGACATATTGCCTCTTCAGGCAACAGCAGGGTGGATGTCCACGGCTCTCTGGTCAGCTCAGTGCAGCAGGTGAGAGTGGGAACAACACTCAGTGTCCCTTAGGATGCAGCCTGAGCACCTGCTTCAACTGCTCCTCGAAACTAACAAGAGTGTTGAGTTAGTTTGTCCTCATTCAAAATGGGACCGTTTCACATCAAGCCACCCCCATCCTGCATGTGGCCTTCTTGGGCCTCGGATCAATCCCCTGGTGAGCCCTATAAGTTGCAGCTAAGGAGCATGGCTGGTCACTCAACACAGGGGGCACAGGCCATGGCAACTTAGGCAGAAAATAATTGGGCTACTTTCAATAAAAGGCAGCTGTGGGTCTCGTGGGAAGAGGTTACATCCCGTCCAAACTATGTCTACTGATGGTAGTGCTATCCTAATTGTCAGGGTTCTCTCTCTTTTTTTTTTTTGCGGTACGCAGGCCTCTCACTGCTGTGACCTCTCCCATTGCGGAGCACAGGCTCCAGACGCGCAGGCTCCGCGGCCATGGCCCACGGGCCCAGCCACTCCGCGGCATGTGGGATCTTCCTGGACCTGGGCACGACCCCATGTCCTTAGCATCGGCAGGCGGACTCCCAACCACTACGCCACCAGGGAAGCCCTGTCAGGGTTCTCTTTAACCTCTTCCTATAGATATGACCAAGCACCAAGAGTTGCCAAGTCTTCTGCAAAATGTCTGTCAGATTCTCCCATTCCTTCCCTCCTGGGGCGGACAGACATGTGTTGCTCAGAGCCCCCTTCAAGAAATGACTGGCTGCCCAGCCACAGGGTGTGTGATTGTCCAACAGCCTACAGCCGTCAGCTCCCTCAGGATCTGCTTCAGCTCTTCAAGTCAAGGTCACAGTCTTCTGGGGGGATCCCCAGCCAAGGGCTGAGTAAAAGGGCGGTGCTAGCCTAGCCACGTCCCCTCAACACAAGACTTCTCTACCAGGCAGTCCCTGTGACTGAGCTCCTTGTGGGGCTGGCAGACTTTGTCCAGTCTGATGGCCTTCGGACCACTCTGCCTGCCCAGTTCTGCTTGCTCCCCATCTCCTTTTATAGGTCTTACCTCCCAGTAGACCTCTGTGCCCCTCACTCTTTCTCAGCATCTACCTCCCGAAGAACCTAACCTGCAATGGCGGCTCCTTTCCCCTAACCTGAGGTATGTCAGATTCCACTGCTAGACGTGCTGTGGAGTTTGCAAAAGTCTCTCAAGATCCCGCACCCATCCCAGTGATGCCGATATTTCCCCCTGGGAACGGTGGAAAGTACTGTTGACTTTTTACCTAGAGAGGAGACAGTGTAAAGGAAAACACAAAAGACGTACTCAACACTTGAATAACCAACATGGGACCAAAATGAAAAATGGGTACAAATCACCCGGTTTGGGTTCAATATCAGAATTTTTTTCTTTCTTCTGTTCTTCATGTTTTGCAGGTTCTTTTTCATTTTTTTCAATAAAACTATTCACCACAGGATCATCTTAGAATGTCTCCACGATGCATTTAAACTCATTGATTTACAAAACTTGAATTTACACTTCTCTTTTCTCAGAAAGTAGCTATCAAGTTAAGTAGCTATAATATGCTTGAAATAATTGTTCTTCAATATTGTAGGGGACACATGGTGATAGATTGGCTTTTTCTTTTCTTTTCTTTTCTATGGCTGAAAATACTTGAAAGAACTGAAGAAACACTGAAACTTGACTTAAAAGAGGCCAAGAGGCTCTCAAATGAGGAATGAGGATCCAAAACAATCCATCATTTTATGTTGTGAAAATAACAACAAAAACACAGCCAGTTTTGCGCTGAGGGTGAATGAGACATGGTGAACAAACCTTTTGCATATGACACACATGTAAAGTAATATTGAGATGGTGGAGCAGACTTGATTTGCCCCATTTGGTGAAAGAGGGGAACTGACCACGTTTTTCTTTCACTTTTTAATTGTTTTAAGTAGCTATTATTTTCACACGACTCAAGATGCAAAAAGTACGATATGCGTGAGCATTCCCCTGTCCACCCCGTCCCATCCCAGGGGAGCACTTTGAGCCCTCCTTGGCCTTTGAGCCACCACATCAGTCATTCACTCATTCCACAAACATTTATTGAGCACCTACCTGGTGTGAGGCACTACTTGCAGGTGTAAGGATACAGCAGAGTATCAACAACGTCCCTGCCCTTCTGGAAATGACATTTTAGCAATGCAGAGACCAACGCTGAAGACAAACAGAATATGCAGTCTATCTGATGGTGATAATTGCTATACAGGATGAGTAGAAGATTGCGGGGATGCCGGGGGTGCTATCGGTAAAGATTGGTCTTGGAAGGCCTTCTTGATGAGGAGATATTTAAGCAGATACCTGGAGGGAGTAAGGGGCAAGCTGCATGGCTCTCTTGAGAAGGCTTCCAGGCTAGAGGGAACAGGAAGTAAACAGGTGGATTTGAGGAAGGCTGGTTTCCTGTACTGCTCTACTTTAAGAGTAACTTTTAGGAACTACACTCAATATTTTGTAATAACCTATAAGGGAAAAGGATCTGAAAAAATGTATATATATAACTGAATCACTTTACTGTACACCTGAAACTAATAAATACAACATTGAAAATCTACTATACTTAAAAAAAAAAGAAAGAAAGAAAAAAGAGTAACTTCTGTTCCTCTTCCAAAGGGAGATTTATGGGACAAATCATCTTTCCAATATTTTATTTAAAGCCAGAGGTTGAACTTGACTTGGTCATGGTGTTGTCTTTTTTTTCACACCTAGCCACAATATGTATTAATTGGGCCATTTACTTATAAGAAAGAATTGTTTTATGTATAGATGTACTTGGCTTAACTAAGCTCTTATTTATTTATTTATTTTTTTGGGAAAAAATATGTTATGTGTTGATTGGATTCTTGTAAGTCACATATCTTAAAAAAACACTGTAAAATTTTGTACCTGCCCTGAACCCAACCAGTATTGTACTTCTAACCTCTCTTCAATGACTATTTCAGAGCAACGGTTCTTAAGTAGGGATGATTTTGCACCCTAGGGCACATTTGGCCATGTCTGGAGACATTTTTAGTTGTGACAGTTGCGTTGGAGGGAGGAGTTTCCACTGGCATCTAGTGGGTAGAGACTAGGGATTCTGCTAAACATCCTACAGCAATGAACAGGATTGCCCCTCAAACAAAAACTTTTCTAGCTCCAAATAACAAGAGTGGCAAGGTTGAGAAACCCTGCTCTAGGATCATAAGCTTAAGCTAAAACTTAAGGAGAGTGGAGAGGCCTGTGGCACATGCATTCTGACCAGGTCAAAGTAGATGGTGTGAGGCCATGTTTTCTGTTGCTTTTACTCTAATTCACTCATTTGTTCAACAAATACTTGCTGAGTGCTGGTATTTGTTAAATATTACTGTGTTCAAATTACTTCAAAACTTAGTAGCTTAAAACCACAATGAGGTGAATGTGGTCACAGTTTCTTTTTTTTTTTTACAACCGTTCTGTGACTTTTTATTTTATTTTATTATTTTTTTAACATCTTTATTGGAGTAGAATTGCCTTACAATGGTGTGTTAGTTTCTGCTTTATAACGAAGTGAATCAGCTGTATGTACACATATATACCCATATCCCCGCCTTCTTGCGTCTCCCTCCCACCCTCCCTTTCTCACCCCTCTAGGTGGTCACAAAGCACCGAGCTGATCTCCCAGTGCTATGCGGCTGCTTCCCACTTCCCATTTACTGCTCCCCAAATGTAAAATGTATCTATTTTTTTTTTTTTTTTTTTTATGCGTTACGCGGGCCTCTCACTGTTGTGGCCTCTCCCGTTGCGGAGGACAGGCTCCGGACGCGCAGGCTCAGCGGCCATGGCTCACGGGCCCAGCCGCTCCGCGGCATGTGGGATCCTCCCAGACCGGGGCACGAACCCGTGTCCCCTGCATCGGCAGGCGGACTCTCAACCACTGCGCCACCAGGGAAGCCCAAATGTATCTATTTTACATTTGGTAGTATATATAAGTCCATGCCACGTTCACAGTTTCTGTGGGTCAGGAATTTGGAAGTGGTTTATCTGGGTGGCTCTGGCTCAAGGTCACTCATGATGGGATCAACCAAGACGTAGTCATCTGAAGGCCTGACTGGGGCTGGAAGCACTGACTCCAAGGTTCTTCTCTCACATGATGCAGACTGTTGGCAGAAGACACAGGCCTTTCCAGGCTGCTTGAATGTCCTCACAATATGGCTTCCCTCACAGCAGGTGATCCAAGAGAAAGCACGGCAGATGCCATATGATTTATTCCCTGATCTTGGGTGTCACACATGGTCACTTCTGCAATATTTCATTGGTTGTACAGGTTGTGTTGGTTGTACTGAACTCTGTGACAGACAACACCCAGCCCTCACCGAGCTTTTGTTCCCAGTGAGAGGAGATAGATAGACAATAATTAAACTGATGAACAAACAGGATAAGTGCCGGAAAGGACATGAAGCAGGGGGTGAAATGACGATGACTAGCTAGGGAAGCAGAGGCATTCAGTTGGATGGGGCAGTCAGGGAAGACCTTGCTGGGGAGGCATCCTCTGGGCTAGGACCTGAATATAAGGAGGAGCTGCCAGGGAATACCCAGTGGCAGAGTGTTCCAGGCAGAGGGAATAACAGGTAAAAACTGTTATTAATAGTAACTGGTGGAACCTTGATTTGCACATGAGGCTGAGAATGTAGAGCAACCAAAGAATATTTTGTTTCATAACAGTTACTCCTTATTCCATTAAGGCAGGAAGTAGTGTAGAGTCGTGATGTGAGTATAAAATAGGACAGACACTTTGAAAACTTGTTCAGCAGGATCTACTGAAAGCTGAATGTTTGACTCGTTTATCAGCCAGAAATCCCACTCCTAACACCCAAGAGAAATGAGTGCTTAAGTCCGCCCAAGACATGTAGACAAATGTTGACAGCATCTTTATCCATAGTAGTCCCAAACTGGAAACAACCCAAATGCCAACAACTGAGAAGAGATAAATTGTGATGTAGTCACACAATGGAGTCCTACACAGCAATGAAAAGGAACAAACTACTGCTATATGCACCAACTTGCATGAATCTCACAGACATGATGTTGAGTGAAAGCAGACAGACAGATGAGTATCTACTATATGATTCCATTTATATGAAGTTCAAGGATAGGCAAACTAATTGATGGTGACAGAGGTCAGAACAAGGGCTTCCTGCTGTGGGGTGGGGTGTTTTGACTTGGGAGGGGCAAGAGGAGACTTTCTGGAGAATTGGAAATGTCCTATACCTCGATCTGGGTTGATTATGGCTGTGTCCACCATGTGTAAAAATTCCCAAACCCAAGTAGCAAGGCACATACATAATTCTTATTAAAAATGGCAATAAGGAGTTCAGTTTTATATGTGATAACATTGACTCAGATGAAACAGTCACAAAGAATCTAGAGTCCTCAGGTTTACCTTATGGGTCCAAAATTTTATCCAGTGCCATAGTTGGCCAAGCAGATCCCATTTTTTTCAGAAGTTAATCCCCACAAAGACAAAGCCACTCAACTCCCAGAAACTCACCCCCCAGGAAGTCCAGCCAGGCCCAGTGGATCCCACTGGGTTTCCTGTTTCCTAGGCTTTCCTTTTTTCTCTTTCATTGTGTACCTTTTTATTGCCTTCCTCTGCCTTAGAAAAAAGGTGTTTTCTTCAATATTTTAGAAAATATATTGCATTCAGGAAAGAAAAAACTGTTTTAAATCGATGGCTAGAGCAGCTTGTAAAATTGTCTTCTAAAAGCTTTTTTCAGCAGAAGTAATGGGGGTGAGAAAGGGGTGAGTGTGGGGAGGAGGCAGGAGAAGGATAATGACTTAGTCACCCAGGAAATCATAGTCTGAGTGGAAGAACGTCACCACTGCTCCTCAGTAGCGGGAGAGAAACCTCTTTTCTACCAGGTTTGGGAAAGGTTGGGAATAGGAGGGGGTGTCAGTTTTTATTGGCACCTAATTTATGTTGCGTTTGGTGCCACTTTATGTAAAAATAAAGAGCTGGGGAAAATTGGTTAGGCCTTACTTGAAACTACGTATACACACTTAGCGATGCGGCGTCCCTTCTCCTCAGCAGTATGGATGCGCGAGGGTAGAGCTCTGTTTTTTTCTGCTGTGACCTTACTACAAGAAGAGCTACCTTTTTATTGTGGGCTTAACAGGCAGGTGCCATGTTAAACACCCTATATCCATTTTCTCACTTAATCCTTGGGACACCTCTACAAGGTAACATGTACAAGGTGTTATTACATATTTTGAGGAAGTGGGGCTCAGAGAGGTCAGGTAACATGCTCAAGGGCACACAGCAGAGACAGGAGAGAAATGAGGACTTCCCACACCTGAGCTCTTAAGCCCCTGCTGCCTGCCTGACCGCTGTGACCTAGCGTTCCTTTTTGTGTTCTAAGGAGGCACTGAGAATGCTCCCCGTTCCCTCTCCTTCCAAATGAAATATAAGCATTTCCAATACAACTCGACAAAGCAACAAACACTTCAATAAGTTTTAAGGGTGGAATATGTCACATTTCCCCCTCCTTTGTAGCTCTCCAACCCAGCACCAGATGACCAAGCCTCTTCTGAAGGCTTTGGTATTTTACCTACATCATTCCAAAAGCATCAAATTTCTCTTTGAATCTGACTTTTATGCACACACACACACAGACACACACACACACACACACACACACTGACCCTTAGTTCCATGGGGATCCCTGTAATTCCGCAGCTCTTCGTCCACATTTCTGATATTGCACACATAATGTTGTGTTTCATTCATTCAGCTTATATGTTTGAGTCCTTCACATGCTGGGCAATGTTCGGGTACTAGGGATTCAGCCACGCATCCCGACACAACATCCCTCCCTCACGGAGCTTACATTCTAGTCAGGGGGAAACTGATGGTAAAAAATGGTAAAATATAGGGCATGTCAGATGGCGATAAGTGATATGGAGAAAAATAACGCAGGGAAGAGGGCGGGGTGATGGTAGAAGGGATGGCATTGGTGGGTCTTTTATTATTTGTTTACTCCAGTGACTTCTCAAAGGCAGAAATCAAGCCAGTCGTGGAGTCTTGAGTCCTTACCTTTCACACAGCCTGACCCTGTGAGGCTCAAGGAATATTTGTTGATTGAATACAGGAGGGGCCGGTTTCATGGAGCTCATTTGGTATGGAAATAGTTTGCCTTTCGCAGCTTTTGATGAAAGAAGTATTGGTTGGACTACGAATGGCCCTTCCAAGAAGGAAGTGACTGTTTATCTTTGGGGTGGGTTCTCCACTTTCTATGGTTTTATCAGGGCCCAGTGTACATTGGCAGTTTTGAACAGAGCTTCAGCATAAGCCCACAGAGAACAAAAAATAGACAGACTTGGTCAGCAACGATGAAGGTTATTCCTTTCATGGAAGACATGAGAAATGAGAAATTAGAAGTCAAGAAAGAATGCCAGTGTCAGAAAAGGAGACAAGAAAAGGCAATGAAAGGAAACAAGGAAGAAACAAGAGAGAAAGGTAAAAGAGAATGAATTGGTAGACAAATCCAAAGCCATGGTGGGAGAAACTAACTCTGATGAGGCTCAGAGAACTGGCAGGAGTAGGGAGCAGGGAAGCAGGGAAGTGTCCAGAAGCAAACCCAAGGCAGGGTATGCTAATTTATTTCTATTTTTGACCAATTGGAGCTCTCCCTGAGAGTCTGGTAAGAGTTTATATCTCCACCCGCTAGTATAACTATCCTAACTCGTCTTCACCATCCTTAATATCGGAAGGGTGAAGTTTGAAAAGGAGCAGCTCATGGACAAGCCTTTAACGTGACAGAGAGATCAGGAAGCACAGTGAATGTGGGCTTGTACAGGGTTCTGGGTAGGGTCAAAGCAAGTCCTCTCTCATGAAAGTTAACAGTGGAAAACCAGCAGTTAGCAAACGTGAAATTGTATTAAGTCAGGCTTCCCTGGTGGCGCAGTGGTTGAGAGTCCACCTGCCGATGCAGGGGACACGGGTTCGTGCCCCGGTCCGGGAGGATCCCACGTGCCGCGGAGCGACTGGGACCATGAGCCATGGCCGCTGAGCCTGCGCTACCGAAGCCTGCGCTCCGCAGCGGGAAAGGCCACAACGGTGAGAGGCCCGCGTGCCGCAAAGAAAAAAAAAAAAAGATGAGGTATTCTCGTAAAGCTTTTTAGCTGTATCTTCAACAAAATAAAATTTTAAAATGTGATCAAAAGAGACTTACAATGAGTGATACCCTACATCTTGTTTTATCTCTTCCGTGTGTACTTGATCAAGATCTTCCACTGCTGCTGGTTTGTTTTTGTTTGTAAAGCACCATTGCAAGGAGCAACTAATCATTAGCCTCAAGAAATCAAACATTAGAAGTTATCAAATAAAAAACATTCCAGGCATCATTGCTGATCCAGGGAGTGGGGGAGGGGTAATGACTAGACCAATCTATATTTTCTGGAACACAGTCTACAACAGAAAATTCATCCTGGCAGGAAGTGCTTTAATTATTAAGATCAGGGTGGTGGTTTGTCCTGTAGGCAGGCTCTGAGAAAGGTCTCTTAGAGTCAGAGTATGATGGGGAAGGGAATCCGCTTAAGTAGCAATTAGTGGAGTGTTGTCTTTCAAAATACTTACATATGAATGGATAGAGGGGTCACGGCTTTTATGAGACCAACACTCCAACGAGGTTTGGGTTAGCTTGTTTCATGGAGAAGAGAAGAGCAAAGGTAAAGTTCACATATATCAGTTATCAATGTGGGAGGCCCCACAAAAGGCAGGGAGAGGTGACTCTGGTTGGCTGACTCTGCAGGAAACAGGGGCGCTGTAGGGGAGAGCGGGAAAGAGAGTGAGTTGCAGACTACAACAAGATGCTCTTTTCGTGGCCCAAACTTGCCTCCTCGTGACATCATCGAGTTGGGCGCTCTCCAGAGCTCCAGGAGATCCAAGAAAGGAATAAGCAATATAAAAAGCTATTCATAGGAAAGTTGCTGTGTTCAAAAGAAAAGCATGCATAACATAAAACAATGTCATTGAAAACCCTAGGAAACTGATAGAAAAGGTGTGGTTCTGTCCTTCGGGTTTTCTAAAAAATAAAGAGGCTATTTAAGAAAACAGGGATGAGCGACCGCTTTTCAGTTCCTTAGCTCTAGGGATCACCGTACCTGATGAGGATGTTGTCTGCAGGTGGCCTTGAAGACTTTAAAGCCAGTTTCAGGCCACAACCCAAAGACGGGAGGAGGGGAGCCTGGGGCTGGAGCCTCAAGGGTATGTTTAAGAGCTTCCCTTTTATCTTCAGATGAAGTTAAACATAGTCACAGAAATGCCTAAGGGGATTGAAACATAAGGATCTTTATACAACTTTGACTTGAGGCAGACAACACGCTAGACCAGTATGAGTTAATATTTAGTAAATTCCACAATTAACTAGGCTTATTTAACTTCACTGTTTTTTATTATTACTTATTATTATTCATTATATTATTATTGCATTGCATTTGTGTGTGTGTGCAAGTTTTACCTCGTTAAAACTAAGCATTTAAAAAAATACCCCCAATTTCCCCCTATTTTCAATTGTCTCCATTAAAAGAGAAGTAGACCTGGAGCGTCAAAGCATGGAAGTGCCTCCAGCCTTTTTTACTGTGTCAGAGGCCTTGTCTCAAGCCAAAGGCCCCTTTACGAGCTACCCCTCCGGCAATCA
This sequence comes from Phocoena sinus, assembly GCF_008692025.1. Taxonomy (NCBI): domain Eukaryota; kingdom Metazoa; phylum Chordata; class Mammalia; order Artiodactyla; family Phocoenidae; genus Phocoena; species Phocoena sinus. Next base: position 44,653,714 of record NC_045779.1, read on the forward strand.
CCTTGACAAATACAATTTTTTTAAAAAAAGACTTCAAGTTCATTTCCACCTGGGAGGATGGGAGGAAACAAATCGAAATGCTTAGTGAGAGGCAGGAAGTAGTCAGAACGTTGCAAAGCTCTTGGATCAGAAGGCCTGAGCATCCATTATCATGCTCCCGAGTTTGTTGGAATTACAAAGCACGCTTGTCCACTGATGTTGCGGATATAGTTTTCAGTGGAGCAGGACAGGAAAAGGTTTTTAGGTGTTTTGTCCAGATGTTTGGTCTGGGATTCTGCAAACCACATCCTTCCTTCCTTGGGATGCGGGACACCACTCAAGTCTACTACCCTGTAAAACAGGAATCTGCCTCGGTAGATAATTAGGAGGAAGAATGCGACAACTTGGCCATTAGAAAAGTAAAGACATATGTCCCAAGAGAAATCCTCTGAGATGATTAAAATGAACCAGTAGGTGTTAGGACTCTTCCTGGAACAGTTTAGAGAAATAAGGAATATGAGATAGTTACTTGTGTGGGGCAAAAATGTGTTCGGCAAGGTTTTTTCCTCCTTTCTTTCTCTGCCTTTTTCTGAAAATGGGTGGGTACTTCTTATAATTACGGGACACTTAATGCACTCACAAGTGTGTTTTATAGTGTTGATAGTTTCTCCTTTTTTTAAAATAAATTTATTTATGTTTTATTTATTTTTTGGCTGTGTTGGGTCTTCTTGCTGAGCGCAGGCTTTCTCTAGTTGCGGCGAGCAGGGGCTACTCTTCCTTGTGGTGTGTGGGCTTCTCATTGCGGTGGCTTCTCTTGTTGTGGAGCACGGGCTCTAGGCGTGCGGGCTCAGTAATTATGGCTCGTGGGCTTTAGAGCGCAGGCTCAGTAGTTGTGGCGCATGGGCTTTGTTGCTCCGTGGCATGTGGGATCTTCCTGGAGCAGGGATCGAACCCGCGTCCTCTGCATTGGCAGGCGGATTTTTAACCACTGTGCCACCAGGAAAGCCCAGCTTATCCTTAACTTGACTCCATCCCTCACAAACTGGCAAACCCTAAAAGATGCTATCAGCAGCTTAGAGTTCCGTGTGTGTTAACAAGTGCAAACAGTTCAGAACAAAAGTCAATCAGCATATTTATAATTAACAAGCATTTATTTTAAAGAGAAAATATATCAAGCACAATAATTTTGTGGCAAAACTAAATTACACATAATATCTTTCCTATTTTCAAACAGGTTACTTTTGACTTATAGAGTATTAAAATGAAACATAGACCTTACTTAATTTAAAAAATTTTCTCTATAGCCCTCTACGCTAAAGGACCACAAAATTTTCTCTCTCTGAAAGCAGATGAACTCTCCTCTCACGAACGCTGCTTGACCCCTGTGCCTTTGGTTCTTTATGTTGGCAAGGAGTTTCAGCTTTTAGTGATCTGGTAAAAACTTGGAACCCTTAAGCAGTGGGGAAAAACGAGTGCCTAGGTCTCTCCTTTAGTTCTGGGCTTCCGTGGGACCCCCAGGGGGCTGTCTCTGATTTGCCCCTCAAGGCAGCCACATTCCGGGTGAATGCTAAGTAAATATGTGTTGACTGATGTGTCCAAATGCAAGTCATTCTTCTCTGGAAGTGTGCTTGTTATTTATTAAGCACCCACAATGGGTCAGAGAGTCAATGAATTTCAGAGCTGGAAGGGATTTTAAAGGTGACCTGATCCAACCCCTTCATTTTATAAACAAGGAAATTGAGATCCAGAGAGAAAGGCCCTGCCCAAGGTCAGACACCTGGTACATGGCAGAGCTGGAAACAAAACACCAGCTCAAACTCTTTCCTCCTAGCACAGCTGCATTATCCCTCATCAGACCTGATCCCTGCTGGCTAGAAATTTATAATTTAATAATACCAACTTTTTGTAGCTTAAGATATTTGCATAATCAGAATGATGGAGTTGAGATCTACTTTTGGATTTAGGGAGAAATTGATGAGAAGACAGAGATAAGGAGAAAAGTGAATACCCCCTAACATCTATATTTTCAAAATTGATTTAACTTTATTTATATTCTACTTTGTTCCAAAAAAGATGTTAAGAAGCTTTGAAAGGGACACATACTATAACACGATAAAACAGGTAAGAACAGTAGTATAAAAACGAGTAAGAAAAATGACAAAAAGGAAAATAAATATATTTTTAAATTTTTTAAAAATTTATTTTTGACTGCATTGGGTCTTCGTTGTTTCATGTGGGCTTTCTCCAGTTGCAGCGAGCGGGGGCTACTCTTCTTTGCGGTGTGTGGGCTTCTCATTGTGGTGGCTTCTCTTGTTGCAGAGCACGGGCTCTAGGCATGCGGGCTTCAGTAGTTGCAGCGCATGGGCTCAGTAGTTGTGGCTGCAGGCTCAGTAGCTGTGGCGCATGGGCTTAGTTGCTCCACGGCATGTGGGTTCTTCCTGGAGCAGGGATTGAACCCGTGTCCCCTGCATTGTCAGGAGGATTCTTAACAACTGCGCCACCAAGGAAGTCCCCAAAAAGGAAAATAAAGGTAGTAAAGGAAGTTGGGAACTAGAGTGAAATTAGTGCACAAAATACGAGCCTTAAAGCCCTAGATATTTGCTACAGGGAGGCTACAGATTCACTGCTAAGCCTCCTAGCAAGAAGCAGGAACTATTACAAGAGTCAGAATCCCCAGATAAAAAAACAAACCAGCCCTGGAAAAGCACAACGTTCTTCATTAATGAGGCCAGAGAGAAGGTTCTCCCATGTGTCCTCATATACCCTGAAGTCTACTAGGATAAACTGGAATTGGAATCCCAGGCTTTTTGAGGCGTTGGGGACCATCCAGTTTAACTCCCTCCCCAGGAACTGGAACAGAGACTTCTCAAGGTCACATCCTGGCACTGAGTCTCCTGGATTTGGAGAAGGAGGAGGCAATCCAGGCAACCTCTTCTCTTCCACAGCGGACCTCTGGAGAAGGTTGGGATGTCTCCTGATTAAACACAGATGCCCTTTTACCTGGCCAAGAAGTCATCTTCCTCCTCTTCAAGTGTCCGGAAGCCAGAGGGCTCTGATGCCAGAGAGCTGCAGCTCCTCCGAGTTACCGTGGCCCCCACTTCGCTCCCTGCCACTGTCTTGAAGATGCCCCAAGGGAGACAGAGGGAAGAATCTGGGGCCAGCTTCTAAAAAGACTGTTTATCCTGACTGACTGGCAGGATTGGTTTAAAAATGCAGAAATTATTTCCCCGGGTAAAAGGCAGGGGACCATTTAGAGCTTTAAATACACAGCATATGAAAGAAGGAGGCCAAATTATCTGTGGGAGAGGGAAAGGGGGAGGGGAGGTGATTTACCATTTCCCCTTTAGGGGAAACGAAAGAGAACATCTGGGTTCTCTGTGACCATAAAAAGGTTGAGAGTAAAGATGTAGTATTTAGATTGCTTTGTAGTAGAGGTGGAGGGAAATCTGTTACAAAAAGTGATTTGTATTTTTTTATTCCTCAATTTCTTCTCTAGTCTACCGAGGAAATCGCCACAGAGAACAATAAAGTGGAACTTGGACAAGCTCAAAAATGTTTAGAAGGCTATCCCACCACACAGGGGAAAAGGAGTACGGGTGCAGATAGAAAGATATTTTTTTTCAGTTGCAAACTTTCCCCTTTGATCTTGATTACTAAAGTATTACATAATCATTGTGTAAAATGCAAGAAGTAAATTTTAAAGGAATAAAGGATAAAATCCCCTTGAAGCTGATCTGTCTTAAGGTTCTGGTAAATTTCTTCCTGTCCTGTTTCTTATGTGCGATTTTTATACATAAATATGATTCGATTAGAAAATTAACTAATTTGAAATTCAATTTCAAGTTGCAAGATAGTTCTTGAATTTGCTTCTTGGCCTCATTCTCTAAGCCTGGAAGATTGGATTTCCTCTGCAGAAAGTCTGTACCGTTTTAACTATGAAGTAAGGATGCTGATTTAGCAAATCTCTCAGAACTTAAGCATCTAAAATTAGCAAGTCCCCCTCAAGGTAACTTGGGAGACAATGACATAATATCACCACACATTTCTTTAGATGCTGCTGATTTAGCTCACAATGTTTCTGGAATTCCTCCTATGGAATTACCTTCTGAGTCTGCAGACACTTTCTTTGGAATGTTATCCGATTGACAAGTTCTCCCACTTTGAGTGTGGGTTTGATATTTAGAAGCTTCCAAAAGTTATCAGATCTGATGAATAAGGTGTGTGATCCCTCAAGTTAGTGTGAAGGGGAAAATTGTCTCTGTAATTTTCCCCTTCACTAATTCAAATTGTGTTTTCTGACTTGTAATTACACTTTTGGTGGCCAAAATCTATTTGTTTTACAAGCTCCAAGAAAATTCTCTTCTCAGTTTCTAGCAAAGCAAAAAGTGTTCCGTATTCAAATGTAAGATAGTCACTGAGGCAAATTGTTCTTAACCAATTAATTAGCTAAAACTACACTTGACATTACCATTATCTCGAGATGTGGAAGGCTTCATGCTTTAATTATCCTGTTACTCGTTTATAATGTTCCTTTTATTCATTTCAGCCTGAACATTCCTTCCCTAGTTTCTGCATCAATCTGGAAGTACAAAAGAGAAAATTAGATGGCCCCGTTTGTCAGTACAGATTGTTAATATTTCTGAAGGTGCATACAGAGTCATGTGTAGCTTTCTGAATTCTCAAGCTTGCATAATATTTTAAGTACAAAGTATTACTTTACTCAGCGTTCCTTTTATCATGTTTCTTATATTTGACAGAAAAAGATTGCAAGCTTTTTTTTTTTATAACTCAAGGATTTTAGTAAACATCTTGAAGAAGAACCAACAATATTTCCCTTTATATTTTTTTCCTACGAATTCTTGTTTCTTCATGAGAAATTGAGATATATAAATGGTGAAACTGGGGGAAAATAGATACATATATTTAAAAAATTATTTACTGTCTTCTTGATATTCACGTTTTCTTATTTCTTGAAGACTGGTCCCCTCTCTTTCACTGAAAAAATGTTTTCCCCTTCTGGGTTGGTCAGTTCTGTAAAAAAAAACATAAAATATTACCTATTGTCTGTGTGTGTATCATGCTGCCATTTGGTTAAAGCTTTGGGGTTATACATGCATACATATCGCTTGCATGTGCAGAGACTATTTTTGGAAATATGAAAAAGACCTTGTTTTTCTCTGGGAAGAGAAATTGGGTGGCAGGGTGTAAAGAGGGAAGGAAATTTGATCACCCATCTTTTTTGAACCTTTTCAGTTTTTGGACCATGTAGAATACAGTTACTCATTAGGGAAAAAAACCAAAAAGACAAAAAGCAAAAAACAAAAAACCTGACAGTTTAAAAAAAGAAAAGAAGGGGCTTCCCTGGTGGTGCGGTGGTTGAGAGTCCGCCTGCCGATGCAGGGGACACGGGTTCGTGCCCCAGTCCAGGAGGACCCCGCATGCCGCGGAGCGGCTGGGCCCGTGAGCCACAGCCGCTGGGCCTGCGCGTCCGGAGCCTGTGCTCCACAACGGGAGAGGCCGCAACAGTGAGAGGCCCGCGTACCGCAAAAAAAAAAAAAAAAGAAAAAAGAAAAGAGAAAAATCAAGGGGGAAACAATACTTTCTGTTGGTCTGAGTCTGGAATTTGTAGTGAAGATCAAATGAAAATGATTCCCTTTCTTGCTAAGTTCATCTCCTCTTCTCCATTCCTTCTTCCACTCTGGCCAACAACTTTCAGCTTCTATTGATCCAATAAGGACTTAGAACCCACAGGTAGCCAAGACATTAAGTGTCCTCGAGCTACCCCTAAACTCTTGAGAACCCTAAGCAGACACACGGGTGTCCTTCATGGTACGTAGATGGAGGCCACCTCCTCTGGTTTCCTCATCACAGCCTTAGCCTGCACATGTGGCAAGTAAATACCTTTTAATCAGTGTGTTCAAAGCCACGTCCTTCTTGAAGAACTTTAGTAATGTCCTTGTCCTTTGCTGTTCATTAAGTATCCATGTTTCTTTCACCTCTGAGCCTTCTGGTACATGGCTGTCTCTTTGTCTAGCTAACTCTTACCAGCTCTTAGGAAAGTCCTTATTTCTTGAGCTCACTGAGACTTAATGACTGAGTAGTTCAGGGGAGGAGATGCTCAGGGCTCCCTGCTTTGCATTTCCTCCATCCCCATAACCCTAGAGCCTAATTTAGGGCCCCCTGCTTTTGCCTCTCAGTGTTTGACACAACAGATATCTCTAGAATAAATAGATGAATAAATAAACAAATGAAAATCATGTCCACTTGCCCTACTTTACCTTCTAGCCGGAAGAGATGCATCACATCAGGGGATCTCCATCTCTCCAGAGTTTCTGGGTGGAATTCCCAGGTCTTAGCAGTGTAGGCCATACATGTTTGATCTTCACAAACTGAGTGCCCATGAAGTTGAAGCATGCTAGCATTCTCTTGCCACACGATGGGTAAACATTATCTAATTTGAGTTTAAGTAGAAAACCTATACAAAATAATAAAAATAATTTCAAATCCTACCTCTCAGAACTTTTATTTTCTTATCCAGTACTATAGATCTCTATCTTTCCTGCTTCTTTTTCAACCATTTGTTTATAAATGGCTATAATAGGGTCAGAGACTTTAGGTCAACAGTCATCTTTTAAGCACTAAACCATACAAAATTTTATTATTCTATGGAAAATATACTTATAAAATACATATATGCTATAAAGTTGGAAAGATTGGTGACAAAAATGATCCCCAAAGTTTTTGAAACATTGAAAAAAGTTGAAACTGAAAAAAGAGAAATTTAACAGGATTAAATTAAAGCTCTGTATCTAGGTTTAAAAAAGTCAGTTGCACAAGGAGAGGGTGGGGTAAAGCAGGTTCAGATAGCTATTCACATGGAGAAGGTCAGTTATAACTGACTCAAATGTTCAGCCAATGGTGTGATGGTGTTATTTTCAAATTCAATGCATTTAGGTTTCCTTAAAATAAAGACACTAAGTTCTGGACTCAGGAAGTAAATGCCCCTTTTGCTTGCTCCAATCAGCCTGCAGCATCAAGGCACTACCCTCCAAGAATATTTATAAGCCAGAGTGCATCTGAAGTAGTGATTTTCAAACTATGGGTTGTCACTTATGAGTGAGTATGAAATCCATTGAGTGGAGAGCAACCTGCCTTTACAAAATAAAATAGAACACAAATATATTGAATAGAATAGAGTTGAACTGGAAAATATACAAGTTCGCATCTGTTAATAAGGCTACGTATTGTTTTATGAAACTTCTGTTTCATTTACATGCAGGTATATGTGTACTGATGATATGTAAAATAGACTTCTTTCTGTGGGTCATAGTCAACAGAGTTCGAGAAACACTAACGTAGAGAAAGATATTCAGATGGTGAGAGGGATGGGCACCCAGTTACTTAAGAAACAGTTGCAACAATCAGAAATGTTTGGCTTGAAGGGTAGAAGACTAAGCGATGACAGAAGAGCTGTTTTCCAATAGCTGAAGCACTGTCATGAAGAGGAGACAATGGATTTTTTCTCTGTTGTTTCAGGAGATGGGGGTTCGAGGGAGGCAGTTTTTGGATCACCATCCAGATAAACTATCTGACAACCAGAGCTGTCTATCAATGCTACTGCAGAATAACACGCTCTAGGGGTGCTCAAGCACAAGACAGGGGACCATCTGTCAGGGTTGCTGTGGCAGAGATTCCTGTATTGGGAGGGAGGTTGAATTAGATATCCTTGAATGTCCCTTTCAACTCAAAGTTTTGACCATTCTATTCTCTTTGACCATTCTATGTGCTTTAGATCAGGTAATTAATTCAGGAGATACTTTATTTATTTTTATTTTTTAAATCATTTTATTTTTTTCAACATATTATTTATTTATTTATTATTTTTTAATATCTCTATTGGAGAGGAGATACTTTAAACAAGGGGTTCTCTTATATGCTTATAATATCATGTGTCACAATATTTACTTTTTAGCCATGAAATATCTATTTTACAGACGAGATTACTAAGTCACTACTGGGCACTTGGGTAGGTGTGAGAACAGGATCCAGGTCTCCTGAATTCTAGGCTTTCCACTTAATTATGGCAGCCTCTCAAATCTGAATCTCAGCACTGACATCGTTCAGGTTGTGGCAGACCCTGTTGGGTTCTTACCTCAGTATCTGTTCCCTTTTTGCTTGTAACAGAACTCCAGTTTTTCCCGGGGCCATGAGTGCTGTAAATAGCATATTTCCCAAGCTCCTTTGCAGTGATAGATGGTCAGTTGGACTAATTGTGTCCATGTAATATGAACGGAAGGCAGTTTCTGGCAAACTTGCCAAAAAAACAGCTGATGTGTACCCAGCTGAGGTAGAGCAGCTTCTCTACCTCCTTCCCCTTCCCTTCCTCCTTTTTGGGTGGATCTCAAGCAGCCATCCTGAGCCATGAAGTGGAAACCATGTGCCAAGGATGGCAGAGCCTGAGTCCCTAAAACCATGCAATTGCTATACCAGCCCTAGAGTGGTTCTTTTACAGGATGAGAAAGAAAGAGATTTCTGTCTTACTTAAGCCAATGTTATTTGTTTGCTGTAAGCAGTTAAAGCCAGTCTTAATTGATAAGCAGTGTTTTCCTCTCACCTGTGGATATTGGGTGTCCCATCCTTATTTGCTCTAACCCTGACAGGATGCCAGATCTTCTGAAATTAGAATTTCTGCATCTCAACATCTTTCATAACAGGTAAACACCCACAAATGTTGGGCCAGTTTCTGTGTAGCTATTCCCACGGTTAAAATAAGGCATATTTGCAAGCAAAGTGCTCTTTTTGTATCTTCAATGCTCCCTTCCTTAGAAGGTGCGATTAGCGGGCTTCCCTGATGGCGCAGTGGTTGAGAGTCCGCCTGCCGATGCAGGGGACACGGGTTCGTGCTCTGGTCCAGGAGGATCCCACATGCTGTGGAGCGGCTGGGCCCGTGAGCCGTGGCCATTGAGCCTGCGCGTCCGGAGCCTGTGCTCTGTGATGGGAGAGGCCACAACAGTGAGATGCCCGCGTACTGCAAAAAAAAAAAAAAAAAAAAAATAAGAAGATGCAATTAGGGAGACTTCCAAAGGGTCCTGACTTAAGGCACTGAGAGAGTTGAACTCATCCATCACCCTTCTCTCCTTCAGACAATTTTTGCAATACCAGTAGCCCTTCCCTCTTTTCCTAGTTTCAATTTATCCTTGCAACCAAACTGGACCTTGGTTTATCATCCATTTTTTTTACCACTTATTACAACACAATGGGATTTTAGGTGACTATGATTCTGGGCAGGCCCTTATTTCAAAGAACTCAGGGAGTTTGTACAACCCTTCCCATTTTCTCAAGAAAAGGGGAGTCTGAGTGCTCATACAACAGTCTGGCTGAAAGATTATCACAGAATCCTTGTGCAAAGAAAAAGAATGATGTGTAAGACCTGTAGATGGAACATCTCCATTTCTACTGCCACTGTCTCTTGTTAGATTTGCAGCAACAAGTGGAAACTGCTGGATCTTTTGGTCAGTCTCATTCTATAGCTAGACCTGTAACTTTATCTGGTGAATCAAAATCACTGTGATTTTTGAGGATAATAGTAGACTTGATTCCTGATTCAGAGCTTTACCCATAATGGTGTTCAGTGGTCCCTGTTGGTGGTACTTTGGGATAAATTTGATATAATAGAAGTTGGTATCATAATACCTGTCCTTTATAAATGTATAATGTTAGAACAGAGAAAAAGTAATAGAAAGGTGAGTTATGGTTGTGAGGCTGTGATTCACATAGCAGCCAGAGTTCTAATGATACTGGGAATTGGATGGGTTTATGGTATTACAGAACCTTGATCTAACATCTGAGGTTCTGCCAAGATTTCTTTTAAAAGTTCGTTTTACTTTAGAGTTTAAAAAAAATCCATATATGATGGGCTTCCCTGGTGGCGCAGTGGTTGAGAGTCTGCCTGCCGATGCAGGGGACGCAGGTTTGTGCCCCGGTCTGGGAAGATCCCACATGCCGCGGAGCGGCTGGGCCCGTGAGCCATGGCCGCTGAGCCTGCGCGTCCGGAGCCTGTGCTCCGTGATGGGAGAGACCACAACAGTGAGAGGCCTGCATACCGAAAAAAAAAAAAAAAAAAAAAAAAATCCATATATTTTAATGATATGCTATGTGTATACCATAGGAGAAAAAAATTATAATCCACTGAATAGCATAGCTAAAAATGTTTATTTCAAAGACAATCCAGAGTCTCTATAAGAAAGTTCCAGATTAGACTAAGTGTAGAATAAACATGGTTTTTACAAAAGCACCTGGTACGATCCAACGCAGCCAATAATGCTCCTTGAAGGATTACCGTCAGCCACTTAACACTTGCTTACATATTTTCATTAGTGCCTCCAAAAAGAAAATCATTTTTTAAAGACTCATCCATAGAGACACATCAAAGAAATTTAGCATGTTAGACCTCTAAAATGTGACTCTGTAACACATGCCCACATATGTTCTTTTCTCTTCCTCCCAATTCCCCCTTCTTTAAAGTGAACTCCCAGGCTATCATTTTTATAAGAAAAAACAAAGGGAGTAACCTATTAAAGCAGAATTGCTTAGTTTACTTTTCGGATCAAACCCTTTCAAAGTTTGTTTTGTTTTTGTTTTTGCTTTTGTTTGGTATATACCTTTAACATGAGAAATAGATGACAAAATCTCAATCGCTAAAATATCCATGAAGGATGAAGTGTGTCAGGTGGTTAGGACAGGAATCTTTGATTTCCTATTTGGCAACCCCCGTCAAATAGGATTGGTCACTTTGGACCAATCAGGTTTCACACTGTTTCAGTGTCACCAACTCTAATGGCGAAAGCAATACTTGCTTCTCAATGATAGAAATGCAATATTATCTTGACTTAAAGGAAGGCCATCCTCCTTACCACAAATAGGAGAATAAGAATCATTTTGAGGCTTCATAGCTCAGTAACTTAAAAAAAAGTTTTTTAAAGTCTTTATTGAATTTGTTACAATATCGCTTCTGTTTAATGTTTTGGTTTTGTCCACGAGGCATGTGGGATTTTAGCACCCCGACCAGGGATCAAACCCACACCCCCTGCATTGGAAGGCGAGGTCTTAACCACTGGACCACCAGGGAAATCCCTAAGTAATTTTTTTTTTCTTTCTTTTTTTTTTTTTTTTTGCGGTACGCGGGCCTCTGTGGCATGTGGGATCTTCCCGGACCGGGGCACGAACCCGTGTCCCCTGCATCGGCAGGCGGACTCTCAACCACTGCGCCACAAGGAAAGCCCCCTCAGTAATTTTAATACAAGAAAATTCTAGTGGAACAAAAGAATCAGGATAAATACACTGATGCTCATTGAAGCAAAATTTACCTTTGTTTACTCTGCACAAAATCATCCCAAGGACCAAATCTAGTTTAAATGAGATGCCTCTAACACTCTCCAGCTTGAAAAACTTCACTTACAGGAGTTTGCTGACAGAGTTATTTCTCTGCTGCCCCTACAGAAGGCTGCATTCATTACTCATGCTCAGCTTTGCCCCTCCCAGGTGACTCCACCCAACTTGATCACCAAATAAGGCAATCCTACAAGTGAGTTTTCCCCCTATTTACTGGAATCGTTTAGTGAACAGGAGGATTTTTAAAGGACTAGCTGGTTGCACTTCCTTTTCGACATTCTTGACTTATCAGCCAGGGAGAGGATCGGACACGCAGAGGAGAGCGATTCTCAAACTTGGTGCACAACAGAGGCACTTGGGGAAGTTTAAAAATACTGATTATTTGACTTATTGGCCTGGGCATTGGGATTTGTAAAAGTTTCCGAGGTACTTATAATGTGTGTGTATTTTGGGGTGGAGGGAGTTGTTGAGAACCACCATTAGAATTAAAATTTGTGCCCCCTTAATTCCAGAAGCCACAGGTGATCACTAATTGAGCACTCCCTGGGCCCAGCATTCTGGTAAGCGCTTTACTAATGATGTCATTGTCTCCTCCCCACAACCGTGTGTCAAGCCTGAGCGATAATCTTCATCATCAGTCTAATGCAGCAAATATTTACTGAAACACCATCATTGTTCTAGGCAGCACTGTGAATACCTAGATGAGTAAGACACAGTTCATATCCTTGAAAAGCTAATAATGATAACAGGGATTCATTATAACCATAATACAATGAAGAAGACTTTCACGAGAGAGTACAAATTACTAAGGAAGTTTAGAGGAGGGAAGGAATATTACAGCTTGCACGTATCAAGAGAGGTGACATTGTAGGTTCGGTGGTGCACTAGAGTCAGCTCATTCTGGTCTCTGCATCTTCAGAAATTTTGTGAGCCAGTTGATATCAGGTTGGTAGCTTGCAATTGGCCAGGGTGGGAGTTTTTACACTATGAAAGTTGACAAAAACTACAAAGCAGGGCTCTTTCTGTCTGCAGAGCTGGTTGTTAAATATTTACCAGCACATCACTGATGGACCTTAAAAGATGTATAGGATTTCATTCTGGAGAGGTGGGATAGATCAGGTAGAAAAGAAGAGTATGATCGGACTTCCCTGGTGGTCCAGTGGTTAAGAATCCACCTGTTAACACAGGGGACACAGGTTCAATCCCTGGTCCGGGAAGATCCCACATGCCAAGGAGCAACTAACCACAACTACTGAGCCCCGCGCCGCAACTACTGAGCACGGGTGCTGCAACTACTGAAACTTGCGTGCCTAGAGCTCATGCTCCACAGCAAGAGAAGCCACCACAATGAGAAACATGCGCACCGCAATAAAGAGTAGCCCCCCCCCCGCAACTAGAGAGAGCCTGCGTGCAGCAACAAAGACCCAGAGCAGCCATAAATAAATTTAAGAAACAAAAAAGAGTATGATCAAAAACAAAGAATTGGGAGAGAATTCAAGCTTGCTCAAGTGAGAAAGAAGGAGTAATCTAGTTTGCCTGGAGTAAGATACAAGTAGGCAAATAATAGGAGTTACAACTGAAAAGTAGAGGGAGGGGTATGTTAATTAAGTTTAAAGCTTCAATGTAAAATGTCTAATAGAGCCCGACACATAGTAGTTGCTCATGAAAAGTTAAAACCTTTTACCTCCGCTTCATTTCCCAAATAAATTCAAACTCTTGACATCAAAGTTTTTCTAAAAATGAGGTAGGTACTTTTTAAATAGATGAGACTGGGGTTCAGAGAGATTAAGAAACTGGACCAAGAACACACACTAAATGTTTGAGCCTTACGGCAGGAAAGTAAAGTGGATTAACGACTCTAAGATGGTGACTGGGAGAATGGAGAATGGAGGTGCTGTCTGGAGAAATAGGGAAGTAGAAGAACTAAGGGAGGGCTTCCCTGGTGGCGCAGTGGTTGAGAGTCCGCCTGCTGATGCAGGGGACAAGGGTTCGTGCCCCAGTCCGGGAAGATCCCACATGTCGCGGAGAGGCTGGGCGCGTGAGCCATGGCTGCTGAGCCTGCGCGTCCGGAGCCTGTGCTCCGCAACGGGAGAGGCCACAACAGTGAGAGGCCCGCGTACGGCAAAAAAAAGAAGAAGAAGAAGAATTAGGGGAAATCCTCTAAGTCCAAGGGCTGGTTGTGCTCACATGTGGCAATACCAGCAGCAAAGCTGGAGCTGGGGAGAGAAGCAGGGGCTAGGGTATGGTTCGCAGGTTGCTACCCAGGGCCTGATGAACACCAGCCCCTCCCATTTCTTAGGATCTGTTGGGCTTGATGAGCTATGGGTTTTCTCTCTCTCAATCCCCTCTTGGAGGCTGGGAAGCTCCTTGCTTCAATCAGCAGCAATTTCAGGGATCCCAGATCAGCTGAGGCTCACCAAAAAGTACTAAGAATTCCAGGCACTGTGTGTAATGTCCCCGGAGATTCAGGCCAACCTCTGGATGCTGGGATGCTTTCTGGGAGCATCAGACCCCACCAGGCTCTTGAACTTTTAGCTGTAACTTCAGTTCTCAGGTGGAGGCGCTCTAATCCAGCCTGGTCTCTTTCTGCCTCTCAGAGCCAGGAAAATCTGACCGTTGGTGAAGGGAATGAGGCAGATTTCCTGAATCCAACCCAGTTTAGACCTGACCACCTCATGAGAGCGGGCTAAGAGCACGCCCTTCATCACCCTGTAACTGGCTCACAGCAGACAGTCCATCCAGCAGAGTTTGTAAATCAATCTTAAGGATGGGCTTGAGGCTCATTACTGGTGGGACTCCCAACCTGAGGATTCTCCCTCCACATCTTCAGCGAAATCCTGAAGTACCAAGCCTAAGCAGGTGTGCAAAGCCTTGCCTTCTTTTAAAACCCTGCTTTCTTTTAAAACATGTCAAAGAACATCTTTTAATCCTAGACTGCATTAAAAAATTTCTGGGTACAGATTGTTCCAATTAAATTTTTAAATGTCAAAAGTGTCTTAAAATAAAACTCCTTAAAATAAACCAAATCAGCCATTCTGGATTACAGCCAACATAAATCAAAGTACCAAACCAGATGGGGATTCTGTAAACTAAAGGTAATAGCAGTTGTTCACAGCTTAGGGCCTAAGGAGAAAAAGCAGAAGGCATCGAGAGGCCAATTTTCCTCTTCAAATTGTTTTTCAAAACACAGGGTAACATCCTAATAAACAAATGAATCGTGCTTCCTGCAGCACCTGTTCACAGAAACCCGAAAATATGCCTGTGACAGTTCTGAAAAAAGAAGCTGTAGTCCAGTTAGCAAAACAACTGAATTTATTCAGAGCGGGAGAGGAATCCAGCAGCTGCTTGTCTAACCCGGAGAGAAGCATGTGGGAAATATCACTTACTCTAGGCCTCCATCAGCCTGAATGAGGGCATCTGCAAGATGCAGCCAGACTTGACCCAGCACACGTGGTTCTCCTGCCACTGAGACCTGCCGGGGGGCATGGCGCCGAGAAGATGCAGCTGTGTTAGACATGGTTTCCTGCACAACCACTGACTGTATCGTACACATACACCCTGCAATGAGCCTGAGTTATTGTCCTGAGAGCAAACAAGAATTCTATTAGGAAAGAAGCGCTTTCTAATAAGTTGAGAGGAAAAAAGCTGCCATTGCCTATCAACTGGGGAGGGATCCTGTGAGCTGTCGGCACGAGTATGGGACAAGAGGGGCAGAAAACGGCCCAGGCCAAGGTCAGACACAGACAGGAACGGAAGCAAGTGTCCAAGCCTGGGCTCCGGAGCTGTCAGCCCACAGGGCACTGGGCAAGGGCAGTGTGGAGCCTACAAGCAAAGATACCAAGTGGGAGCAGGGGTGGTCTCCAGGGAACAAGGGGATCCCCTTCTTTCTTAGCCTGGCTCACCACTACTCATCCTTTGGGCCCTTGGCTCAGATATCATTTTCTCAAGGCAGCCCCCAGGCCACACTGTCCCAACATGAGGCGGACCTGTACCCTCTTAGTGGCTGCATCTCCAGTACCCAGCACAGCACAGTATGTGGCCCACTGTCAGCCCTCAAGACATCTTATTGGGAGGAAGGAAAGATGAATAAAGGCCACAAGAGAGAACAGAGGGCTAGAGGGAGGATAGGAGGGGAAATCAGAGGGTGGCTCACACAAAACTTCACCCTGTTCCATGTCCCCTTTCTGAGGACCTGCAGGAAGATTTACAAATATAAGTGGGCGTGACTGGTTCTGAAGGTATGATACACCCGGCCCAGCAACTGACCCATGAGATGGACACTTGAGGGCATACGGTTTAGGAAACTAAAACATGAATCTCTCCTGGAAAAAATGGTCTCATTGTTTTTCTTGGTGTTTCATCTCTTGATGGGTTTTTTTATCTTTCTCTGGTGTTTTGAGATGAAAACAAGCTGTAACCTGAACCTATAGATACTTTGCAAGGATGACGGTATGTTGAAAGAATGTAGTTAAAATGCTCATTAGAGATCATCTGCAGTTGTAAAGAACAGGGTAGAGAAAGAGATTCCCGCAAGCCTTGGATTTACTCCACAGGATTTTCGCAAAGCAGGATGAACCTCTGAAAAAATGAAAACCATTTACAACACCATTACAAAGAAAGTCTAACGAAAGACATCGAAGGATACAGACAAAGGAAGAGCATTAAGAAACCTGCATTTTATAGGCAGAGAGCTTTACCGAAAGCTTTGATATCCATAGAATTATTGATGTTGGCTATCAACTCAGTGGCAGATGGGAGCCCCGAGAGTGGAAAGGTGATTTGTACAATGGGTTTGGGGCTAAGAGCCGGGGAGAAGCAATGCTCTGCAAAGTTTAATGTTCTTACCTGAGGTTGAGTAGATGTGGGGTGAGGTCCCAGATTCTGCTTTTTTTAAAAAAACAATCTCACAAGTGATGTATATGTAGGTGGGTTTTGGACCACAGTGTGAGTAGCAAGCCTGTAGGACACCACAAGAGGATGTGTTGCTGTGGAGAAAAGCAGAGGAGAAAACAGTAAGCTCCTCGCACATAGGGACCATCTCCAGGAGGTTTGTTTTTCCCTGCAGTTTCTTGTACACAATAAACACCCGTGTATTTCCATTTTACTCAGCTTCTTTGGGTTGCAAGGATTAAACTGTCACTCAACCTAGTTAAAGAGATGAGCTTTGTGGGGAAGAAATTGCGAAGCAGTGAGGGTGACAGAAACTGTAGGAAAACAGGACCTGTGGACTGTCCAGGCCTCACAGAGACTGGAACCAGATATGTCCTGAATCCAGGGCAGCTCAAGGGACCTCGCGGGCAGGGATCTGTGGAATGTCTCACTGTCTTCCTATTCTTCCAAGGGCTTTCCTCTGTCTCATAGCTATCACTCCCCTTGTTTCCTCATAACTTCCTTTCTCCTACGGCCTCTCTCCACCACCTCTGACCCAAGACTCTTTGTCAGCTTCCTTACAGTGCCCGCCCCCCATCATGCAGGACGCCCCCCCCATCCCCCGCCCCAGTTCCCACTTCAGGCTGCAAGAGAAAGAATCTGACTGGCATCCCTCGCAAGTCAGGGCAGATCACCCAGCTTTTTTCCACTCAGGGCAGGTGTGCCTCCGGGGGGAGGATGGATGGTGGACGGAGTGGTCCAGCGTGGCTGCCAGGGCTCACATGTGGAAAGGGGAAGGGTAGGTGTCATCGAGAGGTTGACATCTGAGCAAAGCCTTGAAAGAGATGAGGGAAGTTTTGAGAGTTTTGCAATACCCCTCAGGACAACACGTTAGAGGCACCTTGGAGTCTTGTGAAGCTAGCCCTGAAAACTCAGGGAATAAACAATAGAGGAGTAAGAGTGTGACAGGTCAGGAATATTCCATGGCTTTGCACCAAGAACAACCCAACACAAATGTTTTAGGAGCAATGGCAGTGAGAAGGTTTGAGAGAGAAGGGTCAAAGCAGCAATATGGGAAATGGTGGCAAAGTCAAGGACCATTTCAGTGTATTATTCCTGCAATTTGTCTGTCCGTAGATTTGAAAAACTCAAAGTTGGGCAAAAAGTTTTCATTGTGATAGTGGTATGGTGATTATGTAGGAGAATCACCTTATAATTAAGAGGTGAAGTCAGGGAAATATGTCACGATGTCTGCAACTTTCTATCAGATGGTACGTAAAAAATATTTCATGAAGACGGAAAGATAACATAAATATGGCATGATGTTACCAACTGAGAATGGAGGTAAAGGATGTATGATGTGCTGTTCTTTCAACTTCCCTATAGATTTGAAATTTTCAAAATGAGAAGTTTGATTCTACTCTTTGGTATTTACTCAAGTGAAATGAAAATATATGACTACATGTAAACTTGTATGTGACTGTTCGTGGCAACATTATTCGTAATAGCTCCAAACTGGAACCAATCCAAATGCCCATCTATTGTAAATGGATAAAGAAAATGTTGCATATTCATGCAATGGAATACATCCAGCAATAAGGAACGAGTTACTGATATATACTACAATGTGGATCAACCTTAAAATCATTATACTACATGAAAGAAACTAGGAGCAAAAGGCAACATATTATGTAATTTCATTTATGTGAACCATCCAGAAAGGGAAAAATCTATAGAGACAGAAAGCGGATCAGTGGTTGTCTAGGGCTGGGGGTGAAAGCGGGGTTTGGACTGCAGACAAGTATAAGGGAACTTTGTGGGGTGTTGCAACTGTTCTAAAACTGGTTTGTGGTGACGATTGCACAACTCTATAAATTTACTAAAAGTTATCACATTGTACACTTACAGTGGGTGAATTTTGTTGTATGTAAATTATGCCTCAATAAAGCTGTTGGAAAAGAACAGTTAAGAAAAAAAAAGTTTATTTCTCTACCTGGGATCTGATGGTGAGACTTTATTCATTCAACAAATATTTTTTGAGACCTACAGTGTACCAGGCATTGTGTGCTAAACCGTGGGACTACAGTGCTGAATCAGATAGGCACTGAACGGCTTCCCTGGTGGCGCAGTGGTTGAGAGTCCGCCTGACGATGCAGGGGACGCGGGTTCGTGACCAGGTCTGGGAAGATCCCACATGCTGCGGAAAGGCTGGGCCTGTGAGCCATGGCCGCTGAGTCTGCGCGTCCGGAGCCTGTGCTCCACAATGGGAGAGGCCACAACAGTGAGAGGCCCGCCTACCGCAAAAAAAAAAAAAAAAAAAAATAGGCACTGAAGTTTGATAAGTTTTATGAGCTCTTTGTTTGGTGTGCTTTCTATGGGACCTGCCTAGTGGTGGAGGGGTGGGCTAGATAAACTGTATTTCTTTGGCTGCTTGATTTGTTCGGGTTCTACCAAAAACAAAGTCTGAGACAAGTGTGAGTTGTTTATTTGGCAGGTGTAGTGGGTAGAATGGTGGAACTCAAAAAGTTATGTTCATGCCCCAACACTCACCACCTGTAAATGTGACATTATTTGGAAAAGGAATTTCTGCAGATGTGATTAAGTTAAAGATCTCAAGATGTGAAATTATCCTGGATCACGTGGGTCCTAAATCCAAGTGTCCTTAGAAGAGAAAGAGGAGAAGGCACAGGGGCTTCCCTGGTGGCGCAGTGGTTGAGAGTCCGCCTGCCGATGCAGAGGACACGGGTTCGTGCCCCGGTCCAGGAGGATCCCACATGCCGCGTGAGTGGCTGGGCCCGTGAGACATGGCCGCTGAGCCTGCGCGTCCGGAGCCTGTGCTCCACGACGGGAGGGGCCACAACAGTGAGAGGCCCACGTACCGCAAAAAAAAAAAAAGAGAGAAGGCACAGACACAGAGGAGAAGGCTATGTGGAGATTGGGGCAGAGATTAGAGGGATGCTGTCACAAGCCAAGGATACCTGGAGCCACCAGAAGCTGGAAGAAGCAAGGGAGGATTCTCCCCTAGAACCTTCAGAGCAATTGCAGCCCTGCCTCCCTCTTGTAGACTTCAGGGAGAAAAAGAATCTTATTGTTTTAAGGCAGAAAGTCTGTCTGTCGTCATTTGTGATGGCAGCCTAGGAAACAAATACAGCAGGTGATCCCAGGTGAGGGAGGGGGGTCGTGAGACACGGATGGGAGGCAAGCCCATAAAGAGAATGTGAAGGGGTGCATTTCTGCCCTGGGGGCCCTTCTGAGAGACCGTGAGGAAGGGGTGAGAAGGCTTGGGGATCCACAGCCCACTCCTCGCTGGTTGAGGGTAACTTCTGTTTATTAATATCTAATGGAAGGTGCTCGTGTTCCCATTACATTTGTCTTACACGTGAGCTCTATAATCGTGCATTAATATCCTAGAAATGCTGCCAGATGCTTTGTGTGGAGACTGACTTTCGTATGACTCTGGACCTCATAGCACCCAGCACAGTGTGGAAACCCAGCTGGTGAGCTAGAAAGCCTGTTAGGTTTCTCACTCCCCTTCCTGATTGCTCCCCCCTGCCCACTGGTCTCCATCACAGTCACTGCCAAGCAGTGCTTCCCGCAGCTCTCATTTTTTTTTTTTTTTTTGCGGTACACGGGCCTCTCACTGTTGTGGCCTCTCCCGTTGAGGAGCACAGCGGCCATGGCTCACGGGCCCAGCCACTCCGCGGCATGTGGGATCTTCCCGGACCGGGGCACGAACCCGTGTCCCCTGCATCGGCAGGCGGACTCTCAACCACTGTGCCACCACGGAAGCCCTCATTTTCTTTTTTAACATCTTTATTGGAGTATAACAGTTCTCATTTTTGTCTGTCTGTTCTTTGTTGCTTCCAGCCAGCAATGTTCTTTCCTTGTTTCTTTTCTGCTAGTCTCCCTGGGTAGAAGCCTACACTGCTTCTTGCCAAGACTAGATGGGGAGCTCCCAGTGACACTCTATATCATTTATAAAGCTCCCAACACCAGATCTGGTATTTCATATCTAGCTTTGAACAGCGGTCGGCTGGTCACCCACATTCCCAATGAGGCTCAAGGGTACCATTTAGCACAGAATAAATGTGCATATCTGAAATTAAAAATTAAAATGTATCTGCTCATTTCAAAACTCAGCTTCTCCTTTTCAGGGTGTAGAAGGCCCTGGAAATGGCACGTCTTTGCATGTGAGCTCTCACCAGGGCCTCCTGGGTAAGATCCTGGCTGTGGCTTCTCTCTTTTCTTAGCTGTTTATTTCTCCTATGAGCTGGACTCAGGAGAGAAGAGTATCCAGAAGACTAAGGGAATTTAATTTCTAGCCATCTTTGGCTTGAATCCTTCCGGCACCCTCAACAAACAAAAAAAGCATCCTCTATCTGCACTAAAGCCTGGAAGAAGTGATTTTTTTCAAATGCCCTAATAATAATAGCTCATATCTACTGAGTGCCTACAACACTTCAGGCTCTGTGGTAATTGCTTGGCATTCTTTATCAATTTTAATCTTTAAAACAACTTTATAAAGTCCCTCCTTTATCATCCCCATTTCACAGATGAGGAAACTGAGACTTGGGGAGCTCAGGCTTGTGTCTGGAGTCAGATGAGTGGTGGAGCTAGGATTCAAGCCTAGGTCTGTGTGACTTCAGGACATATGTGGTGAACCTTCAGGGCATGTGGCCTTAGATCAGAAGAACCCTCATCTTTTTTTCCTGTTCGGAGAGAGTTAAATGCAGAATTGAAAAAGCAACAGCTTCTGAAAGTGTCTTTAGAAAATCCCACGGTGAGAAGCCAGGTCTCTTCGAATCAGGGCAAATCAAGCAAGAGATGCTGGCCAGACCGAGAGTGGGCTTTTTTGTTCAGAAACATAGGATTGCCTCCAGAAGGAGAGTCACTGAAATGGACATTAGAAAGAGAGAGTGAACACTGGACCATGGAGACGGAGGGGGCTTGAGGCCCGAACATCTCAAGGACCATTTGGTGCAGCAAATGAGAGCAAAGCTCAAACCATGTGAGTCTGCTGTTCATGGGGGGCCTGGGAAAAAATGGGCAAGAAGTTCTGACTGTTGGGCGTTCAAAGCTTATCTGGCGGCTGACGGCGGGAATGATATGGGGTCACTGGTGCGCAGAGTGTCAGTGAACCAGTGGTAAACTGACTCCTCATCCATTCAGAAGGGGGACTTTGGCTGTGAGAATTCAGGCCCAGCATGTTCTCTGCCCAAAGTGTGGCCTGGCCTCCTGCCTCTCCTGGCTCTCTGGCTTTTATCACACAGAAACAGAGGAGAAAAATAAATTGGGGATATGGATAACATTTAAGTGACTCTGAAAAGTTTTGTGACAACATGGACCTGTTTCAAGAATTATTTTTAACTGCAGACATTTGGTCCCAGTAGGAAATAAAACTTAAAAGGACAGTTATAATTAGGTCACATTTTGAGAAACTTATTACCTTTTGCTGTATGTCCCAGGAGTAGTGTATCTTAAATGATTTGAGTATTTAGATTCAATCATGGTGCAGAATTCCATTTTTCTATGCAAGAATGGGAAGCAAATAAGAGAAATTATGATAGCAGTATTAGATGAAAGCAAAGGCAGGAACAAATTTACTTTGGAATAGAAGAAAGAAATATCATATAATTTGTCTTCTCACTCCCGTCTCTTTCCTTTCTTCTTGTCTACATCCTAAAAAAGTGTCTGTGGAAGGACCCTGGATCATTCCATCTGTATTCCCCATTAAATGCCCTTTTTAATTTAATTTACTTTAATTTTACTTTATGTTATATTATGTTATTTTTCAACTTTTCAGAATTTTGTTCAATATCCTTGCTCTGAGTCCAACATTACCTTTTATTAAAAAATTTTTTTAATTTAATTTTTATTTTTTTATTGGAGTATGGTTGATTTACAGTGTTGTGTTAGTTTCTGCTGTACAGCAAAGTGATTCAGTTATACACACACACACATATACATACATATATACATATATCCACTCTTTTTAGATTCTTTCCCCATATAGGCCATTACAGAGTATTGAGTAGAGTTCCCTGTGCTATACAGTAGGTCCTCATTAGTTTATTTTTGCTCTGGATGAAAATTTGACCAAAGACAACCCTTTCATGTCTCAAGTACAATACACTTCAGTGGAAGAAAGGCTGGTATCTCACTGGGAGCAAGAAAATTAACATTGGCTGTAATACCGTTTCTGTGATCTCTGCACAGGTTTCAGCACCGAGGCCCAAGTAGGGACTAGTTATTGGACCCTTGGGAGTGAGGCTGATGGGAAAGGGGGAGAAAGTTTGAAGATGGAGTGAGGAGACGACAGTGGCCAAAGCAGGGGTCACACCTCTCTTCTGTGAAAAATGTCCCATGAGATCTTTACTAGACTAGAGCCTGGCAGAATTGAAGGCCCCTTGCTCTGTGTTCTGCAGACACATGATGAGGTCTAGCCATCTCATGAACCTGTGAAATTAAAAAAAGGAACATTAAAATTTATCTGTATGGCAGTGCATTAAAATGGGCCAGGAATGTTTTTTCCCATTGACAAATACATAATATATTCTTATAGTTAAATATTTGCCTACAGAAATGATTTTACTAGATTCTTCCTAACCTTTTTAAATATAAAAGTTTCATGAAATCTGTATACTTGGGAATTCCTTGGTGGTCCGGTGGTTAGGATTCTGTGCTTTCATTACCAAGGGCCCGGGTTCAATCCCTGGTTGGGGAACTAAGATCCTGCAAGCTGCGTGGCGCGGCCAGAAAAAAAAAGAAAAAAAAATTGTATTCTTTACCATTCATCTGGGATTAAATCATGATTTGCCTTGGATGAGTGGATGTGTTGCTATTTACTGAGTTAAATAAGATAGAAGAATTGTGTAGAGAGATCAGAGCTACACATACCAAAAGCTCACTTGTATTTGATGCACAGAGATGTTGCTTACGGGAAAATGGCACAGTGGGTCCCCTCCCTGCCTGGATGAAATGAGGGAGTCAGCCTCGGTAATCAGCCACGTGAGAGTGAGTTGCAGCCATTCGTCATGTGGTGGCCTCGGTGAAAGCTCATATTAAGTGTCCTCTCTTGGCAGGTCAGCATCTCTGCAGCTTCCTGCCTCAACTGCCCTTCATTTTGTACCTATTCTACTTAGAAGTCAGAAAGTGTGTTTCGCTGCCATGCAATCTGTATTGGGAAAGGTCTGTGGGAAAAAAAGATACTCAGAGAAGTCAGGGATTAGCAGTTAATGAGCTATCCTACCTTCCAGACCCAGCAGTGCAATTGACCTGGCAACTACTCCACCCCAGCCCTTTTTCATACATTTGAAAAGGAGGCCTTCCCCCTCTGTTTTCCTGTCTGACAGACCTTCCTATGATACAGTAGACTAGTCTTTATCAGTTAGTGATGGATGTGTTACAACTTCCAGAGTGCACACCAACACCTTAACTTAGGTGTCACCAACTCCAACACTTATAGGAGCCAGGCAAGTACTATGAATGAGCACAGGTTGAGTGGGGACTAGGAGAAAACATGCCCCTTCATAATATGGGTGTATGGGTCCACTGTTGTCAAAATTCCTAATTTTTTAGAGAGAGTTTGGGAATCTGGATTTTTTTTTTTTTGCGGTACGCGGGCCTCTCACTGCTGTGGCCTCTCCCGTTGAGGAGCACAGGCTCCAGACACGCAGGCTCAGCGGCCATGGCTCACGGGTGCAGCCGCTCTGAGGCATGTGGGATCTTCCCCGACCAGGGCACGAACCCGTGTCCCCTGCATCGGCAGGCGGACTCTCAACCACTGCGCCACCAGGGAAGCCCAGGAATCTGGATTTTTATATGATCTCCTAACACTGAAATGTTGGATAGTCAATTCAAAAATTAAGTAACTCTCATAGACCAAACAAACAAATTAAAACACACACACACACACACACACACACACACACACACTCTGGATCCTCCATGAAAGCCAGTTAATTACATCTGCATTAACTCAGGTGGATTTAGAGTGTATGGTAGAAAATATCTTGGCACACCAAACTGTTGTCACTGGTTACCTTTGGGAACAAGAGTGGGTGTGGAGGGGAAATCTTACATTTTTCTCCGTATACTTTTGTATTGTTTGAATTTGGGACAATGAGAATACATTTGTATATTACTTATGTAGTTATTTTTAAAAAACAACAGTCTGAAAAATACAAGGGACAGGCTCTAGAAGTTGGAAGACTCCAACATTTAAAATGGCTAGAGACTTAACATTTAACATGGCAGATTGATTGCATGAAAGACAGAAACCAAAAGAAAAAAAAAGAAACTTTAAGGAAGCAGAAAAAAAAAAGGCAGGGAGCAGAAAAAAAAAATCAAAAGGACTATGAGTTTACGAAATGAGAACAGGGTCCTATAAAAATCAGAGAACAAGAAAGAGCTCTTTGAAGTTAAAAGTGCGATACCAGAATAACATTCAGTAAAAAAGTTAGAAGATAAAGTTGATGAAATCTCATAGAAAGTAGGAAATTAAAGATACAGATTTGGAAAGTAGGAGAGAAACAATATGAAACTGATATTCGGAAAAGGAGCAGAGAGAAAGCTGAGGGAAGGAAATTACCATAGAAATAATACAAGAAATCCCATGGAGTGCCCAAACACAAGAAATAGTAATCATAAAATAAAACCTCACATCAAGGCACATTATCATGAAATTTCAGAACACCAGGAATCAAGAGAAGATTCCTGAGAGATTTCCTGAGAGAGGAAATAGGCCACAACAAAGGGTCAGGAATAGAATGACATCAAGCTTCTCAACAGCAATACTGGGTGCCATCAGGAAATGAAACGTTTGGAAAAAATATTTCTGAACTGGTACATACAGTTATCTTTCAGTATCCATAAGGGATTGGTTCCAGGACCCCCTGCAGTTACCAAAATCTGCCCATGTTCAAGTCCCTTATATAAAATGGTGTAGTGTTTGCATATAAGCTATAAGTTTTGCTTTGGGGAATTTTCTGAATTTTCTTTTCTGAATTTTATTTATTTATTTATTTTTGCGGTACTCAGGCCTCTCACTGTTGTGGCCACTCCCATTGTGGAGCACAGGCTCCGGACGCGCAGGCTCAGCGGCCATGGCTCACGGGCGCAGCCGCCCCGCGGCATGCGGGATCTCCCGGACCGGGGCACGAACCCGTGTCCCCTGCATCGGCAGGTGGACTCTCAACCACTGTGCCACCAGGGAAGCCCTTCTGAATATTTTTGATCTGCAGTTGGTTGAATCCTAGGATGCAGAACCCATGGATACGGAGAGCAACTGTATAGTCAAACTAACACCAAGTGTAAGGGTATAATGAAGACATTTTCACACAAGAAGGGTCTCAAATTTTTCCTATGTACTCATTCTTAGGAATCTATTTGAGGACGCTGTACTTTACTAAAATGAGTAAGCAGATCTAGGAGACTTGGGATCCAGACCACAATGGATCCAACATGAGATCGAGTGAGCAAAGGAAATCCTCAGGGTGGTAGTAAAGATAGGCTTGAAGTTGACAGCTGTGCAGCGGGTCTAGAGGGAAACCAGTGCATAATAGAGCAAGAACATGAAGGGGTACCACAGTAGTATCTCCAGGGGAAAAAATGGAACTAATGGAGGATCTCAAATGTATGACACATAGGATATTTGGGGGATAAATTATTTTTTTAACTGTTGAGTCTTTGTTGCGGGCTTTGTCTAGTTGCAGCGAGTGGGGGCTACTCTTCGTTGCAGTGCATGGGCTTCTCATTGACGTGGCTTCTCTTGTTGCAGAGCATGGGCTCTAGGTGCGCAGGCTTCAGTAGTTGTGGCTCACGGGCTTAGTTGCTCTGCAGCATGTGGCATCTTCCCGGACCAGGGCTCGAACCCGTGTCCCAGGCATTGGCAGGCAGATTCTTAACCACTGCACCACCAGGGAAGCCCTGGTGATAGACATAATACTCAAAATATTGAATATTAATATAACAAAAAATTGTAATATACCCTTTGGAAAAATGAAGGAGGATAGTGAATAGCTCCATGTGTGTGAATTAGGAGTGGGAGATACATAATAAAGTTAAATACTTTTCTTCATTAGTAGTCAATAGATAATGCTTAAATTGAAAATCAAGAGATAATATAAGTATTAAAAAAAGAAATATAGGAATAAATATCTGAAAAATCAACTAAAAATTTAAAGCCTTTAGTAATTGAGAACTGGCAATGGGAATGGGGTAGAGCAGGGGATGGATTTTTTTTTAAACCTTTGGCTCACAAAAAAACAGAAAACAAACTAGTCACTGGGGGTGTTCCCCGTGTTCTGCTAATATCAACAAGGCTGGAATGAATAACCGTATACATATGTTATTTCATTCGGGTGCAGATATAGCTGGAGGATAAATTTCCAGAGGTCAAGGGGCAAATGTATTTGTACTTTTGATAGATAATGCCTAATTGCTCTCCGCAGAGGTTGTATCACCTTATTCTCCCACCAAAATTGTGTGAATGTGGTTATTTTCCCACAGCCTCATCAGAAGAATGTGCTGTCAAACTTTTGAGTTTTTATCAATCTGCCAGGTGTCAATATGACTGCTCTTATTATAAGAAAGATTAAGAATCTTCTAAATGTTTAAGAGCCATTTATATTTCTTTTTCTCTGAATGCTCTGATTATGTTCTTGGCCCACATTTGCATTATTTTTTTTAATCTTTTTCTTCTTGATTTCTAGGAGCTCTTTGTATTTTACGGAAATCAATCATTTGTATTGAAATATTTTTTCCATTTTGTTGTTTGTTTTTGCTACTATTTTCTGCTAAGTTTTTGATGGATCTGTAGTATATTTATAAATATTTTCTTTGATAGATTCTGGATTCTGAGTCATAATTAGAAAGACCCTCCCCACTCAAAGCTTATAAAGCAATTCATTGATGTTTTCTCTTAGTGACTTGAAGTTCTCACTTTCTACATTTAAATCTTCGATCCATTTAGAATTTATCCTCGTATATTGATCCAGCTTCATCTCTTCCGGGTGGCTACCCAGTTGTCCCAACTCTATTCACTATTTGACTCTCAATTTAAGTACAAATATTACCAGGAAAAAAAAAAAAAGAGGGGGGTTGGGCAGAGAAGCCCTGCTGATGACCTAAGTGATGAGGGAAGGGAGGAAGTGGGAAGATCA
Organism: Phocoena sinus; assembly: GCF_008692025.1. Classification (NCBI taxonomy): domain Eukaryota; kingdom Metazoa; phylum Chordata; class Mammalia; order Artiodactyla; family Phocoenidae; genus Phocoena; species Phocoena sinus. Next base: position 44,681,115 of record NC_045779.1, read on the forward strand.
CCTCCTCTTTCCCAGCCTCCCGGTCCCTACACTACCATTCACACGGCCATTTCCATAGAGTTGTCTCGCCCTGTGGCTGTCCTGAGGAGGGATACTTGGCTGCAATGAGAAGTGTGAGTTTCATACCAGACCCCGGGAGGGATGAAGCAGGAGTTGCTCCAGGAAATTCCCTGTTGCAGGATGACTCAGCTCTAACTGCCTTCCCGCATGACGGCACTGGCGCTTAGAGTTCCAGTCCCTGGGAGAGAAAATCTGATAGGTCACTTGCCCGTCTCCTGTCAGCGGGGGTCCAAGTGGCAGGATTAGCTGGACATCAGAACCAAGTGGGTGGGAGTACGGAGGGGCAATTCCAAAGGAAGAGATGCCAGGCAACAAAACCAAAAAAAGCCCCGGCAGCAGCTGTCCACAACATTTGCAAAAATAGTCACAATAAAAATAGTAGCTATTTGTGGACCATTTCTATAAGCCAGGAACTGTGTTAAGTGTTTTATCTCATTTACGTCTCACCAGCTGTGTGAGGTTGACAGGTGAGGAAGCTGAGGATGAAGAGAGGTTAAGAGTTCTCTGTCACAGCTAGTAAATGGTGTAACCAGGATACGAACTTGGGTGATCACCCCTGCCCAGCCTCTGCCTTTTAACCATTCAGGGATACTGCTCTCTGAGTAGAAATAAAGGTTTTCCTTGGTGTAACTCAGCTTCTGCTCCCTATACACCCCTGGCTGTTGGCCTTTGGATGTGGCCGTAGATGACTGCTCTGGTACTCCCGGGGCTCCTTCAAGTCCCCATTGGTCACCCTGGTCCTTGTTGCCTGCTCTCCTGGTAAGTGTGTGGTGGCTACAGCACCTCTAGGGACCAAGATTTCTCGTTCCTTCTCTCCTCACGGCCATCTCTGGGCAAGGTCCTCTGGGTTGGGCGTTGACCTTGTCAGGGAACCATCTCTTCCTACATGCACAGACCTCCCTCAGACCCTGAGCCATTGCCTGGGCCCTCTTGTGCACCTCTACACTCTCTTCCCTTGGGATGGGGTCCTTCTCCATTAGACATACTGCATGGGAGATTGAGGGGTGGCCTATGTCCCATAGTGTTAGTCACCACACCCTCTAGGTCAGTAACTGCTCCTTGAATAGGGCTCACACATTTCTGTGTAAATACCCCTCACCCTTCCTTCCACCTGCCCTGGGGCCCCTCTAGCCTGCCTGGATTAGAACTGGGGGCCCCATGGAATCCTCTGGCACCAGCCCTACACTGCTTCATCCCTTGCTCCTCAAGCCCCAGGCTGCCCATTGGCAAGGGTCTCCTGTGCACTGACCCGCCTTTGGCCACACTCAAGCCTGGAATGTCTTCTTCCAGCTTCCTTCCTTCATGATTCAGAAGCCTCCAAAGTTCTGCTGTTCTCTGGGCTGGGCAGCTCCTGTCGGGTGTTTTTTGGTGCTCGCCTCCAGTTGTAGAAACACCATGATTGAACTTAAACTAGAATTACGCACTCAGCATTGCACAAGTGCTGCTCTTCCAAACGTGATCGCTGCAGGACTGACTGACTCACTGTCCCTCCCCCTCGGATGTTCTGTGTTGTACACACAGGCTGCCTGCCACGTGTCTCAGCGTGGCACGGAAGCTCCGTCTGAGCAGTCACGAAGGTCACCTGCCGCTGGGGATAGCCATCGGGATACTTTCTCCCAGGTGGTCTGGGGCGAGGGGAATGCCAGCTGTAGGGAAACTCCTCTCCCCATCTGCACCCACGAGGGACCATGGTAACAGTGACCAGGGTTCACAGGGACTTGGCTCCGTGGTCATACACTGCACGCACAACACGGCCCATCACCTCCCCAAACCACGGCCTGCCCCACTCCACCTGCTCAGTGAGGACAAGTCTGATGGCCCTATTTAAAATGTAACCTGGCTCTGGGATTCCAGAGCTCTCTCCCTCCCCGCCCCTCCCCCTGCCTCCGAGCACTTAAACTGCAGCGCACTATAAAATGTACTTATTCTGCTTACGGTTTATTTCCTGTCTCTCTCCACTAGAGCTTAACTTGACAAGGGCAGGCAGGGACGTTGGTCTGTTTCGTCTAGGATGTATCCCAAGCATCCACAACAGTGTGGGCACATAGTAGGTACTCAATAAATATCTGTTAAGTGAATGAATTATGCATCCCTAAATGTCTGTGATGGTTGTAAAATAAGCTCATTAATTCTGCACGACATCGTTAATCACCAGAGAAATCCAAATCAAAACCACAATCAGGTATCACCTTGCACTGGTCAGAGTGGCTTTCATCAGTAAGAACACAAATAACAAATGCTGGCGAGGATGTGGAGAAAAAGGAACCCTTGTGCACTGTTAGTGGGAATGTCGATTGGTGCGGCCCCAGTGGAAAACGGTATGGAGGTTCCTCAAAGAACAAAAAATAGAACTACCAAATGATCCAGCAATTTCACTCCTGGCTACATACCCAAAGAAAACAAAAACATTAATTTGAAAAGATACGTGCACCCCAGCGCTCATTGCAGCATTATTTACAATAGCCAAGGTATACAGGCAACCTGTGTCCACCAGCAGATGAATGGATAAAGGTGTGGTATATATATATATATATATATATATATATATATATATATATATATATATATACATACAATGGAATACTACTCAGCCATGAAAAAGAATGAAATTTTGCCATTTGCAGCAACACAGATGGACTTGGACGGTATTATACTTAGTGAAATAAGTCAGACGGAGAAAGAAAAATACTGTGTGATATCACTTGCATATGGAATCTAAAAAGGAAAACAAACCAGTGAATACAACAAGAAAGAAACAGATTCACAGATGTAGAGAACAAATTACTGGTTACCAGTGGGGAGAGGGGAGGGGGAAGGGGCAAAATAGGGGTAGGGGGTTTAGAGGTACAAACTATTAGGTATAAAATAAGCTGCAAGGTTATATTGTACAACACATGGAATATAGCCCATATTTTATAATAACTATAAATGGAATATAACCTCTAAAAATTGTGAATCGCTGTGCTATACACCTGAAACTTCTATAATATTGTACATCAACTATAACTCAAAAAAAAAAAAAAAAGGGAGCTAATTCCCTTCCCAGCTGAGTGACCACCTCCCCTCTAATGAATAGAATGTGACTTCTGAGGCTGAGTCATAAAAAGGACAGCTTTCCCCTGGCTCCCTCTAATGGATAACTCACTCCGGGGGAAGTTGTGGCCTTGTTGTGAGCACATTTAATAGCCTGGCAGGCTCATGTGGGGAGAAAACGAGGCCTCCACCAATAACTGCACCAACTTGCCCACCATGGGAGCAGGCCATCTTGGAAGCGGACCCTCCAGGTGACAGCAGGCCTAGCTGACATTGTGACCATAACCTCATGAGAGCCCCCAGGCCAGAACTGCCCAGCTGAGGCACGCCTGAATTTCTGACCCACAGATATTGTGAGGATAATAAATATTCATGATTGTGTTGTGTGCTATGTTTTGGGGGTAATTTGTTATGTAGCAACAGAGAACCGATACAATTTCAAGGTCACCTAGTGCATTGAAAATATGACTTGCTTTATAAAAGCTCCACACACACCCCACCTTATAAGAAAGTAATGCCGGATAAAGCGAGCTACAGCTGTTGATGTGTAAATGGAGGTTGCGTAGGTTTGGTGGAGAAGGAACAGTCCCGGGGACATAAAATATCGAAAACTGTCAAATAGGCCCTTGTCTGGCACTTATGTTGGGCATATCATTTTGAGGCAGTGAGTCCCTGGGGGAGGCATGTGTTAGCCAGGAAGATGGTGCAAAGACTTGAGCCCTAACCCAGGGGCGTGTGCTCAGTGAAAGCCCTTGTCCGCCGATTCGAGTGCCCATTGTTGGTTGTGAATGGTGCTCACACAGAATGAAGTGCGCCGCTGGGGCCTGCTCCGTGGCCCACAATCTGGACCTCAGCAAAGGCTGCAGCTGTCGTCTTCACTTAACTTCAGAGCGACCTGAAATTACCATCCCCCAGTGGTGAAACAGCCAGAACTGCACACCGTTGAGGATGTTAATTAACCCCCTACAGGATACACAAGATAGAAAATAACCACTTGGAGAGCTGCACAGTCTCCCGAATCCTCATCAGATCAATGCAGCTGCCATCGCTCTGAGCACGTTTCTTTTTAGTGCCAGGAATGGTGCCAGATGAGAGGCTCTAGGGGCTCCCAGCCTCCTGCCCTTCTGCCACCAGGGATCACCAGCCAAGACCTGACGGCTTGATCTGACAGAGGTGTTTGGTCCCTGGAGTCCCCACCCGCTCTTGGTGTTTCTGCCTGCAGGGCTCACAGAGGTGCAGATGCCACGGTCTGGCTGGCCGTTCATCTGTGTAAGAAGTGTGGTCCTTAATTGGAAGAGTTGGATTGCCTTTGACAGAATGATTGGAGGTTCTCATTTGGCTGAAATTCTCTTATCTGGGAGTTTCACCAGATCATGCGGGAAAACACCGAGAGGGCTCTAGCCACTGGCCCTTCACTGGCTACTCCTTTTACAGTCTTATTTAATGGATGGAAGACAAGACACACAAAGTGTGGGTGTTTATGAACGTCGCGGGAGGGCAGTCAGAGTTTCCTGGAGACCTTGCTTGCTAGTTGTAGTAGTGATAACAGTAGGTAATAATGAGCATTTGTTCTCTGTCCTGTGCACTAAGCACTTTATGTCTAAATCTTCCTATTTAAGACTCATGACTCCCCTACAATGTAGCTACTATTTTTTTTCCTCTTTTTTTGGCTGTGCTGGGTCTTCACTGCAGCAAGCCTCTTCACTGCGGGCTTCTCTGTAGTTGTGGCACACAGGTTTAGTTGCCCCACGGCATGTGGAATCTTACTTCCCTCACCCTGGTGAGGGTGGCCTCGAACCCGTGTCCCGTGCATTGGAAGGCGGATTCTTAACTACTGGACCACCAGGGAAGCCCCCAGTAGCTACTATCTTTATCCTCATTGAACATATGAAGAAACTGAGGTTCAGTACAGTAATTTGCTCAAGGCTACATGGCTGAAGGAGGGTCTCGCTCCAAATCCACCTACCAAAGAACTGATGTCCCTAAGTAGTCAGTGGTCACTCTCCTGAACATTGGTGGTTCCTGGGTATCTGCCTGTTTCCAAGGTTGGTGAACCTGTTGCATCTCAAGCCTGTCATATCCAGACAGCGCCTTACATCAAGGAAGGAGAATGCAGTAAACCCAGACAGCAGGCCCATCCCTGAGCACCCCATCCATGCTGCAACGCATGTTCGTAATGATGGTAGTGGATTAAAACAAAAAAGTTAAGTCATGTGCTTTGCTTGAAAAGGAGAGAGGTGAAGACTCCCAAATGATTCATATTTTGGGAAAAGTGCTGGTTCTCAAAGGGAAAAACTTCTGTTATCTGGGGTATGCAGAATACTGCATTCCCAATACCACTGGGTCAATGAGATATCTTCATATCAACATTCTAACATACTGATGTACTTTGAGATGATATGATTTTCCCATTTTGCAGGATCCCATAGGTGGATCAAAAGAAGAGGAAACTATTCCAGCGTGCTATCATTGGATTCTCCCTGCTCTACGTAGAGCTCATCATGGGCTGCTCCAGGCTTGGCTGTCTAGTTTATATAAACAGACACATCAGTATCCCTACACTGGAGGAATGATCCGTAGCGCACCCACACGTTGATGGTAATAATAATGTTTGCATGTATTTGCTTTGAGCCAAGACACTGCACTAGGCTCTTGCATGTATTATTTCCTTTTATCCTCTCGTTTTCTCCATGGGGTAAGTATTATTATGCTCATTTTACAGATAAGAAAACCAAAGGAGAGTGAGGCTCAAGTAACTTGCTTAAGATTACAGAGAGAGTGAGTAGTTGAGGCCCAGATTTGTACACCAATCTTTTTCCAAAATCCATTCCTTTTTCAGACAATCTCATTGCCGTGGGTCCTCGTGGGCAGAGAAAATACCCGGGACAGCTGGGGATCTTCATACATGGAGAGAGAATTGAGAACAACTTCTGTAAATATAATATTGTAAAGTCAGGTTGATTAAAAACACACACACACACACACACACATACACGTATGTGATCTGGTTACCCAGAATGAGAGACATTCTTTAAAATTGTCATCTTGGGAGACTATAACTCCTTCCAAACATTAACTAAAATGCTTTCAATTCCTCTTTGAAAATTGTATTCACAACTAGCTGACACTCTTCCTTCACTCCGGGTTTCTTTTGGCTACAGCTCTACCAAATAATGATGTCTCCCAGCATGATCACATACCTTGGTCACCAGGTTTACCCTCAAATACTCCAGTTGTTTCCAAATAATCAAATCGACCCAAGGAGGAATATTCGAGGCCATGGAGAATTTTTCATAAAAATCTATAGCAGGCTCTAGGGACAATTTTAAAATATGGTGAGCCATGGTAACGTGGTTTGAAAAAAAAAATTGCCACTTGGATGTATAAGCTCTGATTTCTTTGTTAAAATAATAAATAAAGTCGTACCATTTGAAGTCACCTAGTGTGTTACAGGGACTTCTTTCCTTATACTTTGTTAGCTGCCTCTGGGTTTCTCAGTTGAGATAGAATTTGGAAACCCACTAATGAGACTACATCTCATTTGGTACAATAATAGTTACAAAGGACAGGATTTGCTGACAGCCTAGTGTCTTGACTTTTTTGTGAAGGTAAAGATTCCTTTAGCACTCATGGGATCACTCTTCACTCAAAGGGCATTTCGTGGGCTTCTGATTTGGATCTAGGAAATTTGCTACGGGGGAATGGTGAGAGAAACTGGACTTAAAGGAGCAAGATTGTTATGGGTTTGAGGTTTTTCTTAGATAAGGCCAGTATAAAAATAATAGTGGAAATGGAAGAGGTAACAGTAGGCAGAGAACAGATGATGTGATCAATGTTTGTGGCATCCTCTTATAACCTCTTATAAGGTTCCCTTATCCTGGGCTTGAATTATCTCTGGGTGGTATAGGCCTAGGATGTTGGGAAGCTAATTTTCCTTGGTGCTGCCCCTAATTTCAACAGACCAAGCCTTTATTCTGCCACTTACCATCCATGCAAGTTTGCTCTACCCCTCATATCTGGAATGGAGCCAGGAAACATCTAGTACCACGGTAGTAAACCAGCTCGAGGCTGATCTGAACTTGATGCCACAGAAACAAGGGACTATTCAACTGGTTATTGGGATAAAGTGTCAGCATCATTATCAAAAGGCATGTATTGAGATACCAGTAAGCAGGTAACATTTTAGCACCCATGAAGCATTAAGAAATCATACTTACTAATGTACTATATTCTGAGTATCTAAAGCAGGGGTCCTCCAACTAGCACAAATAATTACATGGAGAACTTTTTCAAAATGCACCTAACTCAGCCCTATCCCTTGATATCCAGGTCCTAGGAGAGCCTAAGCATCTGTATTTTTGAGGATTCTGCAGCTGGATATAGTTTATATCTAAGGCTGAGAACCAGTGGTCTTTGTGGAATACTGGGAGGCTGTGGAGAAGCTCAAGAACTCTAAAAAGAAGTGAGCATTTAAAAAATAAAATGAATATATCTTCCCTTCCATTACACGTTTGCTTTCAACACAACAGGGTGAAATCATCTAGGGGAGAACTAACATTTGTTGAGATGAAATGCATTAAGCACATCGCATACTGTGTCAGTCAGAATTCGGTCAGGAAAACAGAAATTATGCAAGGTATTTCAACTAGAGGGTATTTAACACAGTGAATGAACTGCACAGGTGTTGGAATACTCAAAAGGGAGCAGTGAGGTAAGTAAACACAGAAAGCAATCTGAAGGTAGGGGAAGCAAAAGGAAAGAGGTATAATCAGAGCCTAGGAATGCAGAGGAAGGGCCACCACTTAGGAGCTGGGCTGTTACAGGGCCATCTTGTGCCTGGTAGTGGGACTGCCAAGGGGGCGCTGTGTGGCTAGTGATGGGGCCTCTGAGAAAGTGGCTTGACCTTGGTGCTAGGAGTGTCAAAATGTGCCAGAGTCACAGCAGTCCAAAGAAGGTGTGAGGAGGAAGAGAATTCCTTCCCCTCTCCTCTGGCCTCTTCCAATCTCCCACGTGTGCCTCCCAGTTGCAGACCCTAACAGGAAATCAGCTAGCAAGGGAATCTGGGAAATGTAATTTTCAGACTCCGAGCCCACAGTATTACAAATAAAAGTACAGAAGGGTGTGCACGGGACTGAGAGATAATAGAAAATGACAAACACATTAGTCAATTCTTTGAATACTCCGCAAAACTGTGAATAAGTAGAACCAAAGTTCAAACCAAAGTCTAACACCAGAATCCTTGACTTTGCAGTAAGTTTTAAACAGTTTAACTCAGTTTTACATTTATACTCTGCCTTTGACATTTTTTCTCGTTGCATTTATTTAGCACCATCTATGTGCCAGGTCCTGTGCTAAACTCTTAGGCTATCCTTATCCTGTTTAAGTTTTGAAACAGTGTGGGTAATGTTGATACAAAGTTGCCCAGTAAACAACTGAATGAGAAAACTAAATAAGAATAGAACTTGTTTCTTGAATTGCAAAGGTACTTGTGTCCCTGTGTTTCTTTATTTATATTGATTTTAATTATGCAGAACACAGGTAAAAAAAATACCATAATTAAAGGAGAATAAGAATATTGTCCTAAATTATTCAGCATGTCACTTTAATCAAATTCAATTCATTTCAAAGCATAATTGTTAAATACATATGTGTGCACAGCACTGAGCAAGAGACCATGGAGGATAGAAGAAAAATATATGATAGGGACCTTGTTCTCAAGAAACATATTTTCTAGTTCTGAAGCTGACTTAGCTACAGGGAACAGCGTGTGAAAACATAAAGATCGAGGAAGGCTATGGAAAGTCAGTGTGGGCTGGGGTAGTCAGGGGAGGTTTTGGGGAGGAGATGAGACTTGAGGCAATGGTGAAGTCAAGACAGGTGTGGAGAAGTGGGGTGAATATTCCACGTTAGGGAAGAGCATGAGATCAGAGGTGGGGCATGAACCCACCATTCTGAATGACAGTAAAGAGACTGGGGGTATTGGTGAGAGAAGGAATGTTAAGTTGGCTTGGGGCTGAGTCCTAGCTGTACTTCCCCATGTCCATTCTTCCCCTTTCCTATAGTAATAGACGTTTAAGCTGGTCACTCGGCCAACTTCCCTCGCAGCAAGGTGCGACAGTATAACTAGATTCTGGCTAATGGGGCATCAGCAGAAATTATATGTGAAATTTCCAGGTCATGTTCCTAAAAGGAAATAAGTTTATCCTCCACTGTTCCTCTTTCTCTTTTCCTGTAGGCTGGAGTGTGGAAGTGGCATTGAGCCCTTTCGGACTGTGCGGATAAGTGCAACATCGGAGGATTAGCAGATAATCTGGAAGGAGTCTAGATTCCCCAAATTGCTAAACTGTCATACCAGCCCTGGAAAGCCTACACTGAGTGATAAATGAGGGAAGGATTCCATCTGAGAGGCATGGGGAGCCACTGCTCTCAGCCACACACAGCACTGATTAGAGATTCTGGCATTTGTTCTATCTGAAGTAGAAATGTAATCTTACCTTACCCACACATTTGTATAATTGTTACCAGGAGTATCTTTTGGGAAGACCTTTTAGAATGGGTAGAGCAGTGGGAGGAGTGATTTTCTCTCTGTATGTCAGGCAAGGACACTCAAGACTTCGGCCAACCATGTTCTGAAGGAATGTGAGGTTCGCTGCAAATCCAGAAAGCTGCTGTGAGATCTTACAGTTGGTGTGGGGGAGGTATTAAAAAACACTAATATTTCTGGAATGGGAGCTTTAATTGAATGTAAGAAAAATAACATAACTTAGAAACAAAATTGCCTTCGAAATCAAATACATCTTTTGCAGATGATCTGACCCAACTTTCGGTTGGCACTTTTCAAAATAATCCCCACGAAAGGATGAGTCATTGCATTGGCTCCAAATCTGCACCATCTTTCTCTTCCCTGGTGTAGCAAGAAGCCAATATCCTAGAACCAGACTCGAGGAGGAGGGGTAGAATTGACGGTTTTCAGGTTCTGAATTCTTTCATGTTAAAGGGTTAAGTGTTAACTTTTTAAAAAAATTCAGGTGAACTTCACATAAAGTAAAATTAACCACCTTAAAGCAAACCACTCGTCCTTTGGCACATTCGCTATGATGTGTGCAGCTATCTAGTTCCAAAACATTTTCATCGCCCCAAAAGGAAACCCTGTACCCACTAAACAATTATTCCTCCTTCTTCCCTCCCCAGACCCTGGCAGCCAACAATCTTCTTTTTGTCTCTAGGATTTACCTATTTTGGATATTTTATATACGTGGAATCATACAATATGTGACCTTTGGTGTCTGGCTTCTCTCACTCAGTGTAATGTTTGCAAGGTTCATCTATGTTGTAGCATGTATCAGTGCTTCATTCACTTTTATAGCTGGATAATACCCCATTGTGTGGATACACCCCATTTTGTTCATCCATGCGTTTGTCCGTGGACATTTGAGTTGTTTCTACCTTTGGGCTATTCTGAACAGTGCTGCTATAAACATGTACATATATATATTCGTTTGAGTACTGAGTGCCATTTTTAATGAATGCAAAACTTAAGACTCAGAAGAGAATTAGGAGCATCTGGAAGTTCACTGGAACCCTTTCCACCTCCCTCCACGTGCCAGAGGAGCGGGCCTCTGTGAAGGGACTGCTGCATCACACAAGCCCAGTTCTAATGGCCCCCAGAGCTGTGTAACAGAGTGGTTCTGAGCGAGAGGGAGAGTGCTGAAGTATGGACCCCAACCTCCCGCCTTGCCGTGGCTACTTCCTTTCTTTGAAAATCCAGGCAGCCACGGTGTTGAGTGAGGTTGAAGCCCATTTCCTCTCTCTGCGATGCATGACCTGCCAGGTGGTTCTCATCACTGTTGTTCCATTCAGTTGGCTCAAGGCCAGCTGCCTCACACACTCTGAAAGATGCCTTCCTGGCTGTATCGGACAAAAAAACTTCCCAGGTTAGACCTGAAGGGACCCCAGGCCTCGTGATTAGAGACAGAGGACGACTAGGAAAGGGGACCTGTTCTGCAAAAATAATAATAACTGCTATTAGCTGAGCATCACCTGGAAACAAGACAATGTCTTATTTAATCCACTCAATAACCCTATGAGGCAGGCACTATTATCCCCATTTTATAGGTAAGGAAATTGAGGCTAGCAAATAGTAAATGCTTTCTTAAGTTTATTCAGCTAGTAAATGGCGACGTCAGGGATCAAACTCAGGCAGTGTGACCCCACACTGGAACTCTTCATCTCAACTCCCACAAGGGACTTACTGCTAGGGGGGCCAGGGAAGAAAGGATTTTGGCTGGAAATAGGTTCTGGGGACCAGACGAGTGATGCTGACAGGGAGCCAGGAGAGGGGGATGCAGCTGGATCAAAGCAGCAGCAAACTGGAGCAGAAGGACAGGCCAGGCTCAACAGGGGTTCAGGAAGGAGTGGTCCTGGATCAGAACTTGTTCCTGCATGGAGCCCTGCACACAGCACAGCTCACCATTCGTTAATAAGGGATGACCTGGACCAAGAGACATTGGTGACAATCTGCTTTGGAGCTGCACCCACTCCAGGATGTTTTGACCATCCTTGTATAATCAGCTCCTAACACAGTGCCTGGGCCTTGTGGTTGGCACTCGATAAAGATCTGTGGAGGGGGATGAATGGACAGACACGTGTGTATCATTACAGTGTCTCTGTAGCTAGGACACTGCATTTGCCTCCCCTCAGGCAGTGTGACACTGTATATTTTTGTTGTTGTTGTTTGCGGTACGCGGGCCTCTCACTGTTGTGGCCTCTCCCGTTGCGGAGCACAGGCTCCGGACGCGCAGGCTCAGCGGCCATGGCTCACGGGCCCAGCCGCTCCGCGGCATGTGGGGTCTTCCCGGACCTGGGCACGAACCCGTGTCCCCTGCATCAGCAGGCGGACTCTCAACCACTGCGCCACCAGGGAAGCCCCTATACTTCAATTTAAAAATAATTTTTTAAAAAGAAATGTAGGAAAAGTTGTGAAAGCTTTTGAAATTTAGTGGGTATTCTGGTCAGCTCAGCCATCTGTCTTCGTCTTTGAAGAGCCTATTTTACAACTCTGTAGAGGTAGACATTTGTTTGTATGAAACTAATTGTAACAATCCCCAGCCATAGGAATGCAAATCACGTCCACTGGAATGCAAGTGATAATCTCCCTGTGGACAGTGAACAGTTCTGCATCCATTTGTCAATTCGTTTTAGCATCCTTCATCTAACCAGAAATGTGTGGGACTCCGAGTTCCCTTTGGCCTTTTTTTCTGAGATACCTACCGGTTCCCTTCTTAATTTATCAGTTAAAATCTTTGACAAGTGATCGTTTTATATCTGTATAGGAGTCATGATCTTACCTTTTTTATCCTTTAACAGACCTCAGCCTCTGTCAAGCTTCTCCCAAATGAGACGACATCATCTCATTTGATTGCCTCCCCAACAAATAAATCCACTAACATGGATTAAGATTATGTTATAGAGCTTTAATATGGACACAGGATGGGACTAAACCCTACAAACGAGTAGAAACATTTTCAAAATTTCCTATGCTCCGTTTTCCCCCCCTGTTTACAGCTTTATTGAGATTATGCTAAACTTAAACATCATAGTAAGAAGATAAGCATAGTCTCGACAGAAGAAAGGATAATGGTATTGAGTCATCTTTTTAGAAAACATGGTGTGTCTTCCCATTTGTTTATGTGTTCTGCTGTGTCCTTTGGTAATGCTTTTTGTTTATTGAGGTATAACTGACATATTATATTAGTTTCAGGTATACCACAGAATGATTTGATATTTGTATATACTGCGAAAAGATTCCGACAATAAGTCTAGTTAACATCTGTCCTCACACTTACAATTTCGTGTGTGTGTGGTGAGAAGTTTTAAGATGTACTCTCTTAGCAATTTTGAAATATGCAGTATGGTGTTATTGACTATTGTCACCACGCTGTACCCCTCCCCTCCTTTATCTTCAAAGCAGAGTATTTAGAAGGACCAGATGTGCATATAAACTTGTCCATTTTTCCTTCTTTCAGTCTAGCTCAGTGGTTCTGAACTTTGAGGTATATAAGATGTAATGTATAGGAATTTGTACCTAAGACTGAGAATACTGTTCATGAAAGAGATTTAAAGGACTTACTGTATTTTAAGGAGCACCTATGGTAGTATTGACAGCATGAAGATTTTTGTGCTCCATGATTCTGAAACTACCAGACCACCTCCTCTTCCCCACAAAATACGACTACCCTGGAATTGCATCCATCAGCAAGGTGTCTGGGCCCCTAGTCAGTTGCTTTGATTTCACATTGCATTTCCCTGGGAAGGCAGGTCTCAGGTAAATGAAACCCTAACTTAAAATATATATACGTATATAGAATTGAAGTGAAATTCACATAAAATAATATCAACCATTTAAAAATACACATGGGCTTCCCTGGTGGCGCAGTGGTTGAGAGTCCGCCTGCCGATGCAGGGGACACGGGTTCGTGCCCCGGTCCGGGAAGATCCCACATGCCACGGAGCGGCTGGGCCCGTGAGCCATGGCGCGTCTGGAGCCTGTGCTCCACGAAGGGAGAGGCCACAACAGTGAGAGGCCCGCGTACCGCAAAAAACAAACGAACAAACAAACAAACAAAAACATACCCAGAAAAGAGAGGCTTGGCGGACATGGTCCACTGGTTCACCAAATTCACAGGAAACTGGGCATGCCACGTGGTGGAAGCCACAGAAATGGGAATAGTCTAAGTCCCTCCTGCTTAGAGATGAGTGTTGTCCTGAAGCTTGGTATATAAGTGAGCTGGACTCACAGCCCAGGGGAAAGATGTGCAGGAGAACCTGCCTCAGGGTGGGGCAGGGCTCTTGTGGTCATCCTGGTGACTGCCAGTAATGAGCCCAAGCCTGGCAGAGCCACTGGTAAAGCAGGCCTGTTTCTAAATCTTTTCCCACCTCATGAACTGTCCAAGCCCTCTGTGAGCTCAGGGGTTTGGCTGGCCCTACAATCCCTGGTTTGCCAAAGAAGGAACTGAAGCTGAGGCCTTTTCCAATGTATTCTTCCCTGCTTTCCCTTCCGGCAATTATTATAAAGTACACTCCTTAGCCTTACAATGGTTCGGAGATTAGAGCTTAATTTGGCCTGTTATTTCTGCAGCTTTGCCTTAAAAGCATTTGTAGCTGTACTAGCCCCACTAGGCTGTGAAGCCAACAGATTCTTAAACCACCAGAGGCTGGAGTTTGCGTGGTTCCTATGGCTCTGGCCAGAGGCAGTTTTCATGAGAACATTTTAATGGGTCGCCAGGGTTTTCTGTGGGGACAGCTATCTCTGTAATAGGCAAAATGGGATTCTCTTAAGAGAAAAGCTGGCCTGCAGGAAGAATGGTCAGGCTAGATCTCTAAATGCAGTAGCTGAACAGGGCACCCTTTGCTGAAAGCAAGCGCGGATGAAGTTGCTCTTCTCTTTCGGGAAGTTCACGGTATGCATCTGGGAAGCAGACAGATCTGAGTGCAAAGCCTGCCTCTGCCGGTGTTCTGTATTCCATGTATTATTCGGACAAATCCTTTCATCTCCCTGAAGCTCAGTGTGTCCAACTGTGGACTGGGGTGGTAGGACCAGAGTTATTGTACAATTGAATACAGTAATTTAGGGAAGTACCTGTTGTCTTTGGTGCTCAAAGACAACAGCACTATTATTCATTTTATTTTATTTTACTTTCATTTTAGTACTAATAGCTGCCTCCAGTTTGAGTGGACCCAAAAGGATCAGACAATTTGGGGTCTTTTTAGTCTTAGAAGCAGTGGCTTCTGTGATGTCGGATGCATTAGAGCTCTCCAGACCTTGACATGTTGTAGGGATTCTCGTCTACAGTACTGGCCCCTCCACTCAACCAGATATGTGGTTTATTTCATCATCTGGGTGCTTAGCCAGGTTAAAGCAGCATTTTTAGGTCCATGATTCCTGGGTGGGGGACAAAGTCCAGAGAAGCCAGTGGAAGTGTAAAGATAGAAGCGTAAGAAAGAATAATCTGTTTTTTCTGTATTGCATTCAAAGCTCTTTTGGTTCTATGAGTTAACCGGATATTTTCCATTTATCAGTCATTCAACAAATGTTAACTGAGCATCTGTTCTGTGACTGCCTGATAGCCCAGTCCCTCCTTACACACGCCTTCCTACCTCCTTCCTGCCTGCTCCCTTAGAAAGGTCACTTCTAGGTGTAAGATAATACACAGTTTTCTCCCTAAGAGGAAGGGACATGTGAGATGGCTGGAGGATAGTGTGAACAAAGAGGGTGTCTGAGAGAAGGAAGACAGACAGGTTCTGGAAGGAGGTGGGAGGGTAGGGGTGAAGGTTTCTGTTTAGCAAAAATGCCTGCTGCCCCGGGGCACCCCTCTCTCCCCAAGCGAGTGCCACTGGAAATCACCCCTGGCAAAGGCAGGCAAAGGCGTGGAGAGTCTAGCTGAATAACCTTGACTGGAATTGCCCAAGGGATTAGGAAATTGCATGCTTGCTTGCGTGTGTGTGCGCGCGTGTGCATGCGTATTGCAATGCTTCTCCTTCCCCTGGTAGAAGAAATGCTTCCATTTAGTTCCACTACTCTCAGGCTTTCTGTCTACATACCCTCTTGGTCAGGCTCAGGGGACTCTGGAGAGGTGTGGTCCTGCCGCAAAGAGCACAGCCAGACTCGAGGGGCAGGATCTGGGAGGCACCAGGCAAAGGAAAAGACAAACACGCGGGAGAGGGGAGTCGTGTCTTCCAGCCTGGCTTGTTTATTATTACAGCTCAGGAAGGAGGAATGTGCAAACTGTTGTTTTAGGGCCGAAACCATGCCTGCTCATTTTTTTCTCCTCTTTTCCTTTCTCCATTCTGCTCCCTCAATTCCCTGACAGCCCAAGACAAATTCTAATCACCTGCGGTGCCCTCATCTTCCCAGTGTTCAGGAAAAGTGTTGCTAATGCCCTCTGGGTAATTTGTTTCATTAACGCTCAGGACATATGTTGGTTCCTGGGATAGGTGAAGAAATGGAAAGAAAATGAGAGGTCAAGTGAATTAATTGCCTACGGCCAGATCCATCAACTCCCCTGATTTCTTGGAGCCTTTGTCAGCCAAAGAAAGGAGCAAAATGAAGAGCCATGACTAGATTTTTAACTGTTTTGTAGCATACATGCAAAACAAAGTTATGGATTAATTGTGGTCCGCGATGTTAAGCAAAAAGTATTCCACATCTTTTTATAGGTTGGATCCCTACTTGATTAAAATGGCAATTTAACTTATACTGCCTTTGTTGACTGTGTAACTTAATCAGACCTGCTGTCTTTGAACGTGAGTCCTGCTGTTACGCTGTGATTATTTTTATGGCATCAACCATTTGAAGGAAAGGAATGGCTGATTTAATTGGGTGCAGTATATCATATTGTAATATGTTTAATATTATTCATCTGTCTTCAAACATTCAAGGGAAATGGCTGTGCAAAGCAATTCAGCAGGTCCAGTGTAATCCACTCCCCAGTCCCCACCTTCCCCCAAAACCTGGAATCTGGAAATTTCTGCATATCCACTAGATCCATTGTGATAGTTATTTTTCAATCTCAAGCTATGATTTTTTATGATATGATATAGTTGTAGTACCATATCTTACTTATAAGTACATGTTTTAAAGGCTTCATTCACTGCCTCACTCATTAAACATATATTGAGTGCTTACTGTATGCAGGTATTGCTGTTGGTGCGGGAGAGGCAAAATTACATCACTCTGGGTGACTCACTTCCCCTCTTCTTTAGCCCGTCAGCCTCCTGGTACCATCCTGCACCTTGATATTCAATCAGAGAGACCTGAGGGAGACATGGTCCCTGGACACTCTAGGGTTTCATTTAAACCTCTCTCATGGGTACAAGACCTGGATTAGCTAATTGCTTTCTCAGCATCCTCACTGGGGTGGCTCACATGTACCATCTCGAGAACGATTCAGTAGCACACATGCAAAAGGACTCATCCTCCTTCCCCACAAATTTACACCTTCCCTGGTTTACCTCATCTTGCTGAAGCATATCACAATCTACCCAACCACCCAAACCAGGACCTGGCCATTGACTTACAAGCCTCAGTCCCCTTCATCCCCCTGGTCAACTGTCACCGGGTCTAAGACATTTCTTGTCTCTGTCCTTCTCTAGCCCCACCGCCACCTCTTGGGTTCAGATCATCATCGTCTCACCCATATGTCTGCGGCCGTCTCCTGACTGGGTTTTTTCTCTCTAGACTTGCCCCTCTCCAATCCAGGTTGATCTTCCCAGAACTAAAATATGACCATGTCACATGCCCGTTTTAAAGTCATTCGATGACTACCCAGTGGCTTCAGGATAAAATGCAAGCTCTTAAAACCTGGCATACAGAGGTATGCCTTCCATGCAAAGCCCCGTCACCTGGCTTGGGGACTGCTTCTCTGGCCCTCACTGCCCCTCCCCACCCCTTGCCCCGTAATGCACTGATAATACTGTAAGGTCTGTTTGCTTGCCGGACTTTCTCCCTAAGCTGGAGCCCTTTAAGAGCCAGGATGTTGTAGCGTGGCTCACTCAACACGCATTCCAAAGCCTTCACACCTTTCTCTCCTGTTTGAGCTGGAAAGCTAACAATTGCATTTATGAGACTCCCTTACAGCTGAGGTATAGGAATGTGACCTAAGTTCCATCAAGCAGATATACTTGTATGAAACTTCCATAGAAGCCAACAGTGAAGGCTGGCTCTTCTGGCAACCTTGGTGGTGATATCTCGTTCTTCTGGAGCCTTCATGCTCCAGCCCCCAGCACAAAGTGCCTATAGTGATGGTGTTTCCATCAGAACGTTGCCTTGGTGTCACTGGTCATTTTTCTCAGTCTGCGGAGTTCTCAGCTGTGTTGCTGTTGTCTATATTCTTAGACACCAAGCCTGGCCCTGACCCTACCCAAGATTCCGTGAGCTACTTGATTTCTGTAATAAAAGTCTTTCTGTTTAAACTAGTTAGAGTGGATGCTCTTGTCTGCAAGGAAGCACCCTGATTAATAAATGGCGACTAGTGCATCTTTGTGCCCACAGTGCTCAGCACAGTGCCTGGCCCAGGAAAGATGCCACATGCATGTTATCGAATAAATGGGCTTTTTTAATTAAAAAAATTTTTTTTTAATTTATTCATTTATTTTTGGCTGCGTTGGGTCTTCGTTGCTGCGCGCCGGCTTTCTCTAGTTGCGGCTTCTTCATTGCGGTGGCTTCTCTTGTTGTGGAGCAAGGGCTCTAGGTGCAGGGGCTTCAGTAGTTGTGGCTCGTGGGCTCCAGAGCGCAGGCTCAGTAGTTGTGGAACACGGGCTTAGTTGCTCCGTGACATGTGGGATCTCCCTGGACCAGGGCTCGAACCCGTGTCCCCTGCACTGGCAGGCAGATTCTTATCCACTGCACCACCAGGGAAGTCCCTGAATAAATGTTTGAATGGATGTATTTCCTCTGTTCTTAGAGAGCTCACTGTGCAGTGAAGGAGGCACGTGTGAGAACAAATATTTCAAGGCAATGGGTTATAATAGAGTTAAAAGGTCATGAAAGTGCAAAGATGGGACCATTAGGACCATCTCAAGGAAGGTAACATTTGAGATGGGCCTCTAAGAATCAGTAGCAATTCATTAGCTAGAAAAGGAGCTAAAGGTCATTCCAGGCAGGAGAATGGCATCTGTAAAGGTGCAAACATATGAGATTGTAGGACACGCTTAGGGGATGTGTGTGGTCGCATAGAATATGACCCTCTGGTCAGGAGATACAGATGGAAAGGGAGGGGAGAACAGGGTGTGAATAGCAGCAGCAATTATAAATGTGAGTGTTTCTGGTACTTCTGAGACACCGGATACTGATCCACGTCACTTACATACATTCTCTCATTTAATCCTTCACTGTCACTATTGTTCTCATTCTACGGGTTGAGTTGCAAGTGGCAGAACTCATATTCAAAGTGAGCTCTCTCTAACATGATAAAGGATTTAGACTTTATCCTCAAAGGAGTAAGAACCAATGAAGGTTGGACAGTGATACGGTTAGATGGTTGTTGTTGTCAAAGCGCTGGAGAAAGAGAGCTTGACAGAAGGACTCGTTAGGAGTCCAGAGGAGAGATGATAACAGCCCAACAAGTCAAGAGAGGTGAGAATGGGGAAGATTGGCCATATCTGAGAAATGTTTTAGAGGCTTAATAGACAAAGCCTGGAGACCGATCCCATATTGCGGAGCGAGGAGGCAACGGGAATCAAGGATGAAGCCAAGACGTGGGCTTGGGTGGCCGGGTGGATGGTGGCTCCGTTCATCAAAGTAGAGAAAACAGGTGAAGAAGCTGGTTTGGGATTAATGAATGATTTGGGTTTTAGACGTGTTAAGATTTGATTCCTTCTGAACAATAGCTTGGAGATCATCAAGATAATCCATTTGCCCAAATCTGTAGTCCCCGTGACCCTGGAGCAAGACCTGGTGCCCTGAGTGTCTTGGCAGCTGTTGAGGCATGGCTGGAATGCGGCTCAGCGCAGGCCGGGGGAGCACAGGGCCATGCGTTGCTGCATATTTAAAATGACTTGTCAGGCAAGGGAGCTACAGAGAAGAAAGGCTCTGGCTGGGGCAGGCAAACACCCGTGCCATTCAATAATTCAGCGCAGAGCTTGTCTTGGCCGCAGAGTTACCATCACAAGGAGCATTTTTAAAGTCAAACTCAATTTCTGTGCTAAGTCATGCCTGAGTGAGCTGGATAGTTGCCAAAAGACAAGAGAAGACTCCAGGCCTCTTTATGAACAGGCCCTGACAGATGGGGGTGCTGCAGGATGAAGCTGTCAGTCAGGCCCCAGCAGTGCAGGCACGTGACTCATTTGCATACGTCACATCCTTCAGCAAAGCCCAGTCCGCAGGCCCGGGCTCCAGACCCGTGGGTACATGAATCTGTGGCGTACAACCTCTGACGATCGGATTCAAGCTTTATTAGACGCAGGGATCTGGCCTCCTATCCCTCATCTGTATGCTGCTCTGGACCAACTCACAGCCCCTCCAGCCAGAGTGGAGCTCTTCTGGCGGGGGGGGGGGGGGGCGCATTTCAGAGGAGTGCCCCAGCTTGGCTTTTCTGTGGACCCCGAGAGGGGCTGGAGCGCCATTAACGTGCTGCTACCAGCAGCCAACTTGCAAAGCTCTGGAAGGACAGGCTGCGTCCGCTTTCCCGGCAGGCTGCCTCGCAGCTGGCCACAGGGACAAGTCCTGTGTATGGGGCTACCTGTCCCCTTGCTTCTCCCGGGCCCTGCTTCTGTGCCTCCTTGGTTAGTCCTGGAGCCCTGTGCTACCCCTACTGGGATTCAATTACTAAGCAGCGGGCCTCTAAGGAGACCTTGACTGGACGTCGATGGTGCTGCCTAAGAACTGGTATTGATGCTTGTTGACTGGTTAGCTGCCTGGTTAGGGCTGGATTCAAGCATTCATTTTCTTTTCTTTCTTTCTTTTCTTTTCTTTTCTTTTTTTTTTGATGTGAGTTAGACACAAGGCTGCTCCCAGCAGGAGGGATCTGCCCTGGTTGCCCCATGGTACTGTCCTAGCCTTCCTGGCTTCCCTAAGGGCCAAATGCATCTATATTTCAACTGGTCCATAACCCACTAGCAGAGCCAGCAGCTAGCGCAAACTAGGAATAACAGAAGTGTGTCTTTTCCTGCAGGCTGGCTCATCCCTGCACCAGGATGCCAGGCTTGGAGGACAGGACACAGGCTAGATTTCAGCTCCCACCCATCCCCTATGCCAGGTTCTCTGTGCTGGTCACCAGTGGCACAGCCCTGCTGGGCGCCCTACCCGTGAACAGTCCATCAGTGTGCTATGATATGCCAATCGGTCAATTCTGCTTTAGAGACCCTTCTGCAACCCCCCTCCCCCATTACGTGTTCCAAATTTTAAAATATACTGACTCTTAAAACACAAACTTACTCGAGTGTTGAAATTTTAATGACTTTACTTGAGATGTTTGGATTGTAAAACTTTGGGTTCAGTTCTCACTGAAGGTGAACTTTTGTAGTTTTGTTGGAGGCCTGTGCTGGACTGGGTCTCTAAGCTCATGTTTAGGGTGCCCACTGGGCAGTCCAGCTCAGCCCCTGTGGCTAGACCTCCCAATGCTGCCTTCTCTCAGGCCCTGCCCCATGCCTCCTTGATCCTTCTGCTTGAAGAGACGGCTCGGACCTTGGCGAACAGTGCTGACACCTGGCTCCTACTTTCCCCCTTGGGCTGCTCTGAGAGCCCCATCCCAGGAGTGACACAGTTTTGACTGTGTTCTTATGTTTGGGTACCCCTGATCTTTCCTGACTCTGTCTGATTCCCAATCCCAATATTGTCAAGTTGACCTTCCTCATGCTATTATCTCTGGATCCATAATAACCCGTCACATTTAGGGGATCAGGATAGTGGAGGCAGTTCAGGGAATCTAGCTTCCTTCATGGCCTTTGGTGATCTTAAAATAAGTCCATGAATTATTTGATACTCCTCCCTTCCAGAGCTGGAGCTTAATTCTCTCCCCTCAACTGTGGGCTGAACTTAGTAAGTTGATCCTTGTGAACAGGATCTGGTTTCTTTCTTTCTCTTTCCCTTGGATCCTTTACCCTGGGGGAAGCCAGCTGCCATGCTGTGAGGACACTCAAGTAGCCCTGCGGAGAGGTCCACATGGTGAGGAGCTGAGGCCTCCTGCCAGCAACCAGCATGTAGCAGTCCTCTGAGTCACCGTGGAAGTGGACCTTCCCACCCCAGTCAAACCTCCAAGTGACTGCAGCCCTGATAATATTTTGACTACGACCTTCTGAGAGACCCTGAGCCCAAACCACCCAGTCAATCCATCCCCAGATTCCTAACCCCTGGCAGCTTTGCAAGATCATAAGTGTTTACTGTTTTAATCCCTTTATTTTTGAGGTAATTTGTTACACAGCAATAGATTACTAATATACTTCCCAAAAGTGAGACTGGAGAGAGAGGTGGGGGGACTCTTCACAGAATGGTTTTCTGTACAAGCAGCTTCCGTATTGTTTAATACCCCTTTCCACATCCTAATGGCTTGTGTGCTTCTTTATTCCCCGGATAAACTGTGGGCCCTTGAGAAGAGGGTCTTGATAAACTCATCCTTAATTTTGCCGAGTTCTAAGGATACAAGCTTAAAGGTGTCAGTAATCTAAAATTCTCTATTTTCTGTAGCTCACCCTAATATCTCTTTTGGGCATCTGTTCTGAGAGTAACATACACAGACAATACTGGGGGTCCCCTACCTCCCAGGCCCTGTTTCTCTCAGCTCCTTCCATGCCCCCACTGGGTTATGGGAAATACGTGGTTGTCTCTGTTCCCTGCAGGATGTGGGAAGTCCTGCCAACTGTTCTCAAGTCCTCTGGGACACGGTTTGGTCCTTCTGGGCCTCTTCCTCAGAAAGGAGGCCCCTCCAGGCACTTGCCTGCCATGATTCACCCCAAGGACGAGCGGCTCAATGCTTTGTTCCCCAAGAGAAAAGAGTGAATTCACTTGGACTCCTAATTATAAAAGTGTCAGCAAAGGGACCCTTTCAGACTTTGTTAACGATAAACATTAACCTTCCCGGGAAAGGAGGTCAATGCCCCTGCCTTCAGTTTCTCTGCAGCCCAAGGATCTGTGTCAGCAACTACAGCTCCTGGGATGGTACATATTTTCAGAAGGAACAAGTATTATGATTGATTAGTAGTGCTGTCTGCGTAAGAGAGGGAGAGAGTAAATAGAGCTCTGCTCTGTTAACCACCTCTGACCTATACTTTTTTTTTTTTTTTTGCGATACGCGGGCCCCTCACTGCCGTGGCCCCTCCCGCCGCGGAGCACAGGCCCCGGACGCGCAGGCTCAGTGGCCAAGGCCCACGAGCCCAGCCGCTACGTGGCATGCGGGATCCCCCCGGACTGGGGCACGAACCCGTGTCCGCTGCATAGGCAGGCAGACTCTCAACCGCTGCGCCACCAGGGAAGCCCTGACCTATACTTTTGATGCTACCCTGTTACTTCTCCAAGATGTTGGAGAAACAGGCCCTTGGGTGGCAAAACGTCTCCTGTCCTTCTAGGAGGCCCAGTTGCTGGTGCTGTTCCGCAGCTAGCTGACCTAGAAGGGCTCTGCCTGGGTGCGGCCTGGGTAGCAGCACTCTTTTTGTAGTTAGGCTGAGAAGATAAAACAACAGCGGTGGAGTTAGCATATTATTACCCCAGACGCTCTGTGCTGGATGCAAATCAGTACAGATGTCTGAACTGGCCACATTTCTCACTGAAGGTCCAGGCAGCAAGTATAAAGGCACTTTCATTACTTAGCATCCTGATGGAGGTGTGTGCTTGTCAGGGACAGAATAAACCTTCCAGGTCCCGCCATCTCATTGATTCCTCTGATGAAAGAAAACAGGCAGCCTGGCCACGGGAATTCCAAGTTGCAAGAGCAAAAGGAGCAATTCCAACCTGTATCCACTTTCCTGCATGTGCTGGCCCTACTGGGGTGGCCTGTCCATTGAGGGTTCATGGACCTCTTGCTTCTGCTAACTGGTCACAGTGAAAAATGAAGGCTGAATCTCTGGGCTGTAAATAAGAATATGGTGGAACTCTCTCCCCTGCCCTGAAAGGGATTGACAGGTGTCTACTTGTGCCCAATGGAAGCAAAGACTCTGAGCAGAAATATGTGCTTTCACCCTACAGGGCTCCTGGGGACCCCTGGGGGAGGGGCACACTTGGGGAAAAGAAGCCAAGAGGAAGCTGATGAGGGCCAAGTTCTGATGATCTGCAGTCGTCACTCACCGCCGATCAAAGCAGCCTCGCCGTGCCCAGACCATATAAATACTGAACAAGTCTGCTTGGAAGCTTTGAGATCCTTAAAGGAGTCAGAGGGGAGAGGATGAGTTCAGTGCAAAAGATGGTATCAGAAAATGCTGACCCTCAGCTAAGAGCTAATACAAAAGCCGGCAGCAAAAGAGTGAGCATGGATTCTATCAGGCATGGCTTCGGATTTGCACATGCGTTACTTCCGAGGTATGGCTGTGCAGGAATTTGACTGTCTGGGTCAGGACAGTCAGGAGAAGGAAAGCATTCATCTCTCTGTTGGGTTTCCTCCCTTACCTGGAAGTGCAGCATGTTAACTCCAGGCTCCTTCTGTACTGCAAGAGAGCTTTCCACCCCATCGCAGGACACACGCGCTCAGGGTAGGTCATTCTCTGAGGGACCCCAATCGGCTAAAGAGTCATTTTTGCTAAGAAGCCTTCCAAACACCCCAAATCTAGGCCAGGCCCCACTCTCTGCACCTCCGCAAGCCCCACTACTCATTTCCATCAGAGCACACATGACCCCGGCTTGTATATGTATCCATCTCTCCCACT
This sequence comes from Phocoena sinus, assembly GCF_008692025.1. Classification (NCBI taxonomy): domain Eukaryota; kingdom Metazoa; phylum Chordata; class Mammalia; order Artiodactyla; family Phocoenidae; genus Phocoena; species Phocoena sinus. The sequence goes on from NC_045779.1 coordinate 44,705,556, forward strand.
AGACCACAGTGATGGGGCAGGTGGTGCTTTACTCGCCATTATGTCTCTTAGCAAAGTGCCCAGTGTGCAGTAGATGCCCCCAAAACATGTATTGAATGAACACACGAGAAAGTGTACGGGGAGCCTCAGAGTGGGCTGCGCTGAACAGCTGCTCCTAAGGCAGCCCCCCGGCCAGAAGGTACCTCTGAGTTCTTGTTGTGACTTCTCCTGGCTAATTGCTGGTGCCACCTGGGAGATTAGCTAGGGATGATTCTCTTGCAAAGGCTGAGCCCCAGGTTTTATCATCTGACCCCTTTCCTTTCCTAGTGGTACCCACCAATCACCCAGCTTGTCTGCCCTGGAACACAGCACATCCAGGAGGCCAACTTAGAAGCCAGGAAATTCTCCTTTCGCAGTGTGGTGAATCTGAGCACACAGCAAGTGGGACTTCCACTGCATGGTTTAGGGTTAAAGCATTTCCTGAGTCTCTTCCCAGACTTTCCCACCTCTCTTACCATCTCTGGCTGCCCTAAGTCCACACTCACGGGGTTTTCTGTCCTTCTTAATATTTTCCTTTAGGTACTCTCCTTGCCAGGGGCTGAGCTATCTCTCACTCCTTTCCCCCTTTGTGGGTTCCTGGGAGTGCAGGCACTGTTAGGTCAAGGTGCCTAGGTTTCCAGCTGAAATCGCTCTGCTTACAACACCCTGAGAGATGCTGCAGCCCCGCCCTGAATCCCTGGTGTTCATACTCTGTCCTTCCTAGCTCTCCACTCTCTGCCCTCCAGGTTCTTCTGAAAACACAGCCCACTGAATGCATGTGCCCAGGCCCCACGCCCCATTAGGGTTCACCACCCCCAGGGCCCCCTCCACAAGCCCTGCTCTGTGGAAGCTTCCTCATTCGGCCACACTGTCCCCTGGTCCTCATATGGCTCTGCCGCTCACGAGGCCTCACCCTGACCCCAGAGCTTGACTCACTGCTCCCCAGGCATTTGCCCAGCCTGGGCCTCCACTCGGTTCTCTATGATTTGGAGGAAGAGCCTCACAGCTTCACACTGGCACTCTCCCCTGTCCCTACTTGCTCTTCGTATGAGAAGGTGCCACAGGCCTTGGGGAGGGGAGCTGGAATTTACCAGGAGGACAAAGGGAAAATCTCATTCCAGGAAGAGGAAACAGCCAGTACAAAGGCCCCAGCGAAGACAATCAGTGAAAGAGGGACAGCCAGAAACCTGGTGTAACCTGAGGGGACAGGTGGAGTGAGGTGAGGGAGAGTGTGGAAGTGGGGACGGAAGGCCTAACCTTGACGTGAATTTGATGGGACATCATCTGTGGGCAAGAGAGTTATTGATTAGCTCTGTGTTTATATTCACTGTCCCTCATATTACAGACAAAGGGCTAGTGTCCTTGATAAGGGTTTGAAATTGATAAGAAAGTTGATGAGAAAAATTAATAAGAAACTGACTTTTAAAAATAGACGATAGGGCTTCCCTGGTGGCGCAGTGGTTGGGAGTCCGCCTGCCGATGCAGGGGACACGGGTTCATGCCCTGGTCCGGGAAGATCCCACATGCCGCGGAGCGGCTGGGCCCATGAGCAATGGCTGCTGAGCCTGCGCGTCCGGAGCCTGTGCTCCGCAGTGGGAGAGGCCATAGCAGTGAGAGGCCTGCGTACCACAAAAATAAAAAAAATAAAAAGACAATAACTCCAGAGAAGAATGAGCGAAAGATATGATCAGACAGTTCACAGAGCAGGAAATACAAATGTCTCTTAAACATATAAAAGATGTTTGACCTCACTCATAAGAAGAGAAATGCAAATTAATTCTTACTGAGATTCTATTTTCACCTATTGTATTGGCAGAAATCCCAGAATTTGATAACTCGTTCAATCATTGCTGGTAGAAGTGTAAATTAGCACAACTCAGTGGAGGGCAATTTGGCAATATCTACCCAAAGTACAAATGCTATACCCTTTGACCTCCCCTTCTGGGATTTCTACTACAGAGGTATACTGTGCACATATGAAATAATGTATATTCAGGGTAACTAACTATAGCATTGTTGAAATGGTAAAATATAAGAAGCAGCTAAGTGTCCATCTATAGGGTACCATTAAACTGGTGATGTCTTGTTAGGGAACCGTTGACTGAAACCTCCTGCTTGGCCAGGCACCATGGTAACTACTTGCCTGAGTTGTCTCACAACAGGAGGTTCCGATAAAGAATGGGGTGCTGCCACCGGGAGAATTCGCCAGGAGCCAAAAGGAGGAGGGAAGAGACGATATGTCTTGCCAACCTCCCAGAGACCCGCACGCTCGAATCCATCTTGGCTGAGAGATGCGTGTGCCACCAGGAAGGACTCTGAGTCAGAATGCTTGTCCGGAGACAACCCGGAAACTAACCCCGTTACCATGAAACCCGAGACTGCGAGCCATGTGGCAGAGCAGTTCTCCGGGCTTCCCTTACCCTGCTGCTCTCTGCCCGGGCGCCCCTTCCCAATGAAGTCTTTTGCTTTGTCAGCACGTGTGTCTCCTCGGACAATTCATTTCCGAATGTTAGACAACAGCCCACTCTGGGACCCTGGAAGGGGTCCCCCTTCCTGCCACAGTCTAACTACACAACTGTGAAAAAGAATGAGTTGTGCTCTCTGTTCTGACAGGGAAGAATTCCAAGACACCCAAGACAGTGATTAGATGGTTAAGTAAAAGATAGACTAGTGTATACAGTTGATAGCTTTTGTGTAAAACAAGGAGGGGAGAAATGAGAATATATATTTGCATTTTCTTGTGAAAGCATAAAGGAACTTGGGATGGGTCCAAAATGGCCGCCCGAGTGGACGCGGGAGAGGTGTGGGAACCAGGCAGGCAGGGGACGGGAGTGAGGAGAGACTTTTCACTGTGAACCTTTTTATACTTTTTCTGAATTTTGAATCATGAGAGTATGTACCGTATTCATAACATTACATTAAAAAAACAGAATTCCTGTTTCCACAGTCTCTCACAATAGTTCTTCTGTAGCCTGGCTGCGCAGAGGAACCCAGCAACTGCTCTTATGACTCACAAGCCATCTGCAGTGATCCCCAAGTGTGAACAAATATTCTCCCCAAACAAATTCATAAGTGTCTTTAGAGGACGGCCACGCAGTATCACCCAACTGTAAGTCATTACATCTCCCTTGAGGTTGAAAAATACCTCCTCATTCTTCTGGAGCTCTGATTCGGATTTCTGCATTTTCCCATGTGCTTCTTTCCTGCTCAAGTCATCCTTTTCAGGTGGTTTTTTTTTTTTAATTAATTAATTTATTTTTGGCTGCATTGGGTCTTCACTGCTGTGCGTGGGCTTTCTCTAGTTGTGGCGAGCAGGGGCTACTCTTCGTCGCAGTGCATGGGCTTCTCATTGCGTTGGCTTCTCTTGCTGCGGAGCACGGGCTCTAGGCACATGGGCTTCAGTAGTTGTGGCTCGCAGGCTCTAGAGCGCAGGCTCAGTAGTTGTGGCACACGGGCTTACTTGCTCCGCGGCATGTGGGATCTACCCAGACCAGGGCTCGAACCCGTGTCACCTGCATTGACAGGCGGATACTTAACCACTGAGCCAACAGGGAAGCCCCTCAGGTGGCATTTTGATTGCATTAAGCCTGTATCTGCCCTTTACTCTGATGTCTTTCTTCCTCAGTCATCCCCTCCCTAAAGCAACCTTGCTGAAAAGTTCTGTGGGAACCGGTCACTCTTGGTGCTTTGTGATGACTTCCCCAGACCCTGCCCATCAAATGTGTTGCCCAATTTGAATACTTTGTAAAAACAGTTTCACTTGGTGAAAATCCTTCAAACAAGGAGCAGCTGTGCTGGAAAAAAAAACCAGTGGGGTGCTCACCACTTTCTTAGAAGTGTGGTGGGAAGCACAGTGTCCCAGAGTTCCAGGAGGTGAATGGCAAAGTTTTCCTACACGTGCACTTTGGTTGGGATAGGATTGCGTGAGAAATGGTCTTCTCCACCAGCTGGTTCACAAAGCTGCCCTCTTTAGATCATGGTCAGGAGTTCTCCCAGGAGAGCTTTGAGCCTGGGCTTCCTTCTTCTGGCTTCCTTGCTCTGTGGATGTGACACCTGTTACTCAGGCCTAAGCTAAATTACCACCCACACATCTGCAAGCAGGTGCTGAATGAAAGATTTATAAGCTCAGGTCTGACTAGGTTGACTCCCTCCCCTGCTCTTGCCTTAAAGCTAATCTTTTGTAAAAGTTCTATTCACTCACGTGTGGCTTGTTTTATTCCCCAGATGAAAAGGGTCTACAGCCTTGATTACACATATGTGCGTCCAGCAAACTCCTGGAGTATAGGGACCCAAAACGTAGCCAACGCTCCATAAATATTCGTTGAATAAACAAATGAATGAGTGGTTAAGCGGATCTCTAACACTTGCTGTGTAACTAGAGCCGGTCTTATCCAATAGAAATTTCTGTGATGGTGGAGATGTTCTATAGCTGTGTTGTCCAATACTGCAGCCGCTAGCCACACGTGAGCACTTGAAATGTGGCTGGTGTGAGTGGGGGGCTGCATTTTAGATTTCAATTAATCTGATTTAAAGGGCCACATGCCACTATTGGCTACCATATTGAATGGTATAGATTTCGATTATTGGCTATATAATTTGCTCATCTACATTGATAAACCGTGCAGCCTTCTCAGGTTAACTCTTCTTGTTTAACACGGCCCAGAAACTTTCAACAACCGCTGTGGAAGCAGTGGAAAGGCATATTAATACTTCCCGTGGCACTTGCCATCGTCACCACAGGCAAACGGAAGCCAGGAGGAGGAAGAGGGAATAGAAATTGGTTCTGCCTGCTTTTTTCGGAAAAAGTCTTGGGTCACCCCGGGAGGGTAAGCGGTCAGCCTCCTGGTTTATGACTTACCCAAGAGCTACCCTCTATGACTGCTCCAAGTCACCACCAGCCGGCTGGGCATAGAGTCAGAGTTGAGTCCGAGGGAGGAGTGCCACGTGGTGAGTCATCATTACCATTTCTCAGAATAGGTGTTCTTCAGGGAACCTCCTCGGAGGGTTCCACACCCAACCTGCCCTTACCTGCAGGGGTGACTATAGCCTGAGGACAGGCATGGAGTTTCATTCCTGTTCAGTGTGGAGTAACCAGCAACTTGTGCTCAAAGATCCCACAAGGGGGACTTCCCTGGCGGTCCAGTGGCTAAGACTCCGAGCTCCCAATGCGGGAGGCCTGGGTTCCATCGCTGGTCAGGGAACTAGATCCCGCATGCCACATCTAAAGATCACGCATGTCACAACTAAAAAGACCCTGCATGCCACAGTGAAGATCCCACGTGCCGCAACTAAGACCCGATGCAGCCAAATAAATAAATAAATATTAAAAAAAAAAAAAAGAAAAAAGAACAAAAGACCCCACAAGGATTTGGATCCAGGGGTGGTTTTGTGCTCTGGCCACTCGGGTGAAAGCTGAAGTCCCCTGTATGGGTACCAGCAACAACTTTAGCAACTTTAATGCCTAACTGGAACCCTCTGTTTAGCACTTGGCCCATCTGGTTCCATCCACTGTTGCCCTGGCCGAAAGCAGAGCACGTTCGCTTTCTGGAGAGCCTGGGGCATTTCAGTCGCAGCAGAAGGGATGACTGCTGAGTCAGCCTTTGTGTGTGACTGTGTGTGTATGTGATCCCCTAGGTGCCACTGTCCTCTAATGGATGGAACGAGACAACCTCTACACCCAAGGTGAGCAGGACTTGCTTATCCTGCTGAACGAACGTAGTTCTTTTGCTTTCTGAATTAGGAAATGTCACAGGGCTTCCCTGGTGGCGCAGTGGTTGAGAGTCCGCCTGCCGATGCAGGGGACGCGGGATCGTGCCCCGGTTCGGGAAGATCCCACATGCCGCGGAGCAGCTGGGTCCGTGAGCCATGGCCGCTGAGCCTGCGCGTCTGGAGCCTGTGCTCTGCAACGGGAGAGGCCACAGCAGCGAGAGGCCCGCGTACCGCCAAAAAAAAAAAAAAAAAGAACTGTCACAGCCAGAGCCCCCAGAGCATCTTCTCTCATCCCTCAGGGATACAGGCAAAAGGTCCATGCCACCTAGCACTCCTCAGTCCTGCGCTAGCCTGCTTGCCACCATTCATTTGAAAGACGAAAAGACTGCAGCGCCAGGTCCCTGACACAGCAGAACTTCCGAGGTGCCTGAGGCCCAGGGCAGTGTCTGGGAGCAGTCTTCCATTGCTGGTGAGCCATATTCTAGAGCCTAGAGGTATTTCCACATACCCAACATGCCCGACAGGCCCAGCAGGCAGGGTGGGGAAGCCCATACTGCGCGACACACGGGAGAAGCTCTGGTTACCAGTAGCACAAACAATGTCTCATTCAGGGGCTCAGGTAAGAGTCAGGGTAACCCGTCACTCCACACTGATGCACCTCGCCCTCCCCTCACTCTTCTGCTTCTCCTCCCAACCTCATCTTCCAAATCCTTGGGGGAAGGGCAAGCCTAATTGGTGTCCAGAAACCCAATCCTTGCAAGAATAATGTGCAGACAGCATGGCAGTCTACTGTCACCTTGTTATTTGACCCTTTGCTTCTTGAAATCCCATCCAGCTGTGTCTAAACTTCCTACAGTTTCCATCACTACCTTACTTTTTCAGAGCTACTCATCCTTGCAGATGGTGTGACTCTTTCTGGGTCAGGCGTGACTGAGAAGGCTGGTGTGAGTGGATCTCCCTGGCCATTCTGGAAGACCTCTAGTTCCCTGGAGAAGGAGTCTGTCCCAGGCTACTGTGTGTGGCTCTGTGCATTTCTTGGGACACTGAAGTTTACTACCTGCAGAAATTATTCCCTAAATAAAGAACAGTTATTTGAGGGCAAGTTTATCTCTGTGTAGCATAGTCATAGAATTTTAAATTTTGAGAGCTGGAAGAAAACCTAAAAATCACAGCTTCACTTTTTTTTTTTTTTTTTTTTGCAGTACGCGGGCCTCTCACCGTTGTGGCCTCTCCCGTCGCGGAGCACAGGCCCCGGACGCGCAGGCCCAGCGGCCATGGCCCACGGGTCCAGCCGCTCCGCGGCATGCGGGATCCTCCCGGACCGGGGCACGAACCCGTGTCCGCTGCATCGACAGGCGGACTCTCAACCACTGCGCCACCAGGGAAGCCCACAGCTTCACTTTTAGGGTGAAGAAAACAATATCAGAGAGGTTAAGTAGCTTGGCCAAAGTCATTAAGCTTACAGACACAGCTACTAGAACCTAGAGGAGACAATTGCCAAGACTTGACATGTAAGTCAACAAGTTGAGGTTGACTTCAAATGGAAGTAGGGAACTTACTATGGACTCCTCACTTAGAAGAAGGGGTATGGCTTCAAAATTATTTTAAATAATTTCTCCCTTTTTTCCCCAGTATCAGATACTCTAAATTTTATCCTATATTAAGTAGGAAGATCATGTGTCCTCTCTTTCACTGTAAAATGTTTTGCTTCCCTGCCCCCCCATTCCACCCCTGTTTAAATTGTACCAACTGGGTTTATATAATTTGGGATTCACTTGGTTGACAGAATCTGCTCATAGGGGAAGATCTAAGTGAAAGTCTTGCTGCCCAAAGGGCAAGTAAATCTTGCCTGGAGCCATCCTTACATCTCCAGGGCTATGGATGGTGCCATTTGTCAAAAGATGCTGCAACCTCTCGGGAGGCTGACCTCCAAGGTTGAATTGGGGTCAAGGCTTGTTCTTTCCTTTCTCCTTGGTAATGTACCTGTCAACTCTCAGGAGATGTGGGCTGCTATGATATTGAGATGAGAATGGGAGGCTGATACCATCTTGGGACTTACATAAGTTTCAGTCAAATGAACCCCTTTGAACCAGGTGAGAGGTAGCCAAAGTCCATTGCCGTGGAACAGGGTGCACCCGTGGTGAGTGAAGGTTCTGCTTTTTTATGAGCCATATGGGTCTCTCTCCTCCATCTTATCCTGGAACTGCAGGGGTCAGCACCTCTCCAAGTAGGGGCTGGTAAAAGGATCAGTTAATGTTTTCCACAAGGTTCTTTATAGAAGTTTTTTACTTGTCCTGCTAGAGGTCATTCCAGTTCTGTTTATGAAATAGTTGCTAGTTAAGAACCTGGCTGTCATCCATCCTTTATGTTGGGCCACTTTTGTGGTGGGAATCCTGTTTTTCTGGAGATACCAGGGCTATAAATGGTTCCTGGGATGACGGCTCATGTATCCTACCAATGTATTTTATGCTATTCTGTATTATTCCTTCAACAAGATTGGGCATTCCTTGAGCCCAAATAACGCAATTTGTATTTTCCTTAACTTCCTGTCTGGTACACAGCCTAAGCGCATTGTACCTATGAATAAGCAACTTGATTTGAGTTATTAAAGGCTTCAATTAGGCGGAAACATACATTAGTAGCAAAGTGTTTGTGTATTGTATACAGAGTAAAAATTTACAGTAAAAATACAGTGTTATTCAAGTCAGCAATGAGAAATGGAAACCTTTTTTTTAGAAAAAAATGATCTCAGTAAAAGACTTGGATTCAAATGTCCAAAATTTTTCAATAATGTCCCTAAAAAAATTGATCGAAAATGGTGCAGAGGGCATTAAGTCAGCTTGGAAGGTACACACTTTGCGTTCACATACGTGAGGAAGCCCGACAACACCTTTGAAAGCTTAGAACCAAAGAAAGGTTGAGAAATGTGACAAATATGGAACACAGCCCTGAGACTAGATGGTTTATCACACTTGCCTGTGTCGTGAGGACAGTTTCGGCATAAATGCCAGGTATGCGGACAGATAAGGGGAAATCACATTTCAAGAATGCCCTCCCAGAGCTGGAGAGCCGTGGCTCGGGTGTGACTGAGAGCCACTGCGCGGCATCCTTTCGAAGGGGTTTTCACATACCTGAGGCCTGACGTTCTCCCAGGGGGTGCTTGCAGCCTGGAAATTAAGTGCGCCTTAATTTAAGTGCACCTGGAAATTAAAGGAAGCATCCGGTTCCTGTTCTGTGAGCTGAGTCAAAGGCACAGTGGTGCCCAGCCATTTTCTTTTAAATTTTAACAACGTGAGGGATTTACGCAGCCCCGCAACGTCTGCGTGATCTGCGTGATCCGCTGCTACCAGGGCAGAAAGCAAGAGATGGGACTCAGACTCCAGAAAGCAGCGCTTCCCTGGAAGATAATGAGCGAGCATAGCTAGCATTTTTAAGTCCAAATTGCTGTCCTGGAAGGTTCTGTGAGGGGAGGAGCCTGAGGAAGTTTGAAAGGAGGGATTGTTCTGCTCTCTTGGGTGCTGGTCGCAGATTAAATGTCAGCAATATCACGTGCACCTAAATCGTTCCGTTGGGCTGGAGAAGTTTTAGCCGAAGGTCACTTATTTCCAGTTCTGAATAAAATTATGTAAGTTGTTGCCTTAAAATGTTCAGATGCATTTTTGAACTGGACTTCGGCCATGCTGTCAGGCAGGCGTTCAGGGAAATGTTGTTAGCTTTGGCCCTCCTGGCCTGGAGGAATTAATCATTTCCCGAAGCTTCTCTTTGGGCTTGGAGACCTCTGCGTGCCTCTCACTTGCTTTTGTCTTGGTTTATGGTTGAAGCCCACTGAAGTCCCCCACCTTTGCTTTCCTGGAGGACTCTCCCCAAGTCTGAGGACAACAGCAAACAAACATAACTCAACCAAACAAAGACCCACACGTGGGGCAGGACGTCTGTGTTTGGTTGTTGCTTGGAGTATAGTAATGTCATGGCTGTTCCTTAAAAAGGTATCATTGACTTCTGTTTTCAATGGTCAAAACCAAATGTAGGGCTTCCCTGGTGGCGCAGTGGTTGAGAGTCCGCCTGCCGATGCAGGGGACACGGGTTCGTGCCCCGGTCCGGGAGGATCCCACATGCCGCGGAGCGGCTGGGCCCGTGAGCCATGGCCGCTGAGCCTGCGCGTCCGGAGCCTGTGCTCCGCAACGGGAGAGGCCACAACAGTGAGAGGCCCGCGTACCACAAAAAAACCCAAAAAAACAAAAACAAATTTAAAACAAGATTTGGTGTCAGAAATAAGGGCCTCAGGTAGCTCAGCTAGAGGGTGATAAGATGAGCCCCAAGGAAGGGGTGCTCATGGCCATGACCCCCTGGCTCACCACCCATCCCGTGGGAACAGACACCCACTTCTCCCTTCTTTGTGGGGAACTCCATGAGCAAATCGGGGGTGATGAATCCTGAGCTCCCCTAAAACTCTTCTTCCTTTTCCCAATGAGACAGACCCGCATACAGGAGTTGCTTCGTTGCCAAGTCAGGCAGCTCCCACTTGCTGTGACTCTCAAGCTGAGCTGAGCTGTGTAAGATCAAAAGCAGGAGAGACTTTGTTCTTGCCCACGGGGACTCCACGCAGAGACGTGGAGCCCCAGAGGTCCCTGTTGCGGGCTGAGGAGGGCTCAACCACGTACCCGTGACTTTCTGCGCTCACCTCTCGACGGGCTCAGACATCTGGTGAGCACTGGATGCGTCCTCATTCCAAGAATGGTACTGAGAATGTCCCCTTTGGCCCCAGAAAGGAAAGGAACTTCCAAGATATATACGTTTCATGTTTAACAACTGGCTCTTGATGGGGGAAGCCCTGGTTTTGTATCATCTGCCAATTTCTGTGGTGTAAATACTCCCAACACGGCCAATCTCAAGCTAACAACATGATGGCAACTGGCTTACAAAATTCCTGAGCAAAAAACGGTGGACTCTTGCGAGTAGAGGCCAGCTCCAGCTCACCACGGGCACTAGCCTGGCACGGCATTACTGAAACTAACCTGAAGACACAGAGCCAGACAGGCCTGGAGAGACGCCCCTGGCCCCAGCGCATGGGAGGTGTGTAGCTCAGGCATGTTACCTAACCTTCTGAACTTTCGTATACTTAACCAGGAAATCAGGGTGAGTAGTCATCAACATTCTTTCAGTTGTGAGTGGCAGAAATCATCTGAAGTAAAGAGAAGAGGGGGAGTTTACTGGTTCATGCACATAATCGAGGAACTGGAGCATTATGGGATTTGTTCTTCTCGCTGTCTCCCTCTGTCAGTGTATTCTTTCCTAAGGGTAAGAACTCGGGCTCACCCGCAATTTCAAATTTATATTCTCACGGTTGAATGGCCAAAGATGAGCAGCTCTTTCCCTGTTCTACTTTGGGGAATCCCAGGCTTGGCCACCCCGTGTGTCATGTTGGGTCACGTGTCCATCCCTGGAGCAGTCTCTGTGGCCAGGTTGATGGAGGACTGGATGACTGGCAGCGCCCACCCTACCCTGCGGTCCACATTAGACTTGCCCAGAAGAAGACGCCATTCTGAGCAGACACTACCCCCAGTGGCCACCTTGGGAGTTATGTGCTGACCCTGAGGTGTTGCTGTGAGCCTGGGATAAGACCTTGAGTGGAAAGGGCTGCCCTGCAGTAGGGATGCAGTGTTAGTGCCCAACCCCTCCCCTCCCATCCTTCCCAACCCTCCTGCTTTCTCCCAGTGAAATTCTGCCGGACAGACCATGGGCCATCGATAGGGGTCTGGCTCACCCATTAGAAACAGCCTGTACACTTTGCCTCCTGTCCGTGCAGGGCGAACAAGACTGGACAGCACAGAACTGGGAGGCGTGAGACATGGACATTAGTGTGTCACCACCGTCTACTTCAGTATCTTTTTCTTCAACCTCCTTGGCCACTGATTTATATCCTGGATACTGTTCTTAAAGGGCTTTTGTTCTTGGTCATTGTGAATCATATGTGAATTACAGCCATGTCTTCTAGAGATGAGAAGACGTAGAGCACTCTGCCAGTGCCCTACTGCGTCCTTGGCCATGCATACCCCTCTAGCTGCCGGCTGCCGGCGCTGACATTTCGCTGTCTAGGGGCTTCTCCTCACTCCCGGGGCGCCCTCTGCTCTCTGATGGCAGCTGAGAGAGTCTCCGGGAAGCATCCTGCAAGCAATAACTGATGAGCCTTGGTGATGAATACCCAGGCCCCCACACCTCTGAGGGCTGTGTTTTACGTGGAGCCCCAGAGCTTCCCGGACAGCGTTAAGCTCCGTCACCCACACTGGCAGCTGGCTAGGTCAAAGACCCTCTATTAGCCGCCTTCCCTTCCTTGTCTCTCTTCCCATCCCCGTCTGGTTTCCTCTGTACCTATTTGTGCTTGAATCCTTGTCTCGGGGTCTCCACTGTAGGGGGAACTCAAACAATCATAGGGGATTTCTGAAACAGCCAAAAGAATAATTGTTGAATTGGAATTCCAAATTCTATTTTCTGATTTGGAAATAGCAGAGTCTGACATGTGCACATAAATGGGTAGGAACAATGGGGCAGAACACTTGAAATGGAAATGATCCAGAAAATCATGGAGGTTTGGCTGCTACCGTGGTAACAATTAATGGGAGGCTACTTTGGAGTGGAGATGCTGCTCCAGACCCGTAGGGCAAGACCCCTAGGGCCAAGCTTCTTGTCTTGAGGCCAAGGTCATGCAGAGGACGACAATCCTATAAAACTTGGGCTTAGGCCCCTGCCTGTTGTTGGTACTGGCCCTTGCAGCACACCTGGAACACATGCTAACTCTTGTCTCTGTGTCTCACCACATCTTGTGTCTCACCACATCCTCTTGTGTCTCACCACATCTCACCTACATGTGGGAGCCATTCCCATGGAGGGCCAGACTCCATTTGCTGAGGATAAATTGCTATTTCTTGGGACAGTAGAAGGGAGAGCAGAAAGCAGGAATTCCACTGCACGTGTCTTTGTTAAGCCCCTGCGTATATGGATCTGTGCTCGGAGCTGGGAGGGACTCCGGAGCATTAAGACCTGCCCTCAGGGAGCTCCCAGCCTGAGTGGAGAGACAGACAGGACACCCACTAACTGCAGAACAGAGCCGCGTGAAAAAATGCCCTGGAATCTTTGCCAGTGAAATGCTGAGGGAAGGCGGGGGGCGGGGGGGGGGGGAGGAATGATCGATTCTGATTCACAGGGCTGGAAATGACATCCTGTATATGATGAATGGATATAAATCTTCTAGCAGGGGGTCAGATGTATCAAAGGATTGATTCGCTTCTAGGGTCTTTTCCACACTGAGAATTCTATGTCTAAGTACCAGAGAATATCTAGTAGACGTTTGATGAGTTCTAGCTACAGTTATCTGCAAAATGAAAGGCAAAAGCCAAGGGCCTATTTGTAGCTGAATTACCGAACACTGAGAGGCTCTGGCTGGTGTTACCTGGATTGGCTGTCCTTGATGCCAGAAAACGGTGCACAGTTTCCTACTATCCAACTCACTTGGCACTGGTGGCCCCGGCATCCCAGTGCTGGATACTGGGGGGAGGCAGGGCCCTCAGTGGGGGAGGCTACCTATCTGGGAAGGATCCAGAACACAAGAGGCATTTTCAGCACCAGGCTCTGCAGCCTTTGCTGCTGTCCTCACCGAATTGCAGTGCCTTCCAGAAGGGACTGTACTGGAGGGTGAGCTCCTGCAGGGAAGACTCAGACACCAGACACGTTGGCATTTGCAGGGGAGTTTGCTGTGGTGCCCGGTGGGTGGGAACCGTCCCCAGGGTATGTGAAGGGGTGGGAAGGAGAGAAGGCAGGGAAAGCAGCGGATTATTTGAGCTCAAGTCCAGGACCACCCCGGGAAGCCCTGTGAGGCTGCGGGAGCCATCGTCATCTTGAGAGTTAGGGCAGCGCTTGCAGGCTGCACCGCGGGAATTCTCCCCAGCCCTCCCACACAGCAGGAAAGATGCAGCGCGTGTTTGCTGCCTGTCTGCTGCCGGGGAGGAGGCTCCTGCTCTAGCTGAGCAGCCCTGCTTGAACACACAGCTGTGGATGGGTGTGTGGGAGTGAGGGTGTGGTGTGTGCCAGGGAGGGCCTTTTGCTATCCTAAATGGCAGGGGGCAGCTGTTTCGGGATGAGAGGCAGAGCAGGAGGGTGTCTGAGCTAGAGCAAAGGTAATGGTTAGCTGGTTTATCTAGCTAGCTCCCTCGGAGGAGGCCAGAAAGCAATGGTTTGTAAGCGCTGGTGTGTGTGGGGTGTGTGTGCGTGTGCGTGCGTGTGTGTGTGTGTGTGTGTGAGAGAGAGAGAGAGAGAGAGAGAGAGAGAGAGAGAGAAAGTCTTAAGAAAACAACCCAGAGAAAATAGGCAATATTTATCTTTAGTAAATTTTACACTATCATAAGTAATCGAATTCAGTTCACAGATGTATTTCTTTGTAAAATCGGATGCAATTATATATCGACTTGTTGGGGTTTTTGTTGGCTGGTTGAAGAGATGTTACAAGGGAATGAAAACATTTGCTGAGACAATCAGGCCATGCTCCCTACCCACCACAAAACCTGAAGAAAATCCTTAGAGAAAAGTATTTTTCCCCCTCTCTTCCCATGGCCTCTCACCACTGCAACTACTTTCCCTCCTTTCCCTTTTTCTCTTCCTTGCCAGTTTCTTCTGTTTTATAATTCATTCATTCAGTCAGTCAACACACATATTATAGGCATATATGCCAGCATTAGTATCTATGCATGTAAGCTACTACGTAAGCAGATTTTCAGTTTTCACTTAATCTAAGGAAGACTTCTCTGATTAATTTCACTCCTAAAGGCAGTGTGTTCTCCATCAGGGAACATGTCTGATTATTTGAGTGGCAGTAGACAGCTGGGATGCATATGGCGGATTCTTGCATGATGTTGGGCTTGGCTGAGATAACACCTCAGGTTCCTCCCCATGCTGAGATGCCATGATTTTGTTGTGATAATATTTTTTTTTTTTTTTTTTTTGCAATACGTGGGCCTGTCACTGTTGCGGCCTCTCCCGTTGCGGAGCACAGGCTCCGGACGCACAGGCTCAGCGGCCATGCCTTACGGGCCCAGCCGCTCCACGGCACGTGGAATCTTCCCGGACCGGGGCACGAACCCGTGTCCCCTGCATCGGCAGGCGGACTCTCAACCACTGCGCCACCAGGGAAGCCCATGTTGTGATAATTTTTAATGGAATTAAATAGACACCAAGGAAGGACTGTGGTCCCTAAATTGGATTTCCACCCCCTCTACTCCCAAGTGATCAATTCCAACAAAGTAAATGTCAGGCTGATTCCCCACTTCACCCTGAGCTCTGCCTTTTCTCCAGCATTTGCTGATTTGAAAGCTGTGTAGACTGAGCTGAAGAAATTGAGAAAAGAGCAATGTCAGTTCTCCAGAACAGACCGACTTTGTGGAGAGGAGTCAGGCCTGCTACATCCAGGACGTGGCACGATTCACCCCGAAACAGGTAGGAGTCCTCGCTCAAAACTAAAGGTAACAATCGAAAATGAAGGACAGGACAAAAAGATAACTAAAAACAGGGCAATTGTCTAACTGGAGATCTGGCAGCCTCTCCAAATCACACTGGGCAGCAGGAAGCAGCAGGGGCTTCACTTTGGGTAAACTGGATTCACTCTAACAGACACGTTCCGCGCATCCCCGCTGCATGAGTCTGCACTTTGGGGACCTGCGGGAAAGCTCTGCTCTGTCTACCCAAATCAGACGGTCCTGGGCCCGATGCCCGACTCCACGCAGGTGGGGACAGGGCAGGCTTTCTTCCTGGAGCCTGAGATGACTTCCCTTTGCCTGGTTACCATTCTCATCTGAAACGGGGGGATTCTTGCCTTCAATCTCAGTGATTAACACGGAGAAGAGTAAGTTCTGACTTTAGTAATCCTTCCGAAGATGAAGAAATTCTCCCTGGAGCCCACCCTCCTCTAGGCTTGTGTTCACAGGTGATGTATAAACCTGAACCTCTCCCCTCGCCTCCCCCGTCAGGGTGCTGGTGTATAAAGCTGCCCTTAATCAGGGAGACCAGGCAGTGGAAGCGTCTGTCAGAAAGACTGCTTTTCTAATCGAGACCTGCCTGTGTGGGTGATGAGGTAATTAATTTCTTCTTAAGCTTCTGGTTGGTATCCAAGGAGGAAAAAGAACAAAACAAGGGTCTGTTAATAAAGGTGTGAGAGTCTCTGGGTGTTTGCTCTTATTAAAGAGACCTCAAGGAAGGCTGCTTCTGGGGTGAGAGCAAACCTTTGTCAAGGATTTCATTTTAGAACGTTCAAAAGACACCAGAGAGAGAGAGAGAGAGAGAACAAGAGGCAGGAAGAGGCAGGCACAGAGAGGAGAAGAGATGAAGGGAGGGAGGAGCAGGAGAGCCCGTGCCTCACTGAGATGTCACAGGAGAGAATTACAAACACAGGCTCCGGCAGTTTGATCGCTGGAAAAATGTTTGTTAAGGGTTGGTGCAATGGAAGAGAGAAATTTCTGGATTTTTTTCAAAAAAGATGTGCCTTTGCTCCTGCAGCTCTGTTCGCCTGGAATGCCCTTTTCTGTCCATCTTTAGCCCATCTATTCTAAAAGGCTCAGTTCAAATGTCCCCTCCTCCATGAAGCCTTCTTGATAGCTCCAGTTAGATATACAATTGCTTTACTTTCTGCAGGTCAATAGTAATATTTTTCCATTTAAAATTTTTAAAAGTTTTTAAGATTATGGTAAAATACACATAACGTAAATGTTACCACCTGAAACATTTTTAAGTGTACATTTCAATAGTGTTAAGTGTATTCACATTGCTGAGCACCCAACCTTCAGAACTTTTTCATCTTGCAAAACTGAAATTCTGTAGCCATTCAACATTAACTCCCCATTTTCCCCTCCCCATTTTCCTGGCAACCATCATTCTACTTTCTGTCTCTATGAATTTGACTGCACTAGGTACCTCGTAGAAGTGGAATCAAATAGTATTTGTCTTTTGCAACTGGCTTATTTCACTTAAAATAATGTCCTCAAAGTTCATCCTCATTATAGCATATCAGAATTTTCTTCCTTTTTAAGGAATAGTAATTTGATTTGATTTTTCTAATGGCGATTGTAACATGCTGTCTTATTTTTAAGTTCTGTGTACACTTTATATCTCCCCTAGAGAATTCTAGTTGCCTTGAGGGCAGAGTCTGAGTCTCCCCCACTGAGTTCCACCATACCTATTAGCCCAGCTCGTGGCTGAGAGTTTGTGCTAACTGAATATTTGTTGAGATCAAAGGAAATATGCTGTAATATGCTGTAAAATACGCTGTAATACCGTCTTGAGGGGGCTCTTCTCTCCATAACCACATAACTTCTCTCTTCTCTCCATATCCGTAACTGCACCCCACACAAGACTCAACAGCAGGTTAACCCAATCTACGTCATCAATTTGAGGTGAGAGGAAAGGAGTTGGATCAACAGTTTAGGGCTCGTCTACTTACCCTGCAGCTTTCAATCCGTCCTGTATCTTCTCTTGGCATTGAGGCTTCTGCTTCCTTCTGGGAGTTATTTCCTTTGGGACAGGAAAGCAGAGCCAATCGTAAAAGACCAGAAAGCCAGGATGGAAAGAGTAAGGAGAGAGGGCGATGGTTCACGTAGAATGGAAGCTGATATTTAGAGTTAGGTTTCCCATTCTGTTAGCTTTCTGGTTGTGTCATCACTTTTTTTTTTTTTTTTGCGGTACGCGGGCCTCTCACTGTTGTGGCCTCTCCCGTTGCGGAGCACAGGCTCCGGACGCGCAGGCTCAGCGGCCATGGCTCATGGGCCCAGCCGCTCCGCGGCATGTGGGATCTTCCCAGACTGGGGCACGAACCCGTGTCCCCTGCATCGGCAGGCGGACTCTCAACCACTGCGCCACCAGGGAAGTCCTGTGTCATCACTTTTAATACTCATATTCTGATAAAGATGAGGTGGTAATGGGGGGCAAGGGACTGTGGAGGTCTTCTTATTAACTGTACCAAACATCTTTTCCCACCCACCCCCTCACCAACTTGTCACTATGGAAGATTTGCTTATTTTGTAACTCAGGACCAATAATGGAAGCTTTGCTAAAATTCGGTTTGAGAACTTGGAGAACTAAATGAAACTTCATGCTTGGTCTGTAATAGTTATTTTTGGAGTTGCTTTAGTTAGCTTGTCTTAGAACTCTGCCTTTCCCTTTGTTTCTACAGTCATTTATAGACTGTAGCATGAACCTAGGGGTTGAGTCAAGCAGCTCTGTGTTCCACTGGTGGTGTGACCTGGGGCAGGCCAGTTCACCTCACTGGACCTCAGTTTCCTCATCTGTAAAATGGGGAACATACCCCCTTCCTCACCAGACTTTCCTGAGGAGTCAGTAGGACCACGAATATTAAGTGCTCCATCTGACACACTGCAGGTGCATAACAGATGTGAATTTCCTTGTCTGCTTCTCCTGGGTTGACCTGATGTCCCTCTACTCAGGCTGTGGCTGAATTGGCTCCATGACCCCACATCAGCTACACTCACTTCACTGCCTTTTTCTCTTCCTCAGCAGCCCCTGAGCCCCATGGAAACCCCGTGGCAGTCCATCATTTTGGGATACCTGAGGACAGCATCGTGGTGTGGAATAGGGCTCCTTTCAGGCCTAACAGAGTCTTGTTGGAAGATGGAATTTTCACACCCACAAGAGCGTTCATAGAAGAACACACTACCGCAGTTAGATTTCTCTCCAGATGGGGCAAGAGGCTCTGTGTTGTACCTGCTAGTGGAGCTACTGGAGCCGACCCTGCAGAGGAGCCTTCAGTTTTGGACCCACATCACCTTTATTAGAGAAGATGAGTCCTAAGGGTCAGCAGATGGGTAAGACATTGCTCGGACAGCCCAGAACAAGCAGAAATATCCAAGCAGTTTCTGCAATGGTGTAACAGAGCTGGTGCCCTCATCCACCCAGAAAGCCAAAAAACCAAAGCCTGTTTTTGAGAAGAAAATACATGAAGTGTATCTGAGTTACTTGCCTCCTACTCATTTACCAGTTGTTGCATTTATCTTCTTGAGCACAAAGTAGCTGTTGTTTCCTTCATCAACCTCTTCTCCCTTGGACTTCAGAGAAGGAAATGACTACTTCCTATAAGGGGCTGATTTGCCAAGCCTTCATGGAGGTGGCACTGGAGTCTAGCCTTAAAAGATGGGGGGGGGGGGCTTCCCTGGTGGCGCAGTGGTTGAGAGTCCGCCTGCCGATGCAGGGGACACGGGTTCGTGCCCCGGTCCGGGAAGATCCCACATGCCGCGGAGCGGCTGGGCCCGTGAGCCATGGCCGCTGAGCCTGAGCGTCCGGAGCCTGTGCTCCGCAACGGGAGAGGCCACAACAGTGAGAGGCCCGCGTACCGCAAAAAAAAAAAAAAAAAAAAAAAAAAAAAAAAAAAAAGATGGGTAGGGGGACTTCCCTGGCGGTCCAGTGGTTAGGATGCCACACTTCCAATGCAGGGGGTGAGGGTTCGATCCCTGGTTGGGGAACCAATCCCACATGCCACGCAAAAAAAAAAAGATAGGTAGGATTGGACAATGTAAATATTTGGAAGCATATAGGCAGAACACTCTTTGACGTAAATCGTAGCAACGTTTCTGTGGCTCTATCTCCTAAGGCAAAGGAAACAAAAGCAAAAATAAATCAGTGGGACCTAATTAACCTTAAAAGCTTTTGCACAGCAAAGGAAACTATCAACAAAATGAAAAGACAACCTACTGCGGCTTCCCTGGTGGCGCAGTGGTTGAGAGTCTGCCTGCTGATGTGGGGGACACGGGTTCGAGCCCTGGTCTGGGAGGATCCCACATGCCGCGGAGCGACTAGGCCCGTGAGTCACAACTACTGAGCCTGCGCGTCTGGAGCCCGTGCTCCGCAACAAGAGCGGCAGCGATAGTGAGAGGCCCGCGCACCGCGATGAAGAGTGGCCCCCTCTTGCCACAACTAGAGAAAGCCCTCGCACAGAAACGAAGACCTAACACAGCAAAAATAAATAATAAAATTAATTAATAAACTCCTACCTCCAACATCTTAAAAAAAAAAAAAAGACAACCTACTGAATGGAAGAAAACATTTGCAAATGTTATGACAAATAAGGGATTAATATCCAATAAATAAATAAATATTTTGAAGCAGGCATTCCTGGCAGTAAGAACAGCAGCAGTAAAACACAGAATTGGAAACTTGTAGTGGCATTAATGGAGAATAATTTGGGAAATAAAATATACAAAAAGAATAATAAAATTATGGAACATTAAATAAACGCTATGGTAGGCATTCTCTCAAATGGCCCCAATGATCCCCACCTCCTGACCCTCACCCTCTATGTAATCCCTCTCCTGGAATGTGGGCTGGATTTGACTCACTTCTTTTATTTTTTTTTAAATTTATTTATTTCATTTATTTATTTTTGGCTGTGTTGGGTCTTCATTGCTGTGCGTGGGCTTTCTCTAGTGGCAGCGAGCGGGGCTACTCTTCTTGCGGTGCGCGGGCTTCTTATTACGGTGGCTTCTCTTGTTGTGGAGCACGGGCTCTAGGCGCGCGGGCTTCAGTAGTTGCGGCACATGGGCTCAGTAGTTGTGGCTTGCGGGCTCTAGAGCGTAGGCTCAGTAGCTGTGGCACACGGGCTTCGTTGCTCCGCGGCATGTGGGATCTTCCCGGACCAGAGCTCGAACCTGTGTTCCCTGCATTGGCAGGTGGATTCTTAACCACTGCGCCACCAGGGAAGTCCTACTGACTCACTTCTAATGCATAGAATATATCAGAAGTAATGGGGTATCCCTTCAGAGATTAGGTTATAAAGAGGCTGTGGCTTCCTTCTTGGACTCTCTCTCTCTTGCTCTTATTCTCTCTCAGATTGTGTGCCCTGAAGAAAGCCAGCTGCCATGTCATGAGGTGTAGTGAGGGGTTGAGGCTGAAGCAGTGGGTTTACAGGTGCCCCTCCCCACCTCCAGCCAAGCTTTCAGGGACCTCGTGGCCAACTGCTTGACTGCATCCCTTGAGAGACCTTGAGGTAGAAGCATCTAGCTAAACTGTGCCCAGATTCCTGACCCACAGAAGCTGAGATGGGTTGTTGTTTCAAGCCCCTAAGCCTGAAGGTAATTTGTTATACAGCAACAAGAAAATAGTAGAAGCACTTAGTCTAATGTGCCAGACACTAGAAGTGCCTCATATATCTGACGTCACTTAATCAGCAATATTAGGTGGGTATTATTATCCCAACATTTTTCAGTTGAGAAAACTAAGGTTTAGACACCTGCCTGTCATATATCTAGTAAGTGGAGGAGCTGGGATTCAAACCCAGGCTGTCTTACTCCTGGGCTGGTGCTCTTAACTCGGACACTGTATATTCTACGAGGCGTCCCTGTGGGTTACAGTTTGGTCCACTACACCTACCCCTCTGCCCTGCCCCATGTCCTCTGTGGGTTACCCAGTCTTCATGTCTCAGCAGATCCTGGAAGGAGACTTGGAGTTCTTCTGAAGTTTTTTTTTTTTTTGCGGTACGCGGGCCTCTCACTGTTGTGGCCTCTCCCGTTGTGGAGCACAGGCTCCGGACGCGCAGGCTCAGTGGCCACGGCTCACGGGCCCGCGTACCGCAAACAAACAAGTAAAGTAATCAAACCTTATGAGTTAGAAACAGCCTTTCATGATTGAGAAGACATTCTTCACTGTTGACTAGATATTACATTTTGCTGTAGTGTGTGTGTGTGTGTGTGTGTGTGTGTGTGTGTGTGAGCTCAAATGAACCGACTGCTCACAAAGTTAGCTCCAACCGACTGGACTTTATACCTCAGCTCCCTGTTAACCCTTGGTGGGAATGAGCAGTGTCCTAAGATTCAGAAAGAGTTTACAATGGATGAACTGGGGTCTAAAGGCATCCTCTTGGAACTTCCCTGGAGGTCCAGTGGTTAAGACTTCATGCTTCCATTGCAGGGGCGAAGGTTCGATCCCTGGTCAGGGAACTAAGATCCCGCATGCCACGCAACGTGGCCATAAATAAATAAAGGCAACCTCTCCCTGGGGGCAGAAGAACTGGGCTCTTGTCCCAGCTTCAGCTGCTCTCTGGAGGATCCGGGGCGGTTCACCTCACCTCTGAATATGTTTCCTCGTATATTAAAGCAGGAGGCTGGAGCAGGTCACTCCTAGGAACCTTTTTAGTCTTGACTGTGGTTTTATGGGACTTTGTGATTGTCACTAGGGCTGGCCTGTGAGCAGGGCACCACCACCTCCCTTTTCCTCCTCTCACGCCGGTTCCCTAGTCCCACTGCCTCTTCTTGAAGCAGTACTGGTTTATCTGAAACAGGGTTTCACCTGGAAGCACTCTGGCTCAGAGGCTGAACACTCCAGGCCCAGCACCTGCAAGGGTGAAGGAGGGAAGTCTTTGGCCTCCCAGATCACTCCTAACAAGCCCAGAGCTTCCTTTCAGAAGGGTAATGTACTGGTCTCTAAATACCCACAACAGCCATCCCACACTCGTTGGGAGATGAGGGACAGGGTGGGCAGTGACGGACATCTAGCCAGCTCCCTCCTTCCGGGAACTGGGCACCAGGCTGGAGGCCCACACAACGACCTTTTGAATAGGTTTCGTTTTACAGAGGCGGAAAATCAGCAAATGCTAGAATCAAAACTCAAACTCAAGTTAATGACAGAGGAGACATTAATGACTTCCATAAATATTTATTAGAGCGAAGGGGACCTCAACTCAATAAATCATCTGAGCCAGCTTCAAGGCAGTTTCTCAAGCAGAGAAGTAAAATGACTTGCTCAACGTCACACAGCCAGAGAACGCCTTTGATTTGCATTGTGCGTCAAGACGTTTTTCTCTAGGAGGACGGTCTCAGGGCCCTTTAAAAATAAGCTCAAGAAAATGGAAGTCAGAGGCAGTCTGTTAGTCTGCCTTCCCTCTGGTTCCAACACGACTTCCTTTACTTTTCCAGAGGATGTTCTTTGGCCTCGACACCACCGGACCCGCCCGGAATTGAAGGGCCCTGGGTAAACACCCTTCCTTCTATCTTATCAAAATCCCTCCTGCCTGGGTTTATCAGAGGTGACTCACTCCCCAGAGCCCTTTGCGAGCACCCGGCTGGAATTGCAGGGCTGAGCAGGAAACAGCTTCTCCACCCTCTTCAGGGAAGGACATCTTAAACTTCCCCTCTTCTCCATCTCCCCCACTGCTGGGAGCTCAGCCACCCGCATTTAGGGGAGCTGGATTCTAGAATTTGGCCCCTGCTTTTCCCACAAGCCTCTTCCCTGTCGCTGGCCTTTAGGGGCACATGATCCCCAGACAGCTGGGGGGACATGGGAAGTGGGGCTGGTGAGTGTAAGAAAGAGAGCAAATGCTCTGAAATATAAGCCAGATTGTGGGTACCCCATCCCCATTCTTGCCAGATGCAGGGTACTCAAGGAACACTTCCTTTCGAACTAGAAGTATTAGATGCTCCCACCTTCAAGAAATATTTTTGAGAGTAAGACAAATGATGGTTTGGTTAAAGAGGCCAAAACCCTTAACACTCCTCGTATTTTCATCATCATCAAGGTCGGATGTGGAACAGCAGCTCAGGAGAAATGTCACGTGGGCTTCTGCGTCCCAGCTGGGGCAGGATCAGGGCAGCGAGCTGCGTCACCCACCTACATCCCCAGTCAGAACTAATGGATGGGTTTCTCCCTCCCTCCCTCTTTCTTTTCCTCCTCCCTCCCTCCCTCTGTTCCTTCCTTACTGTTGAGTGGGGACCATCTGCCAAGCACTGTACAAGGTACAGGGCATCCAGTGGGAGCAGGGGTCCTCTGGGCCTCCCAGTCCCACTGGGGGAGAGAGACAAGACACCTAGACATGGCAGCTGTGAGAAATGTTGCAAAGAAGAGGTTTGGGGGGCCTCAGGGTGAAATGACTGGTCTGAGAGGCCAAGACAGGCGTTCTGGAGGAAGTGATGTTTGAGTTGATATCTGCAGGGGCAAAAGGTGAGAGGGAGTGGGGGCATCCCAGGAGGAGGGAAGGGCTTATGCAAGGGCCCGATGGGAAAACGGCAGAGAATGGAAAGGTGGCCAGTGTGGCCCAGGGCAGAGCGGGAGGGGACCCAGGAAGGAGGTGGGCCTGGAGGGGAAGACCAGTGTACAGCACGAGACACTTTCAGAGTCTTTATGCCTGGAGCCTAGGGAAGCCTTCAAAGAGATGGGAGCAGGCAGTGACATTCAGGGAACACTGGATGTATAAGCGGGCGCCCAGTTCAGTGAGAGCCACGGGCCCAAAGGCTCTCCGCCCTCCCTGTCAAGCAGTGCCAATGGGTAGGGACATTCCCGGGAGCAGCGGCTAAACAGCCAAGTGAACCAGGAAGTGGTGGAGGCAGGACAGGGACAGATGGTCGGAGAGTGGGCCCTCAGCATCACCTTCTCAGTCCTGTCCTCGTGAAGCTCAGGCCCCCAGGTCTGCCTTCCCCAGATCCTGCACACACACCCCCTCCTGGAGCGGCTGAGCATACCAGCAGAGGCTTCCATATGCCGCCTCCGCCCTGGTTACACCACAGGTGCCGTGAGTCAGCCACCTGCATGGTGAGTCAGGGGAAGACGTGAGAACGCGAGTGCTGAGGAGGCTGGAAAGGCAGGTGGGTGCTTGGCAGGTGCCCAGCTTGCGAGGCTGCTGGGGGCAGGGAGCAGCCCCTTCCACCAGGAGCCTCCTCAGAGAAATCCTCTGGTCCCATCCCCTCCCTCTCCGCCCCGCCCCGCCCCAGCTGGCCGACTGCCACCATCACCATGGCTACGCTTGCTCCAACTTGCAGCCCCACAACCAGCAGGAGTCAGAGCAGGGGGAGGGCGCCGGGCTCATTAGTCTTCCTATTGAGCTGGGTTCTTTTAAAACTGGCTCGTGGTTGCACACTGGAGATGCAAGGCCTAGCCGCTCACCTGGAGGGCTCACCTCAAACAAACACAAGATGAGAACGGCTGAATAGAACATATATACCAAGGAGGCTTATTTGCACCATGCACGGATGCACCATAGCTTCCCTTTTTTTTTAAAATTACCCTAGTGAAATTCCCTGGGGTATTATTTTATTTTATTTTATTTTATTATTTTTGCAGCACGCGGGCCTCTCACTGCTGTGGCCCCTCCCGCCGCGGAGCACAGGCTCCGGACGCGCAGGCCCAGCGGCCACGGCTCACGGGACCAGCCGCTCCGCAGCATGCGGGACCCTCCCGGACCGGGGCACGAACCCGCGTCCTCTGCATCGGCAGGCAGACCCTCAACCACTGCACCACCAGGGAAGCCCCATAGTTTCCCTTTTAAGCACTGATGCATAAGAGATTGTTGGACATGACTGATTACCGGAGATTTAAGGCCCACCCACTGTGTGACTTGAGGTAGATCTATAAGGCGTTGGTGGTTAGAGGCTATTTGAAGCCAGACAGATCTGAATTCAAATCCTGACCCTGCCACTTATCAAATTGTTGAACTGGCACAAGCTATTGAAACTTGCTGGGTCTCAGTTTCCTCATCTGTAAAATGGGGGTAATAATACCTACCTTGTAGGTTGTGGTGAGGATTAAAGATAATTTATGAAAAATGTTTGGCACATAGTAGGTGCTAAAAATGGTTATTGTTGTTGTTGCTGTTATCATGACAGTGTTCTGAGCCATTTGAGATGGTCCACTTGTACTGGTTGATTTGAAGCTAACACAAAAGGCCAACGTTAGCTTAAAGGCTGCCAGGACCGTGAGTTTTAAGATGGTGGGTAGAGCATTTTCCACCCCCTCCTCAGAAGTCTCTTAGATGTTGGAGGCATATGTAACCCCGAACCACAGTACATGAAGACAGTGGAAAGGTGAAGAAATCAGCAGGGAGAAGGAGAGTCCACACTGAGTGCCTGGGGACAGGGGTGGCATATACCAGAGAGAAGGCTATGACCCGTAGAACCTTGGCAAGCCTCAAGAATTGGGGCACCAGGTGCTGTGGAAGGGAATGATGTAGGGCCTGAAGACAGAGGGATTCTTTAGAAGTATTTGTAAGAGGCACATAGACTTCTGCAGGTCCCAGCTCCAACTTTACCTTTTGCAGGAGAGAGGAGGTTTATTTTTCTTTATTATTATTATTAGATTTTTGGCCATGCTGTGCGACCTGTGGGATCTTAGTTCCCCGACCAGGGATCGAACCCATGCCCCCTGCAGTGGAAGCGCAGAGTCCTCACCACTGGACAGCCAGGGAATTCCCAGGAGGTTTAGAAAAACTGAACGAGAGAGACTTTGTGGGAGGCTGAGGTGTACTCTAAGTAACCCCCCCTCCCCTCCCCTCCCCTCCCCCACCTCGCCTCAGAACACCAAGGCAGGAGATTGAAAGATTCTTTTCTGCAGAAACGGACCCACTCCAGGAAAAAGACCTACACATATTGACATGTGGAGACTTCTGGTGAAAAAGCCCGTTGTCTACCTGATCTTCCTAGAATAAATCCCGTCCACGTCCACAGAACTTCCAGTCAGCTCTTCATCCTTGAGCGGCAGTCAAGGATCACAGGTGAGGAAAGCATCCAACACAACAGAGAATAAAATAATCAAGCATGAAAACAACAGGATCTCTGAAGGAAGCAGAAACAAAGAGTGAGCAGCAGAAACTGAACGTATTTGATACCGTTAGAGGCATAAGGGAAGACACTGTGTCCATAGGATGTGATGAAAAAGAAACAAGTAGAGCAAAAAAGAGCTCCTGGAAATAAAAAAATGAACAAAAAATTTCAAAAATTCTGTTAAGTGTTGGAAGATATAGTTAAGGAGATTTCCCTGAAAGCAAAAACAGACAGAAAGACAATAGGAGAAAAAAGGATAAGAAAATTAGAGGAGTGATTCAGGAGGTTCAATATCCGATAAGTAGTTTCAGAAATAACAGAGGAAAATTACGGTAAGGAAATTATCAAAGAGATATATGAAGATGCCCTAGAACCAAAGGACACAATTCTTGATGAAAATGCCCAGCACAATAGTTGAAAACGGACCCAGACCAAGATACATCATTGTGACACTATCGAACTCTGCGGGAAAAAGGAGATCTTTAGAGTTTTTAAAGAGAAAACTAAAAAGTTTATATATAAAGCATCAAGAATCAGAATGGCATTGGACTTCTCAATAGCAACATTGGAAGTTAGAAGACGTTGGAAAAATGCTTTCACTGTCCCAAAAGAAAATTATTTCTAGCCTAAATTTCTATTCCTAGACACACCATCAAGTAAGTATGAGGGTAAAATAAAGATATTTTCAAACATGCAAAATACAAAAAATATTGACATCAATTGTATTCATTCTTGGGAAACCACTGGAAGATGCTCCACCATGGCGAGGGAGTGACTAAGAAAGAGGAAGCCTTGTGATCCTACGACGGACAGGGGAAAAGGGAATTTCCAAGATAGTGGTGGAGGGCAGTCCCAGGAGGACAGCTATGAGGTAGGCCTAGGAACCAACTGGTCGAGGTTAGAGCAGAGCATTGAGGACTCCAGGAAGAATTTCCCCAGAAAGTTCTGATTATCAACAGGTTTGAGATGTTAAAAGACAAAAACAAAACAAAACAAAACACTGAATAAATTGGTTTGCAGAGTTGTCGGAAATATGGAAAGACTTAGATGTTTACAGAAAACAAAGCAAATGCAAAATTGGAAGGAACAGTCAACCCCAGGAAGAAGAAAATGTTGAGAAAAAGAAATGTAATCTCAATTCACTGCTTGGCTCAGTAGTGAACAATGTTTATTGTGTATAATCATAATAATAAAAACACTCCGTGTGGATCTGCCCCAAAATTGATGAACGATTGTATTTGAAGGATACAAAGCACAGGAAGAGGGAGAGGAGTGATCTAAGATATTCACTTACTGTATGGTGGAAAATATTTAAAGCAAGTGACTCAAGAGAGAACTGTATATGCCTATTATCTAAAAATATGAATGTAAATATGAAAAAAGAAGGAGGGGAAGAAGAAGAAAAAGAAGCAGCAGCTATGAATGTTGCAGGTGGTTGCCTCTGGGGAACAGAAGGAAGATGAGGGAGGAAAGAGGTTAAGGGACTCTTACAGATGTTATATTTTGATTAAATACAAACAAAAATTAATTAAAATCCAATAAGGGAAGTAAGACTGGACCTGCATTGGTCAGATACTGACCTTACCTCCCCCAACATAAACCGAGGGTGCTTTTCAAATCCTTCAGCCACAAAGCCAGCAGTCAAAGTGGCAGACACACACACAGCATTAGGAGAATTGTGGAATTGGGACTGCCATTCCCGCTAATAGGAAAACACCGACAGTAACGACTAGCAATGGTTGTCATAGGTTTTCAAGGCACCCTAGCAAGGTAGGTACCACGTTACTCCCTGTTTTAAAGGAAGACACCAAAACTCAGAGAGAGTCAGGATTTAATGGGAGTCTTTGATATGCGAGTGGTAGAGGCAGGACCTAAAGCCAAGTCCTCCGTGGTAGATTTTATTTTCTATGATGGATTAATCCCTCATGCTCCTTCTTCCACGCCTCCATCAAAAGATGGAGTCTGGGCTTCCCTGGTGGCGCAGTGGTTGAGAGTCCGCCTGCCGATGGACACGGGTTCGTGCCCCGGTCCGGGAAGATCCCACGTGCCGTAGAGCGGCTGGGTCCGTGAACCATGGCCGCTGAGCCTGCGCGTCCGGAGCCTGTGCTCCGCAACGGGAGAGGCCACAGCAGTGAGAGGCCCGCGTACCGCAAAAAAAAAAAAAAAGATGGAGTCTGTTCCTCCACTTTGTTGAATCTGGGAAGGTCTTATGACAGCTTTGACCAACATAAAAGAGTGTGAGCGATGCTGGATGACTTCTCAGGTCATAAGAAGACTTGCAGCTTTTGCTCTGGTCTTGTGAAATGTTCCTTCTGGAACACTCCCTCTGAAAAGCAGCTTTCATCCTGGGAGAAGCCTAAACCACATGTAGAAGTCACATAGGCACTTTTGTCAACATCTCGGCCTAACGGGCATCACGTGCTGCCCATGTGAGTGAGCTACCGTGTTGGACATCCAGCTCGGGTAAACCTTCAGCTGACTCCAACTCCAGTCGCTACCTGACCGCAAGCACACGAGAAGCCCCGAGTGGACCTATCCGCCTGAGACGTCAGCCCACAGAACGGTGAGAGAGAATAATTAGAGTAGAGTTTGAAATGATTAAATTTGGGGAGTGATTTTGTTACATGGCAATCGGTAATTGGAACATCATCTGGACACCAAGGTCTACATTCTTTCCTCCACATCACTTGTAAGTGCTTCCCAACAGAGACATTATTAGAATTTGGATGGGAGAAATTTTTATTTTTCAGAACTTCCCTACACACTGTAGGACCCTTAGCACCCAGAGCCTTTGCCCACAAATCTGATACCCCTCCCCGCATACCATAGTGATACTAAAAATGCCTTCACATTTCCCCAAATGACTCCTAAGAATAACGTCCCCAGGTGAGATCTCCAGGGAGACAAAGCCACCTTGAGATTATTTAAACCTGAATCGCACACATCCAAATGGAAAAGCCGGGGCAGCTCTGTCAGTGGGAAAGGACAGAAAGGGAAAGCACACAGGGTATAGTTAGCAGGTCCAACCGCAATGTCTCTGCTGCCCTAGCTCTGCCATCTGGGTTGCTGGTTGAGACCTTTCTGACCCCAGCCTCCCTAAGCCTTGCAGAGACCGTTTGGTAGTAACCATGCCTGTAGGGGGAAACAGTGTGGAGGAATGACAGACCCATAGAACATTGATCTGGGAGGGAACCCACAGATCTTCCAGGCCCACCCTCTCACCTGACCGCCTACTGGAGCCAAAGAGGGGTGTGTGTGCCAGGACGACACCCCAGGCCCTCCTGCCCAAAGCCTCATGTTCTTTCTACTCCTCAAACAAGGAAGGAGCTGTGTCTGGGGTTATTAAGAAGGTGAAATGGGCGCATTCAAGTTGGCAAATAGAATCCAGCCATTCAAGTCAGCGTAACAGGAGTGCTGGTTGTAGCAGTTTGCCAGGGCTGCCGTAACAAAGGATCACACACTAAGTGACTTAACAGAATTGATGGTCTCACTGTTCTGGAGGCTAGAGGTTCATGATCAAGGTGTCGGCAGGGTTGGTTCCTTCCGAGGGCCATGTTCTCCTCCAGCTTCTGGTGGCTTGCTGGCCGTCTTTTGCATTCCCCTCACTTCATCGTCACATGGCATTCTCCCTATGTATGTCTGTGTCCAAATTCCCTCTTTTTATAAAGACCCCAGTCATATTGGATTGGGGCCCACCCTATGTCAGTATAACTTCATTTTAACTTAACTTCTGCAAGGAGTGTTTCCAAATACAGTCACGTTCTGAGGTACAGAGAGTTCAACATATAAATTTCTGGTGGTGGGAGGGTCAAAACCTAACCCATAAAAAAAGGGTTCCGTGAACTCACATGCTTTCCGTTTCCCATGTGAAGTGTCACCTTAGATTTCCTAAGTTTGCATCTTGTTTTGTCTCTTGGCTTAAGACCATACAGTGCAGTGAATTCATTTGAAAAAATCTCATTAGGCCAGACAAACCTGGGGATCTGTCTCTTTTACTGAGATGGCAATCTGCAGCCCGAGATCTGCTTTGGCAACTCCCAGAAGTCTTTGGTGGGGCTTCTAATCTGCTTCTGTGGACACACCTGTGACAGCTGTGATGGAGGTATGAGTCACATTCTGCCTTCAGAAGGATCCCAAAGAAAGATATTAGCTGGCTGAAAACACCTGGGAAACGCAGCCACCTGGGGGATGAGGAGCCTTCCAGCTTTGGAAGCACAAAATATTTATTTATGCCAGACAATGGGATGTGAAAGAATATGGGGAAAGCCTGATGTCATTGGAGTCCAGGGAGAGGTGTTTAGTTAATTATTTATTCATACATTCTTTCAGCATGTTCTTAGTAAGCATCCAACGTGAGCCAGGCACTGAGACACTTAAAATCTAGTGGGGAAGGGCTTCCCTAGTGGCACAGTGGTTAAGAATCCGCCTGCCAATGCAGGGGACGCGGGTTTGAGCCCTGGTCTGGGAAGATCCCAAGTGCCGCAGAGCAATTAAGCCCGTGCGCCGCAAGTACTGAGCCTGCGCTCTAGAGCCCACAAGTCACAGCTACTGAAGCCCAAGTGCCTAGAGCCTGTGCTCTGCAACAGGAGAAGCCACTGCAATGAGAAGCCCGTGCACCACAACGAAGAGCAGCCCCCGCTCGCTGCGACTAGAGAAAGCCCGCGGGCAGCAACGAGGATCCAATGCAGCCCAAAATAATAAATAAAATTTAAAAATAAGATATAGTGGGGAAGAACAGTAAACACACAAGTAATTTCTGGTTGTGATAAATGGTATGAAGGAAACAGTGTGTCATAATAAGGATATCAACTTTTAAAGGTGGTCAAGGCGCCCTCTCTGATGAGGTAACAATTAAACTGAGACCTGAAGGATTCAGGCCAGGGTGCTCTAGGTGGCAGGAACGGCTTGTGCAAAGGCCCTGAGCTGGTGATGAACTCAGTGTGTTTAAGGAACCCAGAAGAAGCAGATGTGCAGTGGTGGAGGCGAGAGATGAGGCTGGAGAGCGGGATGTGGGTCAGATCACACAGGGCTCTGTGGGCCGGGATGGGGAGGCCAGATTTCACACAGATACTACGCAAAGCCACTGAGGAGTTCTAAGCAAGAGAGTGACCCGATTTGATTGTTTGTTTAAAAAAAAAAAAAATCATTCTCTTTGCCCATCAGATTGGCAAAGAATAAAGTTTGAAAACATGGTGTTGGCAAAGCTGTGGGAAACAGACAGACTCTCACATGGCTGGAGGAGTTCTAAATTGGTATAAACCCTAAGAGGAGTGATTTGGCAATATTTATCAGAATCAAAAATGCACAATTTTTACCCAGGGGCTTTATTTCCATGAATTTATTCTACACATGTATATTTCAAAATCGATGTATGCTAGCTTATTCATTGCAGCATTGTGTATGATTGTAAAAGACTGGAATAGTCTACATATCAGTAAGTGACTAAATCCAATGATCTCGACAAATAAGGGCTTGGATGAGTAAATGTTGGTCATCCACACACTGTACTGTGGGGCAGCGGTGGGCACGTCCTGACATGGCTCAGCCTCTGAGATGTATATGTAGCCAATGATTAAAAGCAAGTTTCAGGGCCGTGTGTATAGTGTACACACATGTTATTTGTGTAAGAAAAGGATGTGCGTCTGTGAGTTTGGGTCCTCCAGGAAGCAGACACCAGAATGGAATTAGCGCAGATTTGTTGGGGGAAACAATGTTTAGAGGATAAAGGGGAAACAGAGCAAGAGTGAGGTGGGAAGAGCTTTCAGATCCCAATGTCGGTCTGATGCCAGTGAGAAAAGAAGGGGAAGGAAGGAGATGCAGCTCTGAGAAGTCACAGCCACAGAGCAAAGACCAAGTTACAGGAGTCTTGCGTCAGGTAGGAGCCCTGCCGGCTCCATCATCGACCGGGCCTGAGCACTGTGGTGCCCCCTCAGGTGCAGCATCCCGAGGTTATGGACTGCCGACACCCTCACAGTCGTGCTCCCTGGAAGATAGCTTTGAGCTGTACACCTCCATGGCTGCCACGGATTTTTATGCTTGGAATATTCAAGAAAGAGGGTAAGAAACCGGGCAACACAGGTTACCGCTGGGGAGAAGAAACTGAGGCCCAGAGCATAGGGGTCGGAAGCAGATTTTCCCCATACAGTCTTTTGCATCATTTGAATTTTCTCTTTTTTTTTTTTTTAACTTTTAATTCAGTGGCATGTAGTATATTCATAATGTCATGCAACCACCACCTCTATCTAGTTCCAGAACGTTTCATCACCCGGAAGGGAAACCCTTTACCTGTTCATCAGTTGCCCCTTCTTCCCCCTCGCCCCTCTATCTTCACTGCTCCCCCCCAGCCCCTGACAACCACCAGTCTGCTTCCCATCTCTACAGATTTACCTATTCTGGATATGTCATGTAAATGGAATCATACAATACATGACCCTTGATGTCTGGCTTCTTTCATTTAGTATGATGTCTTTGAGGTCCGTTGTACCATGTGTCACTGCTTGACTCCTTTCTACAGTTGAATAATATTCCGTCATATGTATATGCCACAATTTTGTTTATCCATCACCTGTTGATGGACACGGGTTGTTTCCACCTTTTGGCTATTGTGATTAGTGCTGCTATAAACATGCATGTACATGTATTTGCTTGAGTTGAATTTTTAGTTCTTTTAGGTACATACCTAGGAGTAGAATCGCTGGGTCTTATGATAATTTCATGGTTCACTTTTTGAGGAAGTGCCGAATCATTTTCACAGTGGCTGCACCATTTTACATCCCCATTAACAGCGCACAAGTTGTCCAATTTTTCTACATCCTCGCCAACACTTGTTATTTTCCTTTTTTTTTTTTATAGTACCCTCCTACTGGGTGGGAGATGGTATCTCATTGTCATTTTGATTTGTATTTCCCTAATGTTTAGTGACAATGAGTATGTTCTCACGTGCTTACTGATCATTTGTTTATCCTCTTTGGAGAAATGTTGATTCAAGTTCTTTGCCCAGTTTTTAAAAAGGTTGTTTGTCTTTTTGTTGTTAGACGTCTTTATACAATTTGGATACTATAGCCAATATCACCATTTGAATTTTGATCCATATAAATATGGAGACCTTCTCGAAAGAGACATAAAATTAAAACTGTAAAGAAAGAAAACGATCTTTGGTTGGTATGTGGGTGACAGCTGAGCATGGGGGCGAGTGGAAGCAGCGGGAACAGTTCAGAAGCTGCCTTGGTGCTGGGCTAGAAATGCTGGTTCGGGTGATGGTAGGGCCAGCAGAGATGGGGAGAGGTGGGCAAAGGTGAGATAAGAGAGCTGGACCGGATATAGGGGTGTGAAGACAGAAACGAGGAATGAGGGACCCCTAACCAGGTTTCTTGCTCGAGTTCCTGGACGGGAGTGCTATTTGCCTGGAGGAGAGGCAGCCTTGGGATAGGGTGTAGGATCTAGCTTTGGACAACGTCAAGTCTGCAGTGCCCGAGAGTCATCTGAATTGAGATGTTACACAGGAGACACGACTGTGAGTCTGGAGTTTAGACTTCCTGCTCCATCCTTTACCCCTGAAATACTGCCAGCATCTGTAAAGACAACTGGCCATTTTCAGATGACAAGAAGAGGCAAGAACATTCCCAGGAGGGGAGAAGTGAGTGCCAAGGCGTGACAGATAGTACTTGATGGAGATGCCACAGAGGGTTTAAGCCTAAGAACGGCATGACGTGGTTTGCTTTGTAGAGCGTTCTCTCTGGTGGTAACAGGACAGATGGATCAGAGAGAGCCAGCTAGGAAGTTCTTGCTGGAATGAAGGAGCCGAACGCACTTGGGGTCAACGGGGATGGAGAAGAGGGTACTGCTCGAATGTGGATGGGACGTGGGGTGGGGAGGGGTGGACGGGCCTAGAATGGCTCTCCACTTTCTGGCTCGACGGATTGCATGGGGCGGTGGGGAGGCAAGGGGGGCCTTCCCTAAAAACAAGGAGGGCGGCAAATCCTTAATCGACTTCAGCTTGACTCTGTCCCCAGGCCCAGTGTGGTAAGAAAGCTTCCTCGCAGCCTGTCTCTCACCACGTCCCACAGCAGCCCTGAGCGAGGAAAGGTGGGGCTCTAATTCTATCACCGCCAACTTGGACTCTTTCTCTTCTTGGCTCCCACATCAGCTCCGTCACCGATGCCTCAAAATCCTGCCTTCAAACTATCTTGCTTCTGTCCTCACCTTTCCATTCTTACCGGGGCCGAAAATGGTGGGAGATGGCCAGGGCCTCTCGGGGCTTCTGGGGGCCTGTCGCTGGCTTACAGGAGTCACCTTGCTGAAACAGGCTGCTGTGCCTAAGACGACCTCCTCCAAAATGCACGGCAAGTCGATAGCCATGGGCAGGAGTGTGATGACGGGCCCTCTGTTCCCGCTCATGGATAACGCTGGCTAAATCCGAGGGCAGAATCCAGTGGAGATTCTTCTGAAGTTCTGGAACTGGGGAAGTCCTTTGATCGGCGGCTGACCACTGTTCATGCAGCTGCCACCCCCGAGAGAGCCTGGCTACTGCACACAGGACGCCTCAGGCCGCAAGGCCTCGGCTCTGGAGGGCCCGCCTTGCCCCGTGGGTCGCAGAGCCCAGCTGTGCCTCGGCGCCTCATTTTGCAGTTAGGGACGGAGGGGGTCAACACCAAGCTGGCCAGGTGCCTCGTGTCAGAGTCCAGCTAGGAGAAGGGACGTGCACAGCGTGTGTGTGTGCTGTGTGTGTGTGTGTGTGTGTGTGTGTGTGGTGTGTGTGGTGTGTGGTGTGGTGTGTGTGTATGGTGTGTGTGTGGTGTGTGTGTGTGTGTGGTGTGTGGTGTGTGGTGTGTGTGTGGTGTGTGGTGTGGTGTGTGTGTGGTGTGTGTGTATGGTGTGTGTGTGTGTATGGTGTGTGTGTGTAGTTTGTGTGTATGGTGTGTGTGTGTGGTGTGTGTGGTGTGTGGGTGTGTGTGGTGTGTGTGTGGTGTGTGTGTATAGTGTATGTGTGGTGTGTGTGTGGGTGTGTGGTGTGTGTGTGTGTATGGTGTGTGTGTGTAGTTTGTGTGTATGGTGTGTGTGTGTGGTGTGTGTGGTGTGTGGGTGTGTGTGGTGTGTGTGTGGTGTGTGTGTATAGTGTGTGTGTGTGGTGTGTGTGTCGGTGTGTGGGGTGTGTGTGTGTGGTGTGTGATGTGTGTGTGTGGTGTGTGCGGTGTGTGTGGTTGTGTGTGCGGTGTGTGTGGGGTGTGTGTCTGTGTGTTGTATGTGTGTTCGGTGAGTGTGTATGTGAGTGTGTATGTGTGAGTGTATCAGAACAGGATGGCAGGAAGGCTCCTGCCAAGGTCTCTGGATGGCAGGAAAGGTGCCGGGCTGAGGACGTCAAGGGAAGGGGGAGGCGGTCTTGGGCTTTCCTGGCTCAGATGTACTGCTTCTCCTCTGAACTGGCCACATTTGGAAGCTGGACCGGCGGCCTGAACTGTTTCTGAGAGCTTCCGAGAATCCCAGCACGGTGGTCCGGAAGGTGAGGGGGAGAAGGGAGTAGGTTTGCCTTCTCACCTGCCTGACTCTTGGTTGTAACTTGTCAGCACGCTGACAGGCTTTTTGTTTTTCAAATGAAGCTTTTGTTGGATGTCTGAGTGAAGGGCACGACACACTCACAGGATCAAAACCCTACCGTGGGGGCTTCTCTGGTGGCGCAGTGGTTGAGAGTCCGCCTGCCGATGCGGGGGACACGGGTTCGTGCCCCGGTCCGGGAAGATCCCACATGCCATGGAGCGGCTGGGCCCGTGAGCCATGGCTGCTGAGCCTGCGCGTCCGGAGCCTGTGCTCTGCAGCGGGAGAGGCCGCAGCGGTGAGAGGCCTGCGTACCGCTAAAAAAAAAAAACCCTACCGTGGGGGAGAAGATCAGCCTTAATTGTATCCTCCTGAAAACCAGAGAGTATAATTTCAAGCACAACAGCTAAATAGACTTCTCTTTTTAGACTGATCGAATGCATTTTATGTGCGTGTGTGTGTCTGCGTGTGTGTCTGCGTGTGTGTGAGGCGGGGCAGGGATCTACTTCTTCTTTGCCCTCTGGGGCGGGGTGTGCTCCTGGGCAGGGAGGAGCTGAGCAGTGTGGTCTCAGGATCTCCCACCCTCCGTTGGTGCCAGTCTCCATCTTCACCTCTGACCCCCGCCCCCCGGAGTGTCCAGCACTGTGCAGGGCACATCCTGGGCCCTCAGGAGGTGCTGGTGAAGGGGTAGCTCAGAAAAGGGCTGGATGAGTGAGGAATGTGTCCATATCTGGAGCCACAGCAAGTTTTGGGGGCAGCTGTGTGACTCTGGCCTGTCACCACTGAGCTTTCTGACCCCTGGGCTATATCCATCAGGGTCACCTACGAGACCTGTTGACCTTAGACCCCGCGGGGTTGAAGCTCATGTCCTTGGACCTCACTAAGTGCAGCCAGGGTCATTCCCCTCGCTTCTTTGAGATTGAGCCCCTGCCTCTCTGCCACCCTATCAACTTCCTCGACTACAATTCTTGGTGATTTTAGCATCCACAGAGTTGAGGTTTTTTTTTGGCTGCGCTGCACCAGGGAAGTCCCCTCCCTTGGCTCTTTTAATAGAGCTTCTGGAACTTTGATGAGAGTTCTCAAAGAGCTAAAAAATTGGGTTTTTTCCTCGAAGCAAAATAAAAATTCAGCAAAGATCATATTTCTTCATTTGGTCCTAACAAACTCCTTTTTAGGGCCGCATCACATGGCTTGCGGGATCTTAGTTCCCCAATCAGGGATCAAACCCATGCCCCCAGCAGTGGAAGCACGGAGTCTTAACCACTGGACCGCCAGGGAAGTAACAGTGTTGGTTCTGTTAACATCCTGTCCTTTTGTTCCTTGCTCGCTCTCCTTCATGGATGCTAGACCTTCCCATTATTAAGAACTGCCTGGAAAGCCTCTGTTGCCTCTTCTTCAACCACGTGCTACCTTCTCAGCCCTGCTCATTACTTCCAGAACCCCGATTCCCACCACTCCTCAACCGGATCAGGACCTCAAATCACTGATGCTACCACCTTTGATGGGTCCCTCGCTACCCTCACCTTCTCTATTTCCTCCTTATCTAGCTGAAATTCCACTGCCACTCATGATAAAACTCCCATGTACACATAATAGCATCCACAATCCCTCACACACATCGACTCCCCTACCCTTCTCTCGCTTTGTGGTCCTCACAAAACTGCAGCCCTGGTGGAATTCAACCTTTCGTCAACTCCGCCCCCGTCCCGCCTCCCACCTCAGCTGTCCATCCTCACAGTTGGACACGGACGAGGAGGATCGGTGTTATTTTAAACCTAAGTGAGCCCTCAGTGCTTCCTGAGCCCAACCGTGTTCCCCGGTCCCTCCACTTTCCCCCACTCCTGGATGACGGCTTTTCACTTCTGTCCTCCAAGCTCCAACATCTCCATCCTCGCTCCCAGGAGGTGACACTGCTTCTGATTTCACTTAGGAAATAGTGAAATTGGAAGAGAATTTTAGGAGACTCCTGTAATCATATCTTTATTCATTTACTAGAGCTGCCATAGCAAAATATCACAGGCTGGGTGGCTTAACAGACTTGTATTTGCTCACAGTTCTGGAGTCCAAGATCAGGCTGTCGGCAGGGCTGGTTTCTCCTGAGGCCTCCCTCCTTGTCTTGCAGGTGGCCGCCTTCTCCCTGCATCCTCACACGGCCTTTCCTCTGTGTGTGCCCATCCCGGGAGTCCCTTCCTCTTCTTAGAAGGACACCAGTCCTGTTGCGCTCGGGCCACTCATATGAGGCAGAGCCACGCCTCCGCAGCAGCTCCAGCTCCGCCCAGGAAGCCTGAGCCCCTCAGTGAAGGCTTCAGGGGCAGAGCAAACCCCCTCACCCCCTGCACTAGTGCTTTATTTTACTTTTAAACAGATCTGATTTTTCAGTCACTTCCTAAATGCCAGCAAAACACAAAGACACAATGGGATTCCAGGAAGGTCCAATTTTTTTGATCAAACGTTTCCTTCGTGTCTGGTGATGGAAGTCCTGCGGTTGCCCCTTCTACCCTCGGATGCCTCCGAGACAGGCCTGGGAGGTGGCCAGTGTGTTCTCCCCGTCTCTCCACTATGCTTCAGCCTTCCTGGCTGTCAGATGCCCATGGCTTCCGTTCCGCGGTCCTGTCCAGGAAGGCCAGACCTGGCCCAAAGGGGAGAAGAGAGCTGGGGCAACACAAAAGTTTATTGATAACCACATTAGGTACGAAAGTCCGACTGAGCCCAGTGACTCAGCGCTCTTAAACTGGGGAGGGCAGTGAGTTTGGAGAAGAAAACAGTGTCCTTGGATTCTTTTACATTTTTCTAACTTTCTCCTACTTTTCCACTTCATTCTGGTGTTTGGAGAGAGAGAGTTAGGGAGAGATGATTTTATTTCATAAAGATTTTATCTCCCATAATCTTAATGATGGAGGGAGTCTCAGTGTTTGTTTATTTGTTTCTGAGACCTATAAACTTGCCCTGCTCCTGACTCAAGTCACCTTGAGGCCCCCCCCCAGAAGACTAATGACCAATTAAAATGTGGAGAAGCTGCCCAAGCGACTGGCATGTGTGAAAATCAAGGGGACATCAGTTGTAAAAGGTCATTTTCTCTTGGGCCTGAGGCCGTTTCTCTTCCTTCAGGCAGCCTCAGAGAATCAATCAATTCTGCTTTTCTGAAGAGAAACAGATTCCAGATTTTTCTTATTAACTCATTCCTCTTTACAATGAAGGCGTTTCTCTTCACCCAGAAAATCTTCCCAGCTGCAGCCTCAGTGTCAATATAAATTTGTTCTATACAGTTTTGTCTCCCAGGGTTAGCCTTTCTTGGTTAAATTTTTATTATTTTTCCTTTGTTTCTTCCTACTTTTATTATCATGATTCTTTTTTTTTCTTTTTCTTTTTTTTTTTTTTTGCGGTACGCGGGCCTCTCACTGCCGTGGCCTCTCCTGTTGTGGAGCACAGGCTCTGGACACGCAGGCTCAGCGGCCATGGCTCACGGGCCCAGCCGCTCCACGGCATGTGGGATCTTCCTGGACCGGGGCACGAACCCGCATCCCCTGCATCGGCAGGCGGACTCTCAACCATTGCGCCACCAGGGAAGCCCTATCATGATTCTTTCCTCTTCTTCTTCTCCTCCTCCTCCCCCTTCTTCTTCTTCTTCTTCTCATTATTATTTTATTCCCTCTCTTTTCTAATCCTCTGATTTCATAGTTATAGCTCCAAATGCACGGTGGATATTAAATAAACGTTTCCTATTAATAAACGTTATGTCACTTGATCTGCAGTGACAGCTCATATTTACTGAGCCTTTACCATATGCCAGCTCTGATGCAAGCTCCTACAATGCATTATCCTGCCAAACTCTGAGAGTTACCTCTCTGTAGGAGAGCGGGGACTTAGGATGAGGCAAGCAGGACACCCAGGGCACAAGATTTAAGGGGGTGCTCACTCTCAGAGTCCCACAAGTGCAGCATCAACACCTGAGAATCTCTCAGTTCTCCCAGCCCTGGTCATTACCATAATCTCCATCTTCATTTTACCATCTAAGGAAATGAGGCTCACAGAGGGTAGGTCAATTGCCCAACACAACAGAGCTAAAGAATGAACAGAATTTGAACACAGGTCTAGCTAACTCCAGAGCCCAAGCTCTTAAGAATTATAATGAATATGTACCCAGGACACCATCCTTAAATATGAAGAGGAAGCCAAGCATCTTCAGACATTTGAGAAAAGCTTCTAACACAATCACCAGAGATCTAACTAAGCAAAGAGACAAAGAAATGCAGAAAGTCCTAAAGCTGACATAATGCAGGAAGCAGAAGAAAACTTCAGCCAAACTGAAGTTTATATCCTTGAAGAATTAGGAGACTTTGCTTTCATGACATAAGAACAGGATAAAAAAGAAACATTCAGAGAATAAGAAAACACTTGTAGAAAGTAAGAAGTTCAGGGAATCCCCTGGTGGTCTAGTGGTTAGGACTCTACACGTCTGAGGGCGTGAGGGTGCAGGTTCAATCATCCCTGGTTGGGGAACTAAGATCCTGCAAGCCATGCAATGCAGCCAAAAAAAAAAAAAAAAGAAGAGATTAAGAAGCTCATAAGAGAAACGAATCTCTCAATAGAAGAGTTGAATAGTAAGGTTGAAGAAGTCTCCCAGGAAATAGAATAAGGCAAAAAGATGACGAACAGGAGAGAAAAGATAAAAGAGAATCAATCCAAGAAGTCCAATAACAAACTTACAGGAGTTCCAGGAAGAAAGGAGAGCAAAAAAATGGAGAGGAGGAAATTACTGAAGAACTGATGGAAGAAAATTTGGACCAAGTGCTGGGAACATTAAATAAAAAATAGATAAGTTATTGTAAAATTTGAGAACACCAAGAATAAAGAGATTATCATAAAAACTTCTAGAGGAAAATACAAAAGATCAGAAATTCAGATTTCTCACTGTCACCATTGGAAACTAGAAGAGAGTGGAGCAGTACTTTCAAAATTCTGAAGGAGAACAACTTCCAAATGGCCAGTTGAATGTGAGGATAAACCGAATACATTTTTCAGACAGGCAAAATCTCAACAGATTAACTTTCTCAGCAAACTACTAAAGGGTGTGCTTCAGCGAAACAAGAGAATAAACCAACAAAAGGTGACCCAGGAAATATCTAGTCTAACACAGGAGAGAGGTGAAGGGAAGTCCCAGGGCAACATGGTACAGTAGGTCTAGAGAGTTCTCCATTCAGAGTGGAGCTGCAGGATGGCGGGCACTGGACCTCTGCATTCACGCCATAACAGGAATAAATGATCTGAGTTTACACTTCATGTGTTTGTCCATGTTGAGAAGAGTCTAACGAGAAGTTGGAGGAATTAGTGAGAGGCACTTAAAAATCTGAGCAAATGTAACGTGGTGATTAACTCCAGGAAAAGCAAAACATTGTACGTGAGGGGAAATGTAATTATAGCAAACTCTGAGGCTTAGCTGTGAGCAATATTTAACAATATTTACCGGGACACAGCAACACAAATTCTGAGTGTTCATTAATCCAAAAGAGGTGAAATACCATACCGAAGAATGAGTATGAATGTGCTCATGTGTGTAAAATGCAAAAAATGAATTTTCCTCTGCCATAGTAGGAAGTTAATACATGTCTATAATGGGGAAAAATTGAGAAATATATTATTTAAAACTATGGAGGAAAATACCAGAAAAATGTCTAAACGAGTTGAAAGTGCGCTCACCCAGAGCTCCCTCACCCCCTCCCTCACTCAGAGCTCCCTCACACCCTCCCTTAAAAAAAAAAAAAGAAAAAGAAAGAGTGGAAAGTGCTTTCCTCTGAAAAGTAGGACTCACAGGGAATCCCTGCTTTTTATTATAAGCATTGTAGTACCTTTTGATATTTAAATAAGGTATATTTGTTACCCTGAAAAAATTAATAGTAAAAGGTAATTTCATTACCAGCTATTTACTTGCCTTTCTTTTTCCCTCTAAAACTAGAGGCTAGAGTGGGAAAATGTCCCTTCTCTGGGCCTTTTTGCCCTTTGAACAGAATACACTGTCTTGGTCCTTCCTCTTCTGTGTTATTACAGAACAGAGCAGCAGTTTTAATCACTCCAAACAGCACATAATCCTCAACCTGATATGTGACTTTGAAATTAATTTTACCATTATATTTGACTACACTTAGGTCATAAAGTACATTGTGAAAAGCCAGCTCATGAACCGTTTAAAAGCTGGCTACCTTTCCCACCTGCCTCCCCTCCAGGGTAAAGGTTACTGTTTCTCCGAGGGAAGGTATCAACGAGGGCTAATTTTGCCCTTATTCATGTTCCCACACCTTGCCTAGAACTGGCCGTCGAATTCAGAGGTTCAAACCCTCCAATGGCTTTTGAGTCACTAACTCAGTAACGTTTATGAAGCATCCCAGGAAGCTCAACACCATCTTAGCCCTCCGTGGGGAGAGAAAATACCAGAACCAGTCCCTGACTTGAAGGAACTTAAAATCCAGTTGAGAGAGAGGGCCATGGACGAAAAACCATCACGAACAAAGCAGAATTAAGAGAGCACCAGTGCGATGCAAGAAGATGTGAGGCTTGCATCCTGAGTAGGGGAGACCAGAGAAGGTGGGAGTGGCCAGATCGGGCTCCAGGGAGGAGGTGGAACTCCGCCTGTGTGCTCAGAGTCATGTCCTGCTTCCAAACTATCCTCCTGGCCCCCTTGACCTGGCACTTCTCCCTCCTCGAAGGTAATCACGCGTTCCTCCGGGCTAACGCTGTGTCTTGTATGCGCTCTGGTGCTGCAGCCGTCATGTGGCAGGACAGTTTGTGACTGTGTGTGTTTATCCCACGAAGCCGTGAGTCCACCAGCTCCTGGGCTGTGTATTCTGGCAGCCCCAGTGCCCAACTCAGCCCAAGGGCTCGAGGATGTGAGCCGAATGAGTGAGTATTGTTTCATGCGAGGAGGAAAGTGACGACTGGCAGTGGGTCTCCCCGGCCCCCACGGGGTCTCCCCGGCCCCCACGGGCCCCCATTTCCCACCCTGACAGGTTTGCATCTGCCTGTGGAAAAGCTGGCAGGAGAGCCAGTCAGAAAGGCAGACAGGACAGGGAACGGGAGTTCTCCCGCATCGTCTGGCGGGAGGGCTGAGCTCTGGCTGTGTCTGGTACGTGGAGGACTCCCACAGAATCCACACACCACCCTCCCAGGCCCTGGGGCTTCCTCCTTTCCACTCCATGTAGCCCCCAGGAGACTGAACTGTTCTCTCCTGACTTCTCAAGAACACAGAGCAAACCAGAGTACTCAGGTGGCCTTGTGGGGAGAGCAGGTGGCCGACGTCCACCGACCTCCCCAG
The DNA here is from genome assembly GCF_008692025.1 of Phocoena sinus. NCBI lineage: Eukaryota > Metazoa > Chordata > Mammalia > Artiodactyla > Phocoenidae > Phocoena > Phocoena sinus. The sequence continues at coordinate 44,748,687 of NC_045779.1, forward strand.
GTCTGCAGACCTGGGGCCACCTGAGCCCATGTTGTGAGTCACATAGGACAGCGAGAAGGGACAAAAGTGAGTGGGGCAGGTGGGGCCTGGTGGCTCCCCACCACCCTGGAGACGCCGCCAAGCAGAGCCACTCAGGCTGCCCACGGGCTTGGCAAAGCTGGCGCCAGTCTCGCCTTACGCGCCTGTGTGTCCTCTGTCGCGGTTATTTAACTTCAGCCTCTTTGCTTGTCAAAGGCCCTGATACCACCTCCCTCACGGGGCGTCCACAGGCCAGGCTGAGATCAAGCAGGAACCCGGCCCGCACGGGGCCTGGTACCCTCACCGCCCTCGACGGTTCAAGGCTCTCATCTTGTTGGTACTGCTTCCCACCCCCTCACACTGTAGAACCAGCTCTTACATGTGGGAGATGCAGAGCACAGCAGCGGCCCGAAAAATGATGGGAGTGCTAACCATGACTTGCATTTTCTATAATTCTGGTTTTCTCTTGACCCAATTAAAAAAAAAAAGGAGGCTTTTTGCTCCTTTTCCTCTTGGGCCCAGGGGTTGTGCTAGTTAGCCTGGCTGCGGGTAGATTGTGTCAGTCAGAGGGCGTGTGGGAGGGACCCTCGGAGCAGTCCCCAGGGGCAGTGCTAAGCCAAGGTCAGGGCGAGAAAGTCAGACTCCCTGGCCTCTGCTCAGCGGCCCTGTGGGGCAGGGGGCTGGTGCAGGAGGGGCGGGGAGCAGACTCGAGTGGACAGTTCCTTGCCCCCCATGCAACTTCCGGGGCCCTTCCTGACCAACCCTGGCCGGGGAACCACCTGAGACACTTTTGGAAAGTATTCATGCCCAACTCCCATCCCCTTTCCCTTGGTCTAGGATGGGACCTCATCATGTCATCCAGCGGTCCCCAACCTCTTTCGGCACCAGGGACCGGTTTCATGGAAGACAGTTTTTCCTTGGGCCAGGGAAGGGCAGCGGGGGGGGGGGGGGGGGGGGGGGGGGTTTGGGGTTGATTCAAGCGCACTACACTTATTGTGCACTTTATTTCTCTTATTATTGTATCGGCTCCACCTCAGATCATCAGGCATTAGACCCCAGAGGTTGGAGACCCCTGATGTCATCGGTATTGTTAAAAAGCTCCCCTACTGATAACAAAGTGCAGCGGAGGTTGAGACACTCCCGGCCTACTGTGACTTGGCTGCTGAGTTAACCCTTTCTTTTCTTTTTTTTTTCTGCGGCACGTGGGCCACAGGCTCCGGACGCGCAGACTCAGCGGCCATGGCTCACGGGCCCAGCCGCTCCGCGGCTTGTGGGATCTTCCCAGACCGGGGCACGAACCCGCGTCCCCTGCATCGGCAGGCGGACTCTCAACTACCGCGCCACCAGGGAAGCCCGTTAACCCTTTCTTGTAAAGTCATCCTTGGAGCTCCTGCTCAGGAGTCAGGTCGCCTCGGTTTGCATCCTGGCTTTGCCACTGCTGGCTCCGTGTGACCTTGGGCAGGTCAGCCAGCAGCCCTGAACTTCGGTTTCTTCATCTCCGCAGTGGAGAAGATAACAACAGTCCTTTCTCACAGTGTGTAGTGAGCATTCATGAGATCCAGCCTATAAAGTGAATTGACATGTTATTACTGTTAATTACTATTAATACTAATTATTATCATCACTTGGAGAAAATGCTCTTATTTTCTACCTCATCTTGCAAGCGCAGAAAGCCTTTGGATTATTCCAGGCACTCGTCTAATCGATTCCGCAAATTACCATGTGGACGGTGACACCCTAGGCCATTTCTTTTCTCCCTACTCTACTTGTAAGTCCCAGGGAAATCTTCCCAGACTGTTAGTCTCCAATGGCAACAGAAATATACTTCTGTAATACATAAATGTTTCCAAAGCATTTTTTCAGGCATCGTTTCATAAACACTAGCCCGTGCCCCTGTGAACATTTCACAGCTCCTTCCCACCTTGAGCGACAGACTGAGCCAGGTCTCTGGGCACGGCAAGCATGCACAAGCCACGAAGGTGGGCAGCTGGGGCGCCAGCTCTGGCCTTGAGAAACCTAAATCTCAGACGTGTGTGCACACGCTGCCTAGTCGCTCTTGCTGACGCCTGGCAGTGCAGCAATTGGGCTTAAAAAAAGCAACTCTCGTTTCCTCTTTGGGGAAGGGTGCTGCGCCCCAGCTGCCACCTGCCCTTCCCCCAGCCCCAGCAGGCGATAACGGGGACAGCGGTGCACGGAGGACCAGGTGCAGGCTCACAGGAGCAGGGAAACCATGGAGTCACCGAGCAGTCGGGGAAGCCCAGGCCTCATCCCTCTTACTGCTTCTCTTCCCAGGGGCCGTGTCCCGGGGACGTCTCTACCAGGTGAGCAGACCCTGCGGCTCCCTGCTGGGACTGCTCCAGGCAAGGTCAGAGGTCACTTCCGGAGGAAGGAAGGGGTCCCTCGAAGAACTGAAACGAGGCCACGTGGCCGGCATGAGTGAGCTGAAGGGGCCAGGGAGCTGAGTGGGGTGCCCGTGGGAGCTTTCAGGCTGGGCTCAAGGACTGTCTCTACCCTCAGACAATGGGAGGCCACTGAGGGCACTGGCAGTGGGGTGCCATGACCAGAGGTATATTGTGTTCTGGCTTCAGTTCTACTCATAACCCCTTTATTCTTTCCAAGAAAAGCTCCACCAAACACAGCAAGCAACATAGGCCAGCACTACTTACCCTGTGGCAGGCCATGTGCTGAGTACTCTACCTGAATCAGCTGCCTCCTCTATGGGGTCCCACCCCATGTCCAGGAGGATGCCAGGGCACTGTTTTGTCCCTGGCCCATTCCAGGTCTCTTTCTGCAATGGAGTGAGGGGTTATTTTTTATTTTAATTATAATTTTTTTATTGAAGTATAGTTGATTTAGAAAATTTCAGGTATATATCAAAGTGATTCAGTTACATACACACACATATCCTTTTTTTTTTAATGTTATTTTCTTCTTGACCTCTGGAAGCAAGTGGGTTTATTTTCATTTTTAATTTTATTTATTTATTTATTTATGGCTGCACTGGGTCTCTGTTGCTGCGCGCGGGCTTTCTCTAGTTGCGGTGAGCTGGGGCTACTCTTCTTGAGGTGCGGTGGCTTCTCTTTTTGCGGAGCATGGGCTCTAGGCACATGGGCTTCACTAGTTGTGGCTCATGGGCTCTAGAGCGCAGGCTCAGTAGTTGTGGCGCATGGGCTTAGCTGCTCCGCGGCATGTGGGATCTTCCTGGACCAGGGCTCGAACCCGTGTCCCCTGCGTTGGCAGGTGGATTCTTAACCACTGCGCCACCAGGGAAGTCCCCCCCACACATATTATTTTTCATATTCTTTTCCATTGAATATAGTTCCCTGTGCTCCATAGTAGGTCCTTGTTGTGGAGTGAGGGGCTCTTTTTAGCTCCCAAGGTGATGTCATATCTCACATCTGAGAATATCAAGTGTTCTCAGAACCAGAAGGACACCCAACATTCACCTGTTATGCACTCTCACCAGCTCCTTGAACTCACCCATCTAGAAGCCACTTCTGGGAGTCAGGATGGCAACAGAAAACATCCCTCTGGGTTGCGTGCTTAGTTGTGGTGGCCACAGAGGTTTCCTAATCCTTCCCACCCCAAGTGAGCTACCCCCCAAATGGCAGACCTCCCTCCCCTTGCGGGGTCTGCGGCTGCCTGGACAGCTGACCTCAAGGGCGAGGGTGTCTACAAACGGGGGGCCTAGAGGGCCTGAGCCAGAGATGTACAAACTCGTTAATTAGTCAAGTCACCGAGTTCATTCATTCATAAAGTCCAGAAGCACCTAATTCTGAGCCCAGGTAGGAATGAGGAAAGGGCTGGTGAACGGTGTTCCCTAGCTACCACCATTGGTTGAGAAACTAGTAAGCACCTGGCACTTGATAGACATGGTCCTTGTCCTACTGACAACCTATTTCACAGATGAAGAAACTGAGGCCCAGAGTGGTTATCAAATCTCGGTCACATGCCTCTTACGTGGCTGAGCTAGGGTTTGAACCTGGAGCTGCAGAGTTCAGTGACAATATCGCCCCTTCCATAGGTGCAGAGTGGCCTGGGCCTCTCTGGTGAGCAGGACCCTGAGAAGAGGCATCGTTTCTATTGTTCATACCAGTCTGGTCTCACAGTCCAGCAGCTCAGCTCCAACTGGTTTTAGCCAGTTTAGCTGGCAGCTGATTGCTGAGCCAGCACTGGGGGGTGATGTAATGGGCGCTCAGAAGCATTCCCTTTTCTGTTTACACCCAAGTACAAACTGCACTAAGAACCTCCAAGTCCTAACGAGGCAAGTAAGACAAGCCTTGCTAGTGCCAAGTTACAGGCTATCCTGGGCCCTAAATTGTATGCAGTCACAAAAATCACCTAAATGATTTTTGACTTTCAAAACAGGATCCTGAAATGGATCCTGTAAAGTAGTGAGCTGCATGTCATTTGAGAGTATCCAGTAGATGCTGGATGTTGCCAGAGCTGTGGTAGAGGTGCTTCCTGGACATACTGGACATCCAGGTAGGGCAGACTAGATGGCATCTATAGTCTAAACAAAACTAATGTAGGAAACAGTGTGTGTGCCGCTGGGCACTTGTGTACGCACGTGAATGCATGCATGTGTGTTTTGGGTTGGGGGAAGGAAGGGGGAGCTGGGTATCCAGATGTCCCTCCCTATTATTCAACTGTTAATTTGTTATCTATTGGAGGTCTTATGCTAAAAACTGAAAAATCACTGCTAGAGGGGAATGGTGAGTTAATGAGGAATTTTGAGCAGAAAAGTGAAGCAGTAAGATTTGCATTTTAGAAATATCACTCTGCTTGCAAGGTGGAGAATGGGATTGGAAGGAAGCAAGAGTGGAGGTGCTAAGACAATTGGGGGGTGACTGCAGTATTGGTGGCAGCCAAAACCAAGGCAGTGGCAAGAGAAGGGGCAGAGAGAAGGGGCATTTTGGAGGTAAAATTAGAGAGATCTGGTGGTTCCTGCAAGACGTGAGATAGAAAAGGAGGCATCTTGCGCAGTTGGTTGGTTCAGGTCTGGAAGGACGGTGGTGGGGCCGCTGAGGTGGAGCACACAAGCCAGAGCAGTTTCTAAGGAAGATGGGTGAGCTGAGTACTGGGCATGTGGGTGTGACCACTCTGTGGGGCATTCCAAGGATAGGTGGTAAGTTGGCAACTGTGTTTTCAAGTCCTCAATGGAGAGCTCAGGGCTTTAGGTATCAACTTGGATTTTTAGTATTGAAATGTCTTTATAAAGTTACATGAATGGATGAAGTAACCAGGGGGAAAGTATAGCTAGAAAAGGGAAAAGGGCGCAAGAATAAGGCCTGAGAAACCCTTAACGTTAAGGGGGTGGCAGAGAAACTAGAACCAACCAAAGAAATAACAAAGTGGTTGTGCATTAGTGAGCAACGGGGTTTAAGTCTGAAGCTCAAGGAAAGCACTAGGTTCAGATGTGTCAGTCATCGGCAACTAGGATGTCAGTGAAATGATGGGAGATGATGGGAGTGAGAAGAACTGTGAGCCTTGGAACACCAACTTGTTGTTCATGGGGAGGGGGAAGAGGAGAAGGCCTGGAAAAAGATGATAAAGGAGGGCTTCCCTGGTGGCGCAGTGGTTGGGGGTCCGCCTACCGATGCAGGGGACACGGGTTCGTGCCCCGGTCAGGGAAGATCCCACATGCCGCGGAGCGGCTGGGCCCGTGAGCCATGGCCGCTGAGCCTGTGCGTCCGGAGCCTGTGTTCCGCAACGGGAGAGGCCACGACAGTGAGAGGTCCCCGTACTGCAAAAAAAAAAAAAAAAAAAAAAAAAAGATGATAAAGGATCATCCAGAGAACAGGGACAGTGTAGAGTCTTAGAAGCTGGATCAGTCAGGATACTGCTGGCTACCAGTAATAGAATAGCTGACTAAAATTGACTTAGGTAATAAGAACATTAGTTCTCTCACAAGAGGTCCAGAAGTAGGCAATTCCAGGGTTGGTTCAGTGGCTCAATAAGTCAGGCTTCTCTTTGGCTTTTCCTCATGTTTGCAAGATGGCTGCAGCCACTTCAACATCAATTTTCTTTTTTCTTTTAACCAATAATGTGGCTTTTTCTTTGTGTCCCTCCTTCCCCTTTCTCAGAAAGTAAATCTTTCCTAGAAGCTCTCGCAGGTAGACTCTCCCTCAGATGCCATTACCTAGCCCTAGCTGCAAGGAAGATGGTCGCTTGAATAACTAGCATTTCAGTCACAGTAGAAACAGATCTAACTACAGGAAGAAGGCGGGAGAAAGGCTGGCAATCAGGAGGGCGACTAACAGGGCTTTCCTCTGGAGCCAGAAGAGGTTCCAGAAGTAGAGAGTGGTAAATATTCCACTAGAGCAGTGTGACTCAGTGCCATGAACACAAATGATTTTACCATACAGGGTAGAGTGAGTGTTAACTAAAGCAGTAGATTGGGGAAGGAGTAGACACTGAATTACAAGTGAATTGAGGAGTGAATTCAATTATCTTGGATATCCTGGGATAAGAAAATAGAATAAATAACGTAAATCAGTGGTTCTCAGCATGGGGAGATTTTTGTCCTCCAGGGAACATGTGGCAAGGTCTGGTGACATTTTTGGTTGCCACAACTGGGGTTGTCAACAACGATCATGACTCAGGGTGGGGAGGTGTGCATCATAACTCACTACTGGCTTCTAGTGTCCTTTACCATCTTTCCAAACTGAAAGGAATGCATCTCTAGTGGGTAGGTGCCAGAGATGCTGCTAAACATCCTACAGCTCTGTAATGGACTGGATGTTTGTGTTCCCCAGAAATTCATATGTTAAAGCCCTAACCCCAAATGTGACAGTATTCTGGTGGCAGGGGGGATGGGGCTTTGGGAAGTTGTTAGTGTTAGAAGAGGTTATGAGGGTGGGGCTCTGGTCTGACGAGATTAGTGCCCTTATAAGAAGAGTCGTCAGAGAGCTTGCTGTCCCTCTCTCCTCACACTCAGAGGAAAGGCCAGGCGAGGGCATGAAGAAGAGGTGGCTGTCTGCATGCCAGGAACAGAATCCTCACTAGAAACTCAACTGCCAGACTTTCACCTTGGTCTTGCAGCCTCCAGAACTGTGAAAAATAAATTTCTGTTTTTAAACAACCCAGTCCATAGTATTTTGTGATGGCAGCCCAAGAAAATTGAGGTAAACACACAGGATGGCCCCCACGATAAAGAATTATCTGGCCCCAAATGGCAATAGTGCTGAGGTGGACAAACCCTGGTGTGAACTATCCTTTTAAGAATTCAGGTCAAACGGGGAAGTGGCATGAAAATGCCGTGGCAAAGAAGAAGGGAGAGACAACGGCATGTTGCTGGGCTGGGGGCGCCAGTGCAGAGGAAAGGCCAGAAATTCTGAAGAGAAGGTCGACCACTGATGCAGAAGGAGCCTGGAGGGCCAGGAGGGAGAGAGGTCAAAAGGGAGAGGAGGGGGGCCTCCTGCAGCCTTAAGACTGAAGAGGAGAAAACAAAAAGGGGTGGAGGCAGGTGTGCTTCCGGGCTTGGGGCTGGACTAAAGGCCCTTCCTGCTCAGGACCATGACTGTCAGGAGCCACAGGAGGCAAGAACAACCACGGAGTGTGGGAGGGGATGACGGGGTGGGGGGTGGGGGAGGGCCCTTCTGGAAGTGTTGTTAAGGGGAACGAAGGGAGGCCAGGCCAGGTGTGGAAAAAGCCTTGTGGAGCAGGTGAGGGCTTGCCTGAGGCCGGCCTCTGTGGTGGCCACAGTCCTCAGTATATGACTCTCCAAGCTGCCAGCACCCAGGGCCAGCCCGGGGAAGGTGAAGTGAGGGACTCAAGGGCGGGGCAGAGGCTGAGTGTACAAAATGAAAAGGATCTCAGAAAGGGATGGGAAAATGGTTCCGGGGATCAGCCCTGTGGCCTAGGCCCCAGACAAGTCATTTAAACTCTCAAGACCTCAGTTTCCTCACCTGTAAAATGGGGTTAATGGTGCCATTTTTCTCTGTGGCTTCATGGGGTGGTTGTGAGGTTCAAGAGAGTTTATGAGAGAGTCTTTGTCAACTAGGACTCCTTCCCTGAACGCTAGTTATTATCACTAGTCCTTGGTGGAGTGGATGGTGACCAGGACTTTCATGGTCATCTTTGTTAAGTATCTCGTACTTTCCCTCTACTCCTGGGTGTACAGAACTGAGGATTCCTGTCCTGGTGTGACAGATGGACAAACAGAATTATCCCAGGACACACAGCGAGCCCTCAGACCTTCCCTCTCTCTCTGGTGTCAGGTCACGGCCACATAAGGAATGCCCCTGCTGCCCCCCACGCCCACCCTGCCTAGGGCCCAGGCCTCTCTTCATCCCGTGTCTCCGGTGTGTCGTGCACACCCCTTTGATGAGCACTTGGAAGGGAGAGGGTGTCGTCATTGCCGCCTGCTGCATCGTTTAATTAGAGTTTAATGAGAGCCACGGGCAGCCACGGAACGGGGAGAGAGAGAAAAGTTAGAACAAAGGGATAGGGAGCGAGAAGCAGCTGGAGACCCAAGATGGCCAAGAGTTGGAAGCAGACAAACATAGGATACAGGGGAGGGCGGGGCTTCCAGGGGCTTCGTCCTCCTGGTTTCACCACGTGTCCTCTTGCCCTTTCAGACTGGATGGAGTCCAGGTGACAGAAAGCTGGGGCCAGGCCGGGACAGAGGTGGGAGGAGGGAGGGCTGGGGACAACCGGAAAGACCCTGGGCGGTAGGATGGCAGGGCTGGGTTGAGGGGGGAGGGGGGTCCCTGGGATACCAGAAATAGGGTCGCCAGACCGGTAACCCATTTCAGACGGAACAGCGGGCTAGTCATCGTCACTGACTTATTTTTTGGCTATAATTCGTGTGATAACAGCAATAACGTCTTCCATTTGCAGAGCACCTACTCAGTGACAGACACACTACCGACAGTAGCTTATTTAACCATTAGCCATGAGGTCGCTCTCAGTATCACCAAGGACAGAAGAGGAAACTGGGCCCCCAGAGGCCACGTGACACCCCAGGCCACACAGCAGTACGAGGCATAGCCACTCGGACCCAGCTCGGAGGCTTTGGAGCCTGAGTCCCAGCCACTGCTCCACCACAGATCACAGCGGCAGCAGCGATCTCCGCAGAAAGCCCCAGCACCCCGTTCCTCCCTCCTCGCACGCTGGGATGACTTCTTCCCAGGCCATAGGCCTCACCTAGGCATCCCCGCAGCCACGGCACACGGCCAGTCTCTGCCATCACTCCAATTCCTAAGGGGCTTCGCGGACTAGAGCTCAAAGGGACACATTTCAATAGCAGATTCACAAGCCCTGAAACTTAAAAGAGGATATAATTTTGAACAGGGGGTTTTCGTGTCTGTCTTTCTACAAGGCATTAACTGACTGCTTCATCCATCCATCCATCATTTATTCGTCAAGAGTCACTATAGTATAATGGTCAACAGCATGGACTCGGGAGTCCATTCAGCCATGCCTGATTGAATCCTCACTTCCCATTCCTGACCTTCATGGACCTCATCTGTCTGTGTGTCAGTTTCTCTACCTGAGAAATGGGAATAGCACCTCCTCGGGTAGAGGCGAGGGTTAGTGGGTTAACTCAGAACGGTGCTTGGCCCTGGTGAATGCTAAGCTGGGCCAGGAGATACCAAGTCCAGTGGGACACAGATCCTGCCCTTGACACGCTCACAGCCCGGGGAGGGCATCAGTGCGGATCTGTCCACCCCACCTGCCGGCCAGCACAGGGCAGGATAAGGCCAGATGCCCTAGGGCCTCTCCTCAGCCTCTCCAAGGGCCTTTCATCCAGAGGCAGGTGCTGCAGCCTTGGGCGGGGGCCCGGAGGGGCAGAAGGCTGCTTTTGAGCTGGGCCCACACCAGCCTTGCCGCTGGGAATTGGCTTCAACCTCCAGGTGTGCGGGCCTGTTTGAGGCCGTGCCCCAGTGTGCTCTCTGCTTACTTCCTTCTTCCCTGAGTACAGACTGGGGAGGGAGGAGAGGCTTTTAGGATGCCAGGGGCTGGCTCTAACAAGAGTCCATCTCCCTAGGGCGGCTGGTTGATGAAGAAAGAGTCCCAGTGCTCAGAATGCTGACCCCAGACACCTTACAGCAGAAGGTAGAGCCCAATAAGGTAAGTCACAGCCCAAAGTAGGGCACTGGCCCGGGCTTTGTCACCTGCTAAAGACATCCACTGCCCCCAGTGCTTTGTGATCCGGATCCTGGCGGCTTCTCCAACAAGACGGCAGCCTCTGATCTCTTGCTTTTGCTGGAGCTCGGGCAGAACAAGGCTGGAGTCTCATTTGTCTGTCTGAGATGGAGGCTTTCAGAGCCAGGCAGCTTGGAGAAATGACGTGACAAAAAAGAAGCCGGCCAGCAATTAGGTAATGCCAGCCTGCCTGCCGGGCAGCCCCGCACGGAGCCTGCCCCCAGAGTCCACCAGGAGCCCAGGCGAGAGCGGACACGTGGATTCCGGGGCTGGAGGCACACAGCCATGCATCAGAAGAATGGCCAGGACGTGTGAAGGCCGGAGGGGCCCTGGGAAGTGGCCAGTGGCCTAGCATCTCTGAGCCCCACCTGTGTAATGGGGTGGAGAATGCTTCTCTCACTGGGAGGCAGGGCCCTAACCTAATCCTCCTGTGATCACAGGTGCAGGGACAGGTGGTCTGTAACTACAGGTTCCTTCCTTCTCTAGTGGGACTTCAGGACAGAGCTTCACGCAGAGGAACCAGCGCTGGGCGAGCAGTCCCTGAGCACGGAGCTTGGTTGTAAGGACGTTCTAGGGCACCCCTGCAGCTGGCCCTGGGGGGGAGCTGAGGCGCTGTGCTCTGAGCCACACAGGGCCCCGTTTGCAGGCTGCCAGGCCCTCCAGAGATGGCAAAGGCTTCTCCCACACAACTGCCTCTTCTTCACCTTGGTTCCCTCTCAGCTTCTCCATCGTGGACAAACAAAATTCTCTGCTTATTCATTTCTCTGAGTTTTCTCCCAGGCTAGCTAGTCCTTCTTTTAAAAAAAATCTTTGGGGCTTCCCTGGTGGCGCAGTGGTTGAGAGTCCGCCTGCTGATGCAGGGGACATGGGTTCGTGCCCCGGTCTGGGAAGATCCCACATGCCGCGGAGCGGCTGGGCCCGTGGGCCATGACCGCTGAGCCTGCGCGTCCAGAGCCTGTGCTCCGCGACAGGAGAGGCCGCAGCAGTGAGAGGCCCGCGTACCGCAAAAAAAAAAAAAAAAAATTAAAAAAAAAAATCTTTACTCAAAGCCTCATTCTTCCTTCTGCAAAATTCACTGCAACACTTCCTCTTTGGGTGAGCCTTGGAAGCCAAACAAGTCCCAGGATCTCTTCTCTAAATATCTGAATCTTTCTCTCTTTAACCAGGTACTTATTTTTTGGTCCTGGCTTCACTATTTACTAGCTGTGTGACTGTAGGCAAGTCACTTAACCTCTCTGAACCTCAATTCCCTCATCAAATAATAGTTTCTACAAGTGTTTCCCTCACATATTGTCTCATCAGCTCTTCAGAATAGCCTCATAACAAAGGAATTATAAGGAAGTCCTACTTTATAAATGAAGAAACAAAGACTTTGAGAAGTTAAGTTCCCTTAACTGTGTCTCTGGGACACAAAGCTAGTGACAGAACCTTGACTCTGAACCCCCCATTCTTTCTATGGGATGGGAGAAGATAAGGATCTCTTTCTGATTTACTTCTCAAAGTTGTCACGGAAGTCAAAGGACACCGTCCATTCGTTCATCTAATAGACATTTGCTGGGTGCCATGGTGTGCCAGCCTTGGTCTCATGGAGTGAAGGGCTCCATAAGCGGTAAGGAGCTGGGCAGATGCCAGCGAGGATGGGGCACCACCCCCCTAGGGGCGCCTGCCGAGCGGTCTCACAGAGGAGCCCACCCCTAGCGTTGTGCCTGGCACAGGGCTCCCCTTAGCCCTTGACGAACAATTCCCTTCCCTTTCCAGCCCAGGCTGTCTTGCACTTCAGCCTCAGAACACCCTGTTTGGGAGGTACCACCAGCCCCATTTCACAGATGCAGGCAATGTGGATCCCAGGGGTGGTGGAGCTCAGCCCTGGCTGCATGTGGAATCTACAGAAGCCAATGCCCAGGCCGAATCCCAGGCAATGAAATGAGGAACTCAGGACTGGGGCCCGGGTGTCAGTGCTTTTTCCAAAGCTGTGGAGCCATTCCAAGTGCAGCAAGGAAGAGACTGATGGTCTTGGTGGCTGGGTGCCTGCAGTGGGTGCTGATGGACCGGGAGCTGATTAGTTTGTTTATTTACATCTCCTCCAGAGGAAGTAAAACCCAGGTCAGTTCTCCCTCTTAATGGCAACACTGCCCCGGAGGCTGGAGGGACCTTGGAAATGGGCAGGGAAAGGCTTGGAGAGGCGACGGGAGTTGGAGACTGGCAGGTCCATCCCCATGCTTGGCCTAAGTCTGGGCCTGGAGAATTAAACGAAGGGCAACAGTCTGCTCTGGGCACATGCAGCCTGCCAGCTTGCTGGGTGCAGCTGCTTCCTTAATAGGCTGGGGGCAGTTGTCACCCTCTGTCCTTGGAGGGAGGTTTGAGAAGCAAGGCTGCCAAGAGGCAGCCAGAGCAACAGCTTCCCTGGGTATCCGTGGGCCAGGAGCAGTGTTACCCTAGGATGGAGCTTGGCTTGGTGCCTGGAGCATGGTAGGAACTCAGTCAGTCCTTGCCTTGAAATGGTATCCTTTGTGCGTTTCTTCCCTTTTCACTGCACCCCGTGCCCCAGCTCTTTGTGTAAGACTTCTCCCCATGTCTGTTAGAGGCATCCTCGCTGCCTCAGGAAGTTCAGGGTTTTTATTTGAGAAGCATCTTAGTGAGCTTGGGCTGCCATAATAAAATACCACAGACCACCGTGCAGCTTAAACAACAGGAATCTATTTTCTTGCAGTTCTGCAGGCTTGAAGCTCAAGATCAAGGTGCCAGCAGGGCTGGTGTCTGTTGAGAGTCTTTCCTGGCTTGCAGATGGCACCTTCTCACTGCGTCCTCACATGGCAGAGAGAGAGAGAGTAAGTAAGCTCTCTGGTCTCTTCTTATAAGGATGCTAATTCATGACAGGGGGACCTTATAACCTCATCTAAACCTGACTACCTTTCAAAGGCCCCATCTCCATACCATCATGTTCAGGGGACACAGTTCAGTCCATAGCATTCCATCTCTGTCGCCCCCCGGATTCATGCCCTTCTCACATGCAAAATATATTCTTTCCATCCTAAATCCCAACAGTCTTAACTCTAACCAGCATCAGCTCCAAAGTCCAAGGTGTCATCTCAGTATCATCTAAATCAGATATTGGCGAGACCTGAGATGCAAGTGATCCTGCGGCAAATTCCTCTCCAGCTGCAAACCTGTGAAACAAGTTTCGTGCATCCGGAATACGATGGTGGGACAGGCATAGGATAGGCATTCCCATTCCAAAAGGGAGAAACAGGAAAGAAGGAAGGGGTGATGGGTCCCAAGCAAGTGCAAAACCTAGCAAGGCAAATTCCATTAGATCTTAAGGCTCAAGAGTAATCCTCTTTGGTTCAATGCTCTGCCTTTCCAGACTCTCTAGGACAGTGGTTCTGCCTCTGCAGCTCTGTCAAGTGGAAGTAGGGGTCTTTCTCAAGGCTTTCTGGCCTGTTAAACCCCAGGTGGTGGCCCGATAATCTCCGAATTGCCTTCAAGGTCCTTCTTCCCTTTCCTTGAATAACAGTGTAAGTTTGTAACCAAAAAGCTCTGTGGTCTGGTTTTGTGGAACTCAAGAAGTCTGACCATCTACTCTCCTGTCTCGCTTTCTTGGTCCCCTTTAGTTCAAGCCAGCAGCATCTCTGCTAGTATAACCCCATCTCCTGACTCCTCCTGCCACTAAGGATGGAGATGGGGACACCTTGGTACCCAGCCTCCCTGAGCTTCGGTTTCCTCATTTGTAAAGTGGGGATTACACAGACTAACACTTGCAAATCTCTTCTTACAATATCTGACGGTAGTAAGTGTAAAATAAATATTTACAACTACATTTTTCAGATAAAGAAACTGAGGCACAAAGAGGTAAGAACTTGCCCAAGGTCACCGGCCAGTAAGTGGAAAAGCTGAGATTTAAGCCAAGGCCATCTGTCTTCAGTTATGAGACCTCACTTCAAACAAATTGTTGAAAATATAACATGCACTCATGTTTTTCATTAGGAGTAGTTAACAGGATAATATGACATTGGCCAAGCAAGGGGACAAATTTGTTCTTAAACCTAATTTCCAGTGAATTTTTTCTCTATCCTCTTTTGATAGACTGGCATCCTTTAAAGTAGAGATTATATAAAAATCCATTCGAGTTGACATTAGTCATAACCGACTCTTCTGGGGGCTCAAGCTCATTAGTGGTGGATAGGCTTAAGCTACAGTGCATATAACCCAGATCCACATACCATGCTGGAACGGCATTCTGAGAAAATCAGGTAGTGTGGAAATGCCATCTGATGCTGCTTATTTCGGGATGTACTCAATACCTCCAAAGTAGAAAGCCTTTAGAAGTTTCCTAAGGATGGCTGCAATTCAAGTTTGGCCTGCGCTCATAAATTAAACACAGGCATGGGGACCTGGTGACCCTGGCTTGGCTCCCACTCCTTTTTTTTTTTTTTTTTTTTGGAAAGGGCATGGAAACTGCTCCATCTCCAGGTGACACTATTGGCTCCCACTTCTGCCAGCTTCTAGTTGTGCCCCCTTGCAAACTCAACTTATGATCGTTCAGCCGCACTCACTTGTGGTTAATACATCTATGTTCAGGGAAACTTCCTCAAAATCAGTGACACTCAAAGGGAGGTCTGCCGAGAAAACATCAGGGCCCTTGTTAAAATGCAGATACCAGGGCTTTACCCGGTTCTATTGAATTTCATGCTCTAGGAACAAGGCGAGGGAATGTGCATTTCTGACAAATCCTCCAGGTAACCCCAAGCCCGCCCTCTCAGCCCGTATGGCATACCTCAGGCAGGTGTGGGGACATGGGACAGCTCTAGAGGAACCTTCCTGGACCATGTCACTGCAAGTCTGTCGCGGAGCTTTGCCTCAAGCCTCAAAATCATGATCCCTTTGGAGGTGACATGGGGGTGGCGGACGGACGGTGGTTCCTGCTCAGGGCTGTGCGAGTGCTGGGGTGACCTCAATTATGGGTTACGAGTAGTGAGCTTTGTAGAACAGAAGCCACCGCTCCCTGGTTTTTGTCTCTTTGGCTTCCTCAAGAGACACGCCAGGTTCAGGAAAGGGACGCACTCTTCCGCCTGGGGCCATGTGGCCACGCACCCAGCAGTCGGCCGTGACTCAGCTCCTGCAGCTCGCGCCCAGGCCTGGGGCGGGGCCGGACGATCAACAAAGAAGCGTCCGAACGCACCCTCCCGGGGCCGCCCTCACCTGCCCAGCCGGCCGGCCCCGCCCCTCCCGGGGGCGGCCCTGGGGATGGTCGACGCGGGGCAGACGGGGCCCGGGGCGGAGGTGCGGCTCTAGGGCCGCCCCCGCCCTCTGAGTCACCCCTTCCCGCCCGAGCCGAGCCCGGCACCTCCCCGCCCCTCCTCCCTCTGCGCCTGCGCGCTGCGCTAGTTCGCCAGGGCCCCTGGCGCCGGCGGGACCCGAAGACTCACCCGCGCTTCCCTCTCGGCAGCCGGACCAACGGGGTTCCTTCCTGAGAACAAGCCTGCTATCCCGCGTCCCTCCGCAGCCGGTGTCTGTCCAACCGCGCGCACCAGCGGGCAGGAAACCTCGACGGTCACTGTCCTGTCACTGGGTCTTCCGCGGCCTCCCTGTTGCTGTTCCCACTCCCCTTGCCATGCCTGGAAAAGCATGGCAAGTCGCTAGTGGCACCGACCCTCCACAGCCGTCAGCTTTCCCCTTTCTCCTGTCAGCGGTTCTCAAAGGTTGCTGCCCATTGAATCACCTGGGGAGCTTTTAAAAAACTGGCCAATTAAATCAGAACCACGGTGAAGTAAGTCAGAAAGAGAAAAACAAATATCGTATATTAACGCATGGATGTGGAACCTAGAAAAACGGTACAGATGAACCGGTTTGCGGGGCAGAAATAGAGACACAGATGTAGAGAACAAACGTATGGACACCAAGGGGGGAAAGTGGGGCTGGTGGTGATGAATTGGGAGATTGGGATTGACATATAACCTAATATGTATAAAATGGATAACTAATAAGAACCTGCTGTATAAAAAAAATAAAATTCAAAAAAAAAGGAAAACACACACACAAAATCAGAACCACGGTTGTTGGACTCGGGCATCAGCATTTTGCTAAGCTCCTCACGTGATTCCAGGGTTCAGCCTGGGCTGCGAACCACGGACAAGAGGTGGGCTTCCCAAAATTTCATAGGCATTGAAATCACCTGGAGTCTTGTTAAAATGCAGATTCCCTCTCAGTAGGTCTGGGAAGGGGCCTGAGAGACTGCATTTCTAATAAGCTCACAGGCGATGCTGGGTCTGCTGGTCTGAGGGCCACATCTGGAGCTGCATGACATTAAATGCTCCTCATTCCTTTACCTTTTCTCTTGTGTAGTGACAGAGGAAATATGGGCTTTGGAGCAGATGGACAGGGGTTTGAATCCCACCTCTGCCACTTCCTAGCTCGGTGAAACTGGACTCTGGTTCTTGTGTGTAAAATGGGGGCTTGATACTTTACCTTGCAAATTTCTGGTGAGGATGACGTGAGATGATGTATGGAAGGCACCTAGCATTCAGTGAGTGTTCAGTGAAGACCAGCTGGGCTTAGCTCTCCAGTGGCCCTCATGGCTAATTCAGCCAAGGAATAACAGAAGCAGAGAAGGAGTCTTCCAGGTTCCCTCTTCCCTGCTCTCCTCCCTTCTAGGAGGACTGGGTTGGACGCCAAAACACACCACTGCAGGGGGCAGGGGGCAGAAAGGAAAGGGGTAGGGGCCGGGTTGTGGGAGCTGGAGGGATGCAAGGTGGCAAGGAGGGTCCGCGTGAGAGCCTTGAGGAGGGTAGTGGGACCATTCATGCTGGTGGTGGACTCTACCCTTGATCTGGCTCTCCTGAGACTTTGGCCAGAATGTGTCTCATTTGATGGCCCAGTGAAGGGGTTGGAAGTCAGAGCCTCTGCATTAAAGCTCACTGCCTTGCTTGAGGCCAGTGGTGGGGATGACGTGCAGTGAGACTGCACGTAGTGAGATATATGAATGCTCCGTTAGGCTCTGCCCAAATGCAAGGCACATTTAGGATCTTCTTAATGCACAAGATTGTAAGACTGCACTTTCTTTTAAGCCATAGGTTCCAATGTTCCTCCAATGGGTAGCTCAGTGGGCAGGATTTTTTAAAACAAGCTTTCTTCTATACAGAGCCCATAGGCTCTGATAGCAAGGGACCTGCAACTGAGCCGTGGAGCTCTGGTCCGCGGGCTGCCCCCTCTGGGCTCCTGCAGTCTGCTCTGAACACTGCTGGCCCTGTGTTCCTGCACTGTTGTATAATCATTGGTTCGTGTCCTTCTCCTCCCCTGAACAGTCAGCTTTGTGAAGGCAGGGACTGTGTCCTAGTCTATCTTGAGTTCCCATCACCCAGCAAAATGCCTGACACCTAATGGGTGCTTACTAGGCACTCACTGTCAACACGAGAATAACCGAGCGGCAGGTACTCACGTCTTTGTTTCATCTTGGGCCTCAGCTTTTTCATGCGTAAAATGGGGTTCGAGCTAAATTTGATCTCTTAGGCTCCCCCTGGCTCTAACAGTTGATGAGTTTGCATTGTTCTTCATGGGGTTGTAATCCACTTTATTTTTCCTTCCCAGGTACACATTCCTACACTTGACCTTGATTTTGTGTTTGATCCTTCCTCAGCCCATTTGTATGATGGGCTTTATAAATGCCGTGCTAGTTAAGGCCTGAAATGCCTTTCTTTTCTCACCAGCTTCTTCATGCCTAGGCCATCTCTCTGCTTTTTGTTAGAGGCACATTGGGCTGATCATTTTAGGCGGATGGAGCTAGTTTTCTCTTCCATGCTCACCTTGGCAGCTTCTGCAACATCCTTGGGCACATCCCTTCTGGGTCCCCGGTGGAGCCAGCACCCCCTGCCCTCTTTCTTTTGCCCAGGGTTTGCTCATGGCAGAGAGAATGTGCAGACTGCCCGGACCAAGGGAGGTGCCGTCCCCTCCTCCTAGCGTGTGATGCTGGCACTGGACCCAACTGGTCACACAGCTTCCCAAAATGTCATCACCCACAGGAATAAATGTGTGACAGCCCCCAACTCCTCTAAAATACCTCTCACATTTACCTGTTAGGGCTTAAAGAGTCCAAATAGAATGTAGTTTCGGTGCCGGGGGGGGGGTGTAGGGGTGGTCTTTTCCTCTCCAGGAAAGCTGCCACAGTGGGATATTCTGTAATATCGGCCTAACCCTTGGATGTCTGCCACTAACAAGTCACCATGTGTGGTGCTGTCTGCAAAGATGGCCATGCACCGGCTGCCCCTGTTGGAACACGTGCTGCTCCTCTCATCAGAAGGTATGGTCTGGGCTTCCCTGGTGGCGCAGTGGTTGAGGGTCTGCCTGCCAATTCAGAGGACGCGAGTTCGTGCCCCGGTCCGGGAGGATCCTGCGTGCCGTGGAGTGGCTGGGCCCGTGAGCCATGGCCGCTGGGCCTGCGCGTCCGGAGCCTGTGCTCCGCAGCGGTGGGGGCCCGCGTACCGCAAAAAAAAAAAAAAAAAAAAAGGTATGGTCTGTTTCTCTCTCTCCCCCCTTTTTTTTTAAAATTTGTTTAAGTTTTAATTTTGAAATAAATTCAGATGTACAAAAGAGGCAAAAAATTACAAAGAATTTCCATATATCCTTTATCCAGTTTCTTCAAAGTTTATACAACCAATTATCAACACTTGGAAATTAAATTAATACAGTACTAACGTTCCCCTCCCCTTGAATCAGGGGCCTTAAGACTGGCTTGGACCAATAGAAGGAGACAGAGCGGGCGCTGTTCCAGTACTGGGCTGAGGTCGTTTGTTTTCTTGCCATCCTGAGCCACAATGTCAAGTCCAGGCTGTCCTGCTGGTCAGAAAGCCAGCTGCCAACCTCGAGGCCCCAACTGTGTGAGAGAGGCCGTGCTCCCACCAGCCTGGCTGACACCACATGGAACAGTCCTGAGACAGCACTGCTGAGCTCTGCCCAGAGTCCTGGCCCACAGAATCAGGAGCAAGAAAATGCTTTTGTGGGTTAAGCCACTACGTTTTAGGCTGGTTTGTTACACAGCAATAGGTAGCTGAAGCACCATACCCTCTGGAGTCTAATTTCTTCATTTGAAAAATGACGGCTCTGTCTTCCATCTTTGAAGGCGAGCTGATGCTGCCATAGCTGGTGTCAGAGCCTCTCACCATAAATAAGCCTTCTGCTATCTGGGCCCCATTCAAGGGTTTGAAATCAAGAAAAACACCTTTGAATCCTAGAGACTACCGTACTAATGCAACCGAAATTCATCAAGGAAAACAAAAGAACACACCATCTCGAAGCATTGATTTTGGACTGGGAGTCCCTGGCTTTGAATTCCAGTTCTGCCTCTTCCTAGCCATCTGATCTTGGACAAATTTCTTTCTCCAAGTCTCAGTCTTCTCATCTGTGACGTGGGTATAATGATATTACCTACATATAGGATCACTGTGAGGATTAAATAAAATAATGTCCATACATTGCTTAGCGTGGTACCTGGCTATTGAAAGTATTCAATAAATGTTAGCTGTTCTCTTTATTGGCTCGGATAATATTTTTTGCTTTTACACCTGTCTATAGAGGGACTACACGTTAACCAAAACACGATAACCTTGCCCCAGCCAAGAAGAAAATGAATTATACATTAACAGGGGCACTCGTGACATTGGTGTATACTAGCTCTGTAGGTTCAGAGAAAACGTGTTAAGATTTCTTCTGTGTAAAGAAATACAGACTGCGTGGGAGGGGCAGAGAGAAGATGCTGGGTAGTGATTTGCTTTTGTTTCTAGGAAGATATTGCTCACTGAGTTTATGATTAGAGAGGAAGGTTGGATGGAATGGATTTAAAAAATCAATTCGTGGCTTTGTCGAAATAAAGCACAAGAAAGCGGCGCGTTGGTTAGCACATTTTTAGAGAAAAAGAACAGTGGAACAAGAGAAATTAAAACCTAACCTTCTACCATCTGCCACAGCTGATTCTGTAGCTCTAACAAGAATCTCATTAGCATCTTCTAAGAGGCTGGTTGTGTCACCAGCACAACAGTGATGGGGAGAGGGACGCCCACACCCACGCAGCACACACTCTCACACAACCTGAGCCTGCTCTGGTAGCGAGGTGGCCAGACGGCACTTGGTCCTCTCTCCCAATTCCCTCCTTTGCACACAGGAATTCCATGAGCCTGCGAAAGCTCCGGTTCAGCAAGGAGAGAGTTACCCTTTAAAAAAGATCTGCTCCAGGCAGCAAGCACAGGGAGGAGGAGTGATTGGCCTAGCGAAGACAAGAATAACACCGCACACCCACATTTGCTTCTCGTTCTGGGCCTCCTGGGTCTCCAATCGCCTGGCTACATTTTCAAGTGCTGCATTTTCTGGAGCTGTTTCAACCTGGGCCTGCCCGATTTGAGGTGCTGGGAAAATGTCCTCCCCTCCCCAGCTCCTCAAGTCACCTTCCCATCTCACTTCCCAAAAGAAGGCAAGACAATAGAAGTCTGTTCTTGAAGGGCTTTCACCTACTTAGCTGCTGTGAAAAGAATTTAGAGCTTTGAGATGAAAAATGTCACAGGAGGAAAGGAGGCCAAGTCCAGGAGATGATTCCCAAGGAAGTTTTAAGGAATTTGAGGGGGGCGGGGCTTTTCAGCATCTTTCTAATTCTTTTCTGGAGAAGTGTGTGAGTCTGGAGCCGGGGTGTATATATACGTACATATACATCCCTACACATGTACACATACACACACACACACACACACACGCACACACATATGAATGAAGCAAATATCACCTAGTGATTTACTCTCTCTATGAAGATTGGAATCTATGAGATTCCAGAAATCCACTAAAACTTTCAGGAACTCCTGATTCAACCAGACCCGTTTACTGGGGCCAGAATTAGAGAAACTCAAGACCAAAGGGTCACTTTGATCCATTCCAGTGTGATTTCAATTCAGAGTCACTTGACTCCTTTGCCCCAGTCTCCTTGTCTAGAGACATCCCAGGTCCCCAAGCAAAGCACTGCCCAATTTAGTGTCCCCTTGTCTCCAAACATTCTGACCGCATGAGCTTGGAGCTCCTTTCTTTTAGGGGGTCCCCGAGGATTTCAGAGCCCACATGGGCAGATTGGTCCGTCTATATGGAGGGTGATGAAATAAAAATAGACTACATAAGCTCTGGTGGTCAGTCATTAAAATGCCGTGAGCTCTTGGGCTGGAACTCTTAACCTGCTGGGTTCATCATTCATGAAACTGAGTGATAACACTGACTTGCTTTCAGGAGAATCTCAGCTAAGGCCGTGAAAATTTGCGCTACCCAAGTCAAACTTACCATGAACCAGTTAATCCTGTAAGGCTGTGAGAGACCCCAACCCCGACTAGCCTGAGCAAACAGAGGGGATGTATTGACAGCTATGACTGAGCCGGGCAGGAGGGGTGGGCTCAGGCAGAACAAAGCCACCAGAGCTCTCGTATTTACCTACTGAGCTCTCTCCTTTGGCTTTATTCTCCCCAGGGCTGATGGGTAAAGGGAGGTATGGATACTAACAGTCCCTTTCTTATGGCACCACAGGTTAGCAACCCCGGTGGAAAGAAAGGGTCTTCTCCCAATATCTGTAAAAGCAAAGGGAAGTTTCTGATTGGTGCAGCCCAGCTCATGCATCCACTTAGTTGGGCAAACACTAAGGACATGGGCATGGGTCTGTGAATGGCACGGGGTGGGGATAGGGGCAGTGACTCCAAAGAACGGAGGGGATGCCATTACCAAAATAGGGGACAAGGGACCCTGTGTGCCCCATGTGCGTATGTTACCTTCAACATTTACTAGATTTTCCCCTTTTCTTGCCTTTAGATTCAGCTTTCATCGCCTAGGAGCTAACTGAAGGGATTCTGCGTCATGGTCTGGTGTGTGTTTTCCAACGCTATCAACCAGTTCTCCAGTTCTCAGCGGACACTGACTGGTGTCCTACAATTCACCTCAACTCTGGAGATCGCATCAGATCGCACAGGTTAAGGGCTCAGTCCCACAAGACCAGCCCCCACTTCAGACGCCAATTATAAATGCAGGTTGTCACCTGTGCTCCTGACCAAATGGCTGTAAGTCAGAGGTTCCCACAACCCCGTCCTTGGATTTGAGTAATTTGGTAGAGCAGCTCACAGAACTCAGAGAAACATTTACTAATGCTTCAAAGTTTATTATAAAGGATACAGATAAACAGCCAGATGAAGAGGTATATAGGGTGAGGTCTGGAAGGGTCCGGAGCACAGGGGCTTCTGACCCCATGGAGGTGGGGTGCGCCATCCTCCCAGCACTTGGATGTATTCACCAACCCAGAAGCTCATCAAAAATATTGTCCAGGAGTTTTTATAGAGCCTAATCTGCAGCCGCCACCTCCACTTCTCCTCCCCAGAGGTCAGTGGGTGGGGCTGGATTCCAACCTTCTAACCTCTTGGTCTTTCTGGTGACCAGCCCCATCCCGAGGCTACACAGGGTCCCAGTCTAAGGCACCTCATCCGCATGAACTCTGTTGTACTCCAAAGGGGCTCCTTACGATAACAGAAGACACTCCTGTGGCTCAGGAAATTCCAAGGGTTTTAAGATCTTTGTACCAGGAACTGGGGACAAGGACCAAATATATTTCTTATGATACCATGCACGGTTAAACAGTAAATGCCAACAAGAGCAGAATAGAAGGCATTAGGCAGGGCTCCTGTGTACGCTTCCGGGGTTAAAGCCATCCCGGGCTGGCTTTGCTCCTAGTCTGGGCTACGGTGCCCTCTGCCTGCAGTCCTGTTCTTACCCAGTTACCGACCTGATCCCAAAGTGCCAAGTCCACCTACTCGAGGGGGATATTTGGGGTTCCTCCACGCCCCGGGATTGGTTATCGGAACAAGTGTCAAAGAGCTCCTTCCTGAGACAGACTTAGCCTCTTCAGAGCCAGGGTGACTCACAGCTAACACCACAGTATGCCAAGCACTGTTCCAAGCGCTTTTTTTTTTTTTTTTTTTTTTTTTTTTTTTTTTTATGCGTTACGCGGGCCTCTCACTGCTGCGGCCTCTCCCGTTGCGGAGGACAGGCTCCGGACGCGCAGGCTCAGCGGCCATGGCTCACGGGCCCAGCCGCTCCGCGGCACGCGGGATCCTCCCAGACCGGGGCACGAACCCGCGTCCCCCGCATCGGCAGGCAGACTCCCAACCACTGCGCCACCAGGGAAGCCCCCAAGCGCTTTAATTATACTCATCTAGTTCATACACACACCGCCCTATGCAGGGTGTTTAACTATTGTAATCCCTACTTTATCGTGGAGGAAATTGAGGCACCAAGGAGTTAAGTAACTCACCTGAGGTCATGTGGCATCTAAGCGGCAGAGCTGAGAAGTCTTAAGGCATTCATGTGAAGCGTGAAGGAGGCAGACCCTGAAGTAAGACGGACTGTCCTACCGTGTGACCTCGGGCAATTTGCTCGGCTCAGCTTCTCCGAGCCTCACTCTCGTCATCTGTACAACGGCACATGGAATTTCTCAGTCTATTCCAAGACTCCTTCTAGGTCATCCCATCCAGTCTGGGAGCTTTAAAAGCCGTCTACCTGCCGGTGATTCTCAAGGTCAGATCTTCGGGCTGGCTCTCTCCCTAGAACTCCTGCCTCTTGAACATTCGCACTTGAAGGTTCCTTTGCATCTCAAACATAGCAAAATGGAACGTGCTTTCCCTCACCGAATTCTTTCCTCGCCCCCGTCCTCCTGACCTCAGGGCATGGTACCCTCCACCCACCCAGCTGCTAAGGCTAAGGCCCTGGAATCTGAATTGCATTCTTCATGCTGCTCACCCCGTAACCAATCTTCCACTAAGTCCTATTGGCTCAAGCTCCAGAATATCTCCTGAATGCTGGTCATGTTCACTGTTTCCACGGCCACAGCTATAGTCCCAACCCAGAGTCTCCAGCCCAGATCACTACCTGGCCTTCTAATGAGTCTCCCTTACTGCATCCTTGCTCCATCCCCGTAAATCAGATCATTTTCACATCTCTGCTTAAACCCCTTCTGTGTTTTCCCACTGCTCCAGGATAAAATCCAAGCTCCTTTCTATGGTCTACACACGATCCTACTTAACCTGCCTCTGGTTCCTCCTCCAAATCCTCTCACCTGCTCTTTCCTTCTTGTTCTGTGACAGCAGGTTGGTCATCTCTTTTGTCCCCTGCTGGATCCCCAGAACCTAGAATAGCAGAAGCTCAGTCTATATTTCCCTGTTGAATGAATGAATGTGTGTCGGCCTCACAGACCCCGTCTCTCCCCAAACCCACCACGCTTTTTCCTGCCCCAGGGCAGCTGCATTTGCCGTCCCTCTGCTTCTCACACTCTTCCCCATGCCCTACGTGGCCACGTCCTCCCCATCTTTCAGATGGTGACTCAGATTCAGCTTCTCAAAGACACCTCCCGGAGGGCTTCCCTGGTGGCGCAGTGGTTAAGAATCCGCCTGCCAATGCAGGGGACACGGGTTCGAGCCCTGGTCCGGGAAGATCCCACATGCCGCGGAGCAACTAAGCCCGTGCGCCACAACTACTGAGCCCAGGTGCCACAACTACTGGAGCCCACGCACCTAGAGCCCGTGCTCCGCAACAAGAGAAGCCACTGCCATGTGAAGCCCGCGTGCAGCAATGAAGAGTAGCCCCAGCTCGCCGCAACTAGAGAAAGCCCGCGTGCAGCAACGAAGACCCAATGCAGCCAAAAATAAATAAATTAATTAATTAATTAAAAAAAATGAAAACACCTTCATTAAACTCACATGCTGTACACTTGAATTCTGTGTTACCTCCCTCCTTAATTTCTGGGCCTGAATATAAACCTGGAATGTTTGCAGGGTTTGTTGCTGTATTTTTTCCTCCTTCTGAATTGTCCTTTTTTTTCCTCTCTAGTTCTCATGTATTACTTCGATAATCCTGGTGGCCAAATTCCATCTTGGCTCATTAACTGGTTCACCAAGGTGAGATCCCAGGAGGCCGGAGGGGAAGTAAAAATTTTTTTAAAAAATAAAATAAATAAATAAACAAATTCACATGCTGCTAAAAAGAAAAGACACCTCCCAGGAGCTCTGTGCAAAGCAGCACCCCCCTCCTCCATAGAGCTCCATCCCATTACACACTCTATTCTACATAGCCAGTGTCAGCATCTGAAATGATCTTCTCTGTTTATTTAGGTTTTATTGCCTGTCCCCCGCCACGAGAATGTGTCTCAACGACAGGGACCTTGTCTGCCTATTCACTGCTGTATCCCAGCACCCAGATCAGTGCTTAGCACATAGTAGGTGCTCAACTGCAAACTGACTGATGAACACTTAAGACTGTTGTGATGATTAAACATATATTAAAGCAACCATGTGGAAAAACTGGCCATTTCTAGTAAAGCTAAGGATACACTTACAAGGACCAGTGCTTCGACCGCGCAGTATATACACCAGAGAAATGAGTACATACTTCCAGAAAACGCCTTGTTACAAGAATGTTCACAGCTGCCTGATTCACAATAGTCAGAACTGGAAGTAACCTGAATGTCCATCAATAAGGGAACTGACGAACTGTGGTCATACAAGGGAATAAGAAGGGCTTAACATCCTTCGTCTAGGATGAATCTCCTAGATGAAGCGCTGACCAAAAGAAGCCACACACAAAAAGGACACACTGTGTGATTCTATTTATATGAAATTCAAGAATAGAGGAAACTATTCCTGGCTGTGCCTGGTGACCCGTTTCCAGCGCCGCTCACGGGCCAGAGTGACGCAGGCAGCTTTTTTTGGGAGGAGGAAGTGAGACAAACTCAGTAAGAAGGGGGAAGGATTTGCATTCACAAAGGTGGAGGGTCATTGCGGATCCTGTGGGTGGAAAGAATGCTGACAGTAATTTTGGAAAGCTATGTGCAAGGCCGCCCTGGCCAACGAAGGTTTGTGGAACAGCTGGAAAAACACAGAACTTTCAAAGAACACCAAAGAGGATGCTGCGGCTTCACGCAGGAATCAGATCTCAAAATGTAAAGCACACGGTGAGGGTGACCTCAGCAGTGCCCGTTGCTGCGGCAGGTGGCTTCCTGCTCGGCGTGGGGGAGGGACGAGGGGGGCTGACAAAGGTTGGGTTGGGTGGCAGTAGATCCTCTTCCTGGCCCTTGTCTCCAGGGCTGCACGGGAGAAGGTATTCCTCCATCTAGTGGTGGAGCAAAGCCCCTTTGGGGGCCCTTTTCACTTCAACTGAAACCATGCAAAGTGTGAGCAAAACAGGAAGAGGCCCGTAAGGCATCTACTTAATAACCAAGAGATGGAGACTTCCTTTCTAATAAAACCCCCCAGAGGCAGCACACGCAATGACAAGTGCCCTCTGTCCATCCCTCCCTCAGCATCCACCTTGCAGCCGTTTCCCCCCATCATTCATCTGTCATGTTGCCGCAATGGCTTCAGTGGGTTGGGAAAGTCTGAGATCGAAATTAGCTGCTCAGTGTGTCACCAGAAACTTGTGAAACCTAAAGTAAGCTGAATTCAGAAAACATGCCGTGACAGAGCCCCAGAAATAAACCCCAGAGAATGAGATCCTTGGGGGTGCAGCTACGCAGGGGAGCAGCTCTTTGATCATGCTGCTTATTCCGTTAATTACACACAGGTATTGACTGTGGTTTGTCTCCTCAAATACACTTTGCTCCAGCTGGCTTAAAAATTCTTTACTTTCTGGAAGGTTGGGAATGTGTTTTATTGTTCTTGATAGTGTCCAGTTTAAAAAAGGGAATCTGGTGAGTGCTATTCACCACATGTGGATGAACATACTCTAGGATTTTAATACCATGTGTAATTCCAGTCATCTTTTGGTTTAAAAAAAAAAAAATGCATTCCTAAAAGAGCTCCTCCAACCTGAAGATAAGCAAGTAAAGGAGATGAGAGGGACTTCCCTGGTGGCACAGGGAGTAAGAATCTGCCTGCCAATGCAGAGGACACAGGTTCGAGCCCTGGTCCGGGAAGCTCCCACATGCCACGGAGCAACGAAGCCCGTGCGCCGCAACTACTGAGCCTGCGCTCTAGAGCCCGCGAGCCACAACCTCTGAGCCCACGTGCCAGAACTACTGAAGCCCGCGCGTCTAGAGCCCGTGCTCCTCAACAAGAGAAGCCACCGCAATGAGAAGCCCGTGCACCGCAAATGAAGAGTGGCCCCCGCTCACCACAACTAGAGAAAGCCCGCGAGCGGCAACAAAGACCCAACGCAGCCAAAAATACATAAATAAATTTATAAAAAAAAGAAAAAGAAAAGGAGATGAAAGTTCAAAATTTCGAGGAAATGGAAACTTGGGTTTCAGTTTGAATTGAAATACTGTGTAGTCAGTAGCAAGAGGGACAGTATTGTCAGAAAATGATCCCAGAGTGAAATCAAAAAGGAAACTTACGAGATCAGTCATCTGTGGGTGTGACAAGGAATCAGTGAATAAGCGGCTCCAGGGAATGAAGAACGGCAAATCCATCCAGGCAGCCGGGAGGCAGACCAAGGGACAGACCAGGCAACGTCCCAGCCAAGCAATAATCTCCTCACTTGCGGTGGTTAAAAGACTTCAAGACAAGACCCCATCAAGCCTAAATCTCATTGGTTACGAAAAAATGGCTGAAGCAAATCACGCTGACAATAAATTACACCAAGAAAAAAAAAAGATGAAGTGTAACTAGTCTTATTTAATTAGATGATGTGTACAGACTTTTCCTGCGCAGTCCTTTTAGATCTTTGAGGTACTTGCTCTGCCTCCAGGCCAAGTGTTTCTGGTAAGTTGTCAATCAAGATTCCTGACCACAGGGGTGGGTTTGTACCCCAGCCCTTAGCAACAGTGATCGGAATAAAAAGGATAAGGAGACCCAAGCAGGACAGATCCATTGCTATGTGGATGCGGGGAGAAAGAACTTTGTTATTTAAAATTTTTCTTTTTCTGTTGAGATTGTTATGGGAGGACAGACGTGGAAGCCGTGGAATAGA